>NC_091494.1:24796609-25100180 GCF_947461875.1 Haliaeetus albicilla | reverse complement strand
GCCTGATGAAAAGATCTCTGCTATTGGCCAAGACAGTGCTGGTCCTGAATCAGGCTGTGTAGTGATGTGCTGCCAAAGCTTTAACGGGGGCTACAAAAAAAAAAAAAAACACCTTCCCTCACTTGTGACAAAGCCTACAAGCAGCAGAAGTGCCTGCCTTGGCAGAGAGGGGGAATGGGGAGGTACTTCCCTTTTGTCTTCCTGATGTCTGGGAATATCAGCATTCATTTCAGTGGAGGGAGGACATGGACTCTGCCTGGGAGGATGCTATGAAGGTACATGCTGTGAACCTGCTTCAGCCCACAGCATTTTTAGATGGCTGCTCCAAGGCAGAGACAGCAAAATTAGGCGAGGCACGTTTCACCCCCTTCCCAACAACTTATGATGAACTCTGATCCACTGCATCTGAGAACCTGGTCCAATCCATGCAAATGACTTTGATTTGATAGCCTTTATTTCCACCCTGCTATCGTGTGAAAGGTCCAAGGTACAAAACATCAGAGAACTGTGACCATGATAACAAGCCCACTTAAGGAGCTAGACCTTTTATTGAAGCTACATTTGAGATCTGAAAAGGGATCTTGTCCATTAGTGTTACAAAAAAAAAAAAAAAAAAGCTCCTGTTTGATGTAAAAATAAAAGCATTTTCAAAGGCTCTTTGATGTGCAAGACAGAAAGAGATGCAGGCAGATTCTGGAGGAGGTCTTGTATTCAGCAATTACCAGTACTCTTTTTGAATCTTACTCCCCAGACAGAATTTTTATATAAAGTAGATAATCACACTGCAGAGTGTATCAGTTCTAAACCTTGCGGCTTTTCAATTAAGCAGCAATAACCTCTAGTCAAAATACTCCTTAACCAAGATGGGAATGAAACAAATAACCCCAAAACCAACTAACTGCAGGTGAAGCAATTCCAAAGACATGAATGCTTTTAATAGATTTCATTTTGAGCTCTTCTCGGGTAGCCATGCCAGTTTTCCAAGCGATATTCTGATCATTAAAACAAGCAGTGATGTAACTTCCACAGCGACCACAAACATACCAAGAATATTTGAGCTAAATTTATCCAGACTTCTTGTTTGAATCACTGCTTTGGTTCGCTAGTTTTCCGTGATTTTCAACTATGCACAGAAAAGGAGTTGTGGACAGCCTGGGACTGAGCTTCCTCCAGCAGTATCCAAAATGCCAACCTTTATGCTTGGGAGCCACATATTGACTATTAGAAACGGAATTAAGCTGCTCCTCCAGCTCCTAACCCCCGGTCCCTGCTCCTTTCACCCTTCACCTTCCTCGTGCCCTTCCTGTAGCAGACTGACCCTTTCCCTCACCCTTGGGTGACACAACATGGGGCTTGTCTTTTGTGACCGAGAAGTTCCTGAAGCTCACCACAGATCTGCCGCCCTCCCCAACTGGAGAGGGTGAGCCAAAAAAGACAGGACCTGCACCAGATTTCCCACAGCTCTGCAGCTCCGTGGCAGACCCCAAGTCCTGCCAGCCTGTCCGGAGCAACACATCCCACCACTGCAAGTAGCCATATGAGGAGAGCTCAGGCTAGGAAAGGCTGTCTAGGCACCTTCACCAGCAGGTAGACATGTCCCTGCAAAAAATACACAATCTACAAAGACATCACTGGGTTTCACCCTGTCTCCCAACACACACAGGGTGGCTAAATATCGTACTGGGAGGGACAGAGTATTTGCAAAAACTGCAGCATAACCCTGAAGATTTTACTATAGCAACTTCACTACTGTTCAATGGGAATCTTTTTCAACTGTTGTATTTTAACATGGTCTGAATATGTCCTTGCTGACTCCATTTCAGATTCATGATCAGACTCACCGAGTTTGCCTGCATGTAGCTGTACATGTTTTAAGGGCAGTTTGTAATTTCTGAAAGCACACTTTTTTCTTTAAACCAGAAACTGCCAAGCACCAGAGCACCTCTGCCTGCTTTTTTGAAGGTTGAGGGCCTTCCCTAATACTTAAAAGACTTCTTTTATAAGTCCTCCCTCTAAGTAAGAGCAAGGCACAAATTGAAAGCATGGACACACTTCTGTTGTGAAACTATCAGCAGCTTACATAAAAGGGCTGCTACTGTGGTGATACATAATCATGCAAATAAGCAATTCCTGACCCACTAATGAGTACACAGACTTGGATTAAGGAAAGGAATTAAATATCAGCCTAACTTGATGTAAAATCTGAAACAGAACCTATTAAGAGACAGACTTCACCTATACAGCAGACTGGGAGCTGTATGGTATAAAATCTATACCCAACGCCCTCATCTGCAACGCAAACATTTCCTCCCAGTTAGCTGCCTTCTGCCAAGCAGAAGCTTTGGCAGCCCCTTTATTGATCAGAGAAATGAAAAACAAACAAACCGCAGACTTAATGCTGTAAGGATCCCTGAAGATCTGATCCCAAGCCTGTTATGTCAGTGCAAAGACTTTAATTGGTTTTGGATAAGGCCGCCATAGGCTTTGGAGACGATAAAAAAAAAAAAAAATATTCATAGCACTTTCTTTAATGCAAGTATAAAATCACCTGCAACATCACTGACAAAACAATAAATCAGTTACAGACCTGGTAAAGACTGAGTTGGTGTGAACACTATCAATTGCTTTTTCCCACTGAAATGGAGGACAACGGTTCTGTCACCACAGTGTCGACCCTCACCTGAGAGCTACCTTATAATCACACATTACTAACGTTGTTAAGGAGTCCCTGTGTATAGGTTCTAAGGGCAAAGGATTTTCTGTACCACCTTATCTTTGTTTTTTTCTAGGCTTCTTGATAGAGTTGTCATAAGTTACATTTTAATGTAATACACCACAAACACATTTTAACTGAAAGGTGGAAAAATAAAGCTGTATAGCAGCAGATAATGCCAGATACAGCTCAGATAAAGATCAATGTTTTACTACTGTCTGTAAATCAAACTGGCTCTCAGGTTGGACTGTCTGCTCAATTAGCTACCCAAGGTCTGCACTGCACCGCTGGCACTCCCAGCAGCTCTGCCCTCCTTGCTACAGCCCTCAAGTTCAAGAGCACACCGGCTTTGATGGTATTTATCAGGAAAAAGCTGGTCCTGCCACTACAAAGACCTAAGTGCTCCTTTATACCTTCTTGACTCCAGAAGGACACAGCACCCACAAGCCAAACTCCTACTTCCCACACGGACTAGAAGATGTTTTCAAAGGCAAATGCCTCTGTTTCAAAATACAAGGGACATCTTCTAAGTTTATGTCTGAAGAGCAGTGCTTAGTATCCAGACTCTGAAAATCAGTTCAGAGTGTCTTAAATTAGGCATCTAATCGTAAATGCCCCAGTATTCACTGCTCTTTTTGGAAATCCAGGCTCGGTTCTGTGAGATGGTGCAACATGCGGCTCTGCTACAGTCTGTACAGGAGAGCAGGCTTAACCACATGGATTTTTGTTGCAGACCAGCCTTCCACATTAGCTTTTGGCCCCATGTGAGATTGTACCACTTCTGTATGAAGTAAGTATTTAAATATGTTTAAAAATACAAGCCTATTACTGCTTTACTAGTGTACTTCCTATTCCTGTCTAGCATTTCCTACTTCTCCTTCTGCAGGGCATTATGCAGTAAGACTAACTCACATAAGATACCTGGGGTTTTTTTTGCTTGTAGGAATACTTTCAATTTGCTGTTTGAACTCAAATTAACTCACAGCTTAACGAGCAGGAAGAAAAACAGAAAACCTTCAAGGCTCATTTAGTCTGAGTATACAGAACTTCAAGCAACCAACACACTTTGCAGGTCTCTAGTGCTCTGTGCGCTCAGATCACCTCCCAGATGCTCTCCTTGTCCTTCTCACTGCCACGCTGTCACAGCAGACTCAGGGTAATGTTACTACAGGGTAATGTGTGGATGGAAAAAGCAGGACAGAGGGTGTGAGTACTTTTTCCCTGTTATACAGCACAACAGGCCACAGAAGGAGCTAAGTCAATGTGCCCCAAGACCTAGCTGCTGGCCCACGCACACAGCTGATGTAAAGATTTTAGGGTTTACATGGTGAGTTCACAAGGAACAAAGTGATATCAGTGGTGCTGCCAACACTGATTTTCCCTTCCTCCTCTATTCAGCAGGAAAGATTTATAAGCAAAGATATTCACACTACCAAATGCAAGTTCCTGCTGTTCACATTTAAGGCAACAAAATCAACTGTGCAGAACTATGAGGAAACGACAGCAAAGATCTCATCTGGAGGCCATGTACATGCACACCCATGAGCAGGTGAGCTCTGTCTGTTTTTATTGCTACAAAGAAGTCAGGCTCTTCCTGTAGACTTTTATTTTTTAAGTGGATTTCACACTGCCAGACTGACAGCCTGGAAGGCTCAGATTATCCAGTAAGTACAAAACAGAGAGCAAGTGCAGAGTTTGCCAAAGTTTCCATCCCTCCACCTACAATCCCGTCACCTCCTCAAACCGCCACCCTACGATGAAGGCCTCGGCCACATTTGCAAATGTCCTGCCCTCATGCAAACAGGGGAGTGACGCTGGATGCACAAAGCTATGTCCCAGGAGAATTAGCCATTTCATTTGCTATTAGCTAACCTCAGACTGTCACCATTCAATCTGTTGTGAAACTTTCCTATCAAATGGCACTAGCTCCTGAGCAGTCCCTCTTGTTAAAACGACTCTTCAGCTCTTCCAGTTAGGGTCCTCTGACTTGCACTGGAGACTTCTATGATTCAGGAAGTGGTGATGCAGGGAGCAGCTTTCCCTCTGAGTCAGTACTGAGCTAAGCCACGGCCCAGACAGGGTTGCAAAGGTCACTACCATCGTGGGTAGCTTCTTTCTGATAAAGTCCTGTGAGCTGCAGGGTCACCACGGCACTTCTGAAGCACAGCTTTAAGAGCCTCTGGTCTACTCCAAATGCCAGCTCAGGTCATTATATTCTGGTTACTTGTTTGCTCCCTCATTTTAATAGTTAGGTCTCTTTTCCAGGCACACTGCACGTGCCTATCTGTGCTTCCCTGGAGAGTTGAAAGTCACCAGCTTACAACAGATTTGCCTCAAAAGAAGTTGTGAAGGTTCATTTAGTTAATATCTGTAAAGCTACTATAAAATTTCAAACAATTATCACTGGCATCATTGTCCCCAATTATGTAACATTATATACATTACAACATAACACCCCTTTACAATGCTTATTTCTTGATTTAGCAGGACAGAAGAGACACCCTATGGCGTGTTTGAAAGATAACCCAATTCCACCTGCAAGACACACACAAATGGCATATGAACGCTCTGTGACTTTGAATAAAATTCTCAATAAGACAGCGATAAGCTCTTTAACAAAAGTACCCTTACATTTCAGAAGACAATAATTGCTTTTCTACATCTTTGCTGAACTGTCTCCTAGAAATTCATTAAATCGTAGCTGTAAAACTGCATAAGATTCAAAGAAACTAACCAGCCTGTAGAAAGGAGATGAATCTCTCTTTGGTTCTAGGCATTCATACAGTAATATCTTTGGGCTTCCATTGTATTTCCTACAAGATGTATATTATGTCACTTCCATTATATTATGTAGAGCTCTTTAACCAAGTTTAAAAAAAACCAAAACCTGTGCTTCATGAGAGACTGCAGCCACCCCCGTAACTCTGCTCGCTTTCTTTCTTTTAATTAGGACAAGATGAATAAATCTAGGAGAGGGGAAGCAGGATTTGAAGAGGCAACGGAGATGCTGACTGCACCCAAAATGGAGCATTATTCTGCAGTCCAGTGACAAATCCTCTCTGTGGACCAGGAGGTGCTCACTGGCATCACTGAGTCAAGCCCAGCACCATCCCCAGAAGGTAGACAGGGTCCGGTTCTGAAACACAGCTCACCTGCTCTCAGGGTAAGTGGGCATCCTGCTGGGATACAGGCAAGATCACTGCCGCAGCCAAGAGGAATAGCAGAGGAGACACAGGCAGTAAGGTGAGCCCTTGCATCATGTTACATTTGCTAACTAGAGTCAATGATGCTGTGAAACTATTCTCCACATGAAGACCTAGCCAAATGTATAGCTGTCAGGAATAAAAAGCCCTAAAAATCTTAAGGATTTCAAATGATCAAGGCACCAGGTGCACACGGTACCCGATGGAAGATGCCTCCAGCACTGTGCTGGCCGTAACACTGTGCTGATCCAACTGACCCGTCACAGAGCCGCAAGCACCACCATGCTGTTTGTTAAACCCCTCACATTCACACACCTGTCCTTCCTGCTGGGGAAAAAAAAGACTCCAAGCTTTGTGAGCACTAATGAGGTCACTGGCATTAAAGAAATTATCTGTGATCTCACTCCACTTCCCAGTGGTTCCCATTGAATGGAAGCAGGAGGCTGCATCTAGATTGTTAAAAAATGAGCGTAAACAATAGGTTCAAACGTGGAGGCTGAATGAGTCACCGCGTTGCTGCATTCAAGCTGTGTAACAGGATCCAAATGCAGAACAAGGACCAGCTAACTTAGGGAGTGGACCAGCTAGCTAATGACAATTATTCTTGGCAGGACTCAAACAATCCCGAAATAAAAATGAGTTTAAACATGTACAGTATGCTTACAAAGAGCAAATCCACCAGGGCAGTCCTGGATCTTAAGCTTTCCTATGATCCCTTTGCCAGTCTTCCAACACTGTTTATCAAACAAAATAACCCAGACATGTAAGTATAGAAGAGTTACACCACTAAGATTTGTATGCTTCCAGTTAACCAGTTTAACTGAATATATTTACATAATAGAAACATGCAATAAAGTTCTCAGAAGAAAAACTGAACTCGCAATGTAGAAAATAAACCTTTTTCACTTCCTTATTCACTCATAAACTAATTTGTTTATTTACTGTATCCTTAAACAGTGAGAAAAACTTGTCAAATCACTATTGCAGAACAAAAATTTAGCAATTCTTAACACTTGGGAATCACTAGCGCAGATTAAAATTCTTCTCATGGTTTATAGCTTAGTATTCAAGTGGTGATAATTTCTTCCAGAGAAAAACTGAGAAGATAGAATTTAAGAATTTAAAGAACATTCAATAACCAAATGCTCCCGATTATTATAGGAAGATACAATTCTAATTAACAAAAGCAAAAGCAAACAGAAAAATCAGTATCACAGAATAAGCGGAATACATACAGAAAAAGGAAAGAGTTCCCAGAGCTCCCTGTGACGCTGGTGAGAAACGTCTTCAAACGAGATAAGGCAGCCTCTGAATAAACTATCAGGTTTTGCTTCATAGTTGCTGATAAAATCCAAAATAAGGCTGCAAAAACATTAGCTTCTACTGAAGCCTGCTTACTCACTACAAAGCGTCAAACACACCTTCATCCCACACTTAAAACGCAGATGCTGCCTCCTAATGAACTGCTTGTTGCAAGGGGGGAATACCGTTATACAATAACCAGAAGGCTATTTCTTAATGCAGAAATATAACTGGGTTTTGACTCAGAGAAATGCAGCACTGCCTAGGAGGTTTAGGTTTCAGCAATAAAAATAATCCAAAAATAATTTGGATGTTTGGAAAAAAAATTAACAGGAAGCAACCTGAAACATATGTCCCTTCTGAAAGAGAAACTTCCACCTATGGATTTATTACATTACATAAACGCAGACCTTCTAATCTAGCTCAACAATAAATCACTGCAAGCCACTGAATCAAAGCTGACAGTAAAACTGGAGCAGGTTAATATCTATTCAGCCTGAGAAACGATTCTCTGATTTTAGCAGCTTTCATACCCTGACTACACACTGCATCAGTGGCTGGGAACATATTTGCATTCACATGCTGAAAAAGCACAGATCTTGTAAAACATATTTAGGAACTGGTGAGACGTGATACATATATTGACTAATTCTGTAGGCCTTTGGAGAAAATTGGTCTTCAGAGAAATGCTATTCTTATCACCTGAGCAGTTCGGCATCATTCTTCTTGGAAGTAAAATTCTTGTTCTATACTTTAAATTTTCAAAGATTAGGGCTCAAATCACTCAAAGATCTTTCATATATTTAAAATTTCATCGAAACTCAGTGGCAGTTGGCTGCTGAGTTCTCTTAAAACCTTTCACTCCCAATCTGAACAGGAAAGAAAAGAAATCCTCCTATTTACCATTTTGCGGATCCATGTTGCTCTCTCTGCAAATAGCGGATTCCTCAGTTCCCACACACCAGTACATTCTGGGTCACAGCTGTGAAGATCCAACAGACAAACTTTCTGCAGCACTTGAATACTGTTGTCAAAGCTGAATGATCTCCGTCAAGTAAATGCAGGAGTAGAGCAACTGCTAGTAAGCACCATCCCGAAGAAACATCATTTACTCTGTTTAAAAATAAACAGCAAAACAAATTAATCGTTCTAGTATAGAAATTGCAAGATGCTTATTCCTCTGCACTCTAACACAGCTGTCTAAATATTACTTTGCAGAAATGCACTGATCATCCCATAAATACAATTATTTTCACAATAGCTTTTTTAAGAGCGTAACATGAATTAACGGAGGATACTAACAATGTCTCCACTATAGAAAGATAATGTTCCCAATTTTTCTCTGCCAAAGCTGCTCAGTCTTTGGGCAGAGGGTGTGGGGGGTGGGCAAGGGTCACAGCTGCAGTTTCAGATTCTCCACCAGCTAGTGTAAAGGCAGAGCATTGAAACCATGCAGTGCAGCTGGAAAAATCCTAAATGCAACCTCAAAACCTTTCCCATCCACAAAGAAGACTGTGGCTTTTATAAGACTCCACTGTGAGAAACTGAAAAATACTGATGTGGTTACTGAGACAATCCTCTGTAGAAAAGAAAAGAGAGCTAAGAGAAACACACCAGCTTCTTTCCCCTTTGCCCAGTCCTTTTAGAGAGCTCTACTACCCTAGAAGCGTCAGGCTTCTTCAAACATGTTCAGGGAAGCAAACCAGGCCCTTAGTAGCTCTTAAAGGTTGGCTTCTTCTGAACTGTCTTGCATAATAGCCGGCAGAAAACTGCACAGCTGTCTCCCAAAGCATTTCCAACTGTGTACCTCTTCAAAGCTGCACACCTGTAATTTTCTTTCTTTTAATACATCTTCCACAGAGGTTAAAACTATGGGTGAATTTGCAGTGTGTGCCCAACCAGTATCAGTGCTCCTTCATTCTCTGCTTTTGGTTTCAGTCAGTAAACACCCCTCAGAGGTAACATGGTGCCCCTCACCTTTGACTCTTACTAGTTTTTTCTCATGTCTGGTGTGTGATGCTGAAGTTTTGACTGGAGGCTCCAATTCGGCAAAGCATGTAACCCACCTCCCACTTTGGCCAGCAAGACCGAAGAATATCCCTAACTCTCCCTGAGCAGAGCTGGCTGGCTTCCTGAGTTGGGATCAAAGACCAAGGAGAATATAAAAATACACTGATCCATCACGACTCTCGAGGAAGCTTTCTGCTCCTCCCTTGCTACATAGGGTTTTAACCACCTGCCGACAACGTTAAAAAACACTGCATGCTACATCAGTTGTTTCTAGGCAAATATCTGAATTTTAGGTGCATTTAGAGCAAAACTCAGCTTCTGATGACCCTCACTTTGTGGTGCCTGGCAGCATGAATCAAAACTCACACCCCAAGCACTGTGTACGCCCCTGCGCCCTGCAATCTGGGTGCTGGGTGCTGCCACAGACTGCGGTTTGGTTCTTTGGAGTTTTTCAGAGGTGGAAAAAATAATTTGGGTGCCATATGGCAAATAATGACAGGGACTGAGAGATCTGGGCCAGGCGACGTGCGAGCACTTTCACACACACGCCACAGCTGAACCCCTCCTTTGCAGCAGGATGGCTACAACTCCAGATGGATGCAGATGCCTGAGCTGCCGAGCATCCATCCCTCCCTCCACATCACACACTGCAGCAGCAGCTCACCTCCCAGGTCAGGCCCTGGCAGCTCTCACACCCCAATGCAGCAGCAGTTCGGCACATGTAAGAGGCTGAATTTGGCAGCTTTCACCCACACAAGGAGGGGAGACTGTGGGCTGCTGCAGGAGGCTGAGATGGAGGTGGTCCTTAAGCCCAGATCCAGCCCACAAACTGGTGAACTGGGCCATGGTGGTGGAGGACCGGATTCTGCCCTGGAATGTGCCAAGTTCCCAGCGGAGTCAGCTTGGCTCCTGAGCTGAGCTTCCCTTGGCCACGCTGGCAGGCATGGCTGCTGCGCTGGGACCCCATATCTCTGCCACGTTGTGGGTGGGATACCACAGACAGAGGTGTCAGGGCAGCTCTTACACCTCCCAAAAGCTGTTCAGGTTGTTAACTCTGAAAATGGAGGGGATGTGATGCTTCCAGCAGCTGCCTCCCTGCACCCTCACTATAAAAGCACTGAGCAGCTACAGTAAGAATAAATACTTCCCCATGCAAAGACCAACAGACTAGCTCTTTTTAGCAGATGCTGGTTTCTGAAGCACTTCCTTGCTGTATGACTGGGGCACACCATGTGCACTCACAGCAACTGTACAAGAAACACTGAATGGGGGGTCAGTGTGGACCAGTGAGGCTTGAAAACCATCCCACTCCTGATTTTTAGCTTTCTACTCAGCTTATTCCCCAGGCTGAAACTTTCCTCATATATAGTGAAAGGAAAAAACTTTCAGTAAAAATAACAGTGTGGGTTTTGATAATCAGTTCCCTTTAACTGCAAGTAGGACACTAAATGCTACTGCCATATAGCAGTATTACTGCCACACAGCACCCATGTAAGCAGTATTTCCATATTTCAGGACCTTTGTGTATATAATTAAAAAAACCCTACAGTGCTTTTACCTTAAGAAAGATACACTCAACTGTAACACGTGCAAACACCACGTTTTAATTTGATTTAGGGAGAGGGATCCTATGGGCTCTGCAGAATCTCATTCAGGAGGAGGACCGTGCAGAATGCACCCGAATGCTGATTTACATCCCATTTCATACATTCCCGGCTTCTCTCCCGAGACCTGCTGCTGCCAGCTGTCAGCGTCCCAGCACCTCCGACAGTGCCTGTACCATCCCTAGCACCTCCTCTCCACTTTGCCAGACCATCCAGTCTCACCCCGTGCATTGTGCCTAAACGCAGCAAGGCACCCAGAAACACCACGGTTTGCCTGAGATCGCTTCCTGATTCACAAGAAACCTGCCAAAACTTTAGTTCTTTGCTCAAATCACCTACTGTTTCCAAGAAGCCCATCTGGGGCTGGGCACTGTGATAGGTATCACTACGGATCTAGAGAGGCCCACGACACCATCGGGATGGAAATGCGCTGCGGGCTCATCTCCCTGCCATCGCACAAGGCAGGGTGAAGCCAGACCTGGAACCGGCACGGCCTGCCCGGTGCCCACCTGGGGAAACCCCAGCTCGGCAGGACGGGCATCCTTCGTCCTTTGGTGAGCTCTGCACAGAAAGTGGCTAAACCAGCCCCTTTCTTCCCAGACCAAAGCTGCCGGCTGAGGAGAAACAAGGCTTCATACCCCGATTCGGGCTGTCTCCTAAGCCTTTCTAGTCACTTTTCGGTGGCCGCTTGTCTGTCAGCTCAGCCAAGGCGCTGAGGGCCGCGCTAGGGCCCCCGCCAGCGCCGGGGGAGCCTCCCCCAGCCAGGGTCGGGGCCGGGGAGTCCGGAGGGAACCGCTCCCAGCCCTGCCCGCGGCCCCGCTTACATAAAACCGAGTTTTTCCTTAGGGCGAGTCTCGAGTGTTTCCTCTCCCCGCCGGGCCGGGGCAGCCGGGCCGGGGCAGCCGCTCTCCTGCCTGCCCGTGCCGGGGAAAGGAAGGCAGCGCCGCCGCCCTGCGCCCGCTGCCCCACAAAGTTCCCTCCGAACTTTTATTTTTTTTAAAGAAAAGCTTTCTTTCCACCCCGCCTTTCTCCACATGAAAAGCCCCGACGTGCCCCAGCAGCCCCCCACCCCGCCGCCTCCCCTCACGGCGGGACAGGTGCCCGCGGGGCGGCCAGGCCGAAGCGGCAGCAAAGCCACGGTACCTCCTGCGTCCCGGGGGCTGGCGGGGTCCCTGCCGCCGCGCCGCCGCCGCCGCCTCCTCCTCCTCCTCCGGCGCCGGCCGCCCGCCCGCCTCGCTCTGCGGCGCGGGAGGCGGAGGGAGGGAGGAAGGAAAAGGAGCGGGGCAGCGGCGCGGCGCCGCGCCTCCTCCGCCACCGGGCCCGCCGGCCCGCTCAGGGCCCGCCCGGCGCTTGGCGGGGCCCCGGCCGGCCCTGGCCACGGGGGGGGGCTGCGCCTTGCCGGGGGCGGCTGAGTGTGACAGGCCGTGGGCCGCAGGCCTCGCACGGCCCCTCGCCTTCCTCCTGAGGGCAGACCTCTCCCGCTGCCCGCCACCGTGCCCTGGGCGTGGAGCCCGTCCCACTGAGGGGGACGTGGAGGGGGGACGTGGAGGGAGACCGTGAGGAAGGGCACAGGGCAGCCCCTCTCCCGGGCTCCTTCCCCAGGCAGGACCCACGCACTCATCAGTGACTGGTGTCCGCCTGCTCCCCAGGCAGTCCCTACGTGGGCCTACGCCCTTTCGCTTTGCCTTTTTTAAGGAAAAACCAGACTGTGGGAGTTGTGGGGGCTCTCAGCCACAGCGGGTTGTCTGGGTGGCCTCGGCCTCTCGACCAGCTGCCATGTAGCTCCCCCGGTGCGGGCACCAGGCGGGCACTGATGTACCGTAGCACTGCTACCCATCTCCTCTTGGCATCGCTTCTCGACAGAGGCCTGGCCTTACCGATAACGAGGTTGATGCGAGATTTCCTTCTTTGAAAGTTGCTCCTTCCCCGGATGGCAGCGTGTTCGCCTCTCTTTGGAAAAGCAAAGTGAGGTTGCCCCCTTTCTTCTGAAGGTGTTAGACATGCCGCGCTCCCCCTGGCACATTGGTGTTGTGCACGTCTTTTTCCCATCACAAACCCATTCATCTCCAGGTACCAGGAACCTCTCAGAAGCCTGGTACTGCTTTATTTTCCCTACCCATTGGACCTACTAAGAAAAAAACACTTTTGCATGCCTTTTGCTTTGTTATGCATAATGATTCTGCAAATTACAAAGGGTTTTTTTCTCCCCTGGTCTGTACCAAGAAATGGGTCTCTGATGATTGCTTGAGGATGGAAAAAGCCGTATCCATTTACTGAATGGCTGCTGCAGTCTGAGATTTGCCTAGGGTGTTCCTTTGATGTGATTATGGAGACACAGAGAGGATGGATCTTCACTGGTGCTTTTGCCTGTGTTCAGGTCCCCATTAATCTGGTTTTAGCTGCAGCCATAGTAGTGTTACCTGTTTTTAGCACGCTTTCCACCTCTTTCCCAGGCTGCTGTCTTTTATGCCTCACAGCCTGACTCTTATCCAGACCCTTCTTACAGCTTTTGTAGCACAATTGTTCAAAAACCCTCTAAACCAACTTTTTTTCCTTTATTTTGATAGAGACTCTAAATTCCCCTAGCAAGAATTGCTCTACACATTCAAGCTAATTTTTTTTCTTCTTTTTCCCCCCAGATCTCATCCTACTGTTCCTGGCTTATGTCTCCATTGATTATGTCACTCACAGTAATTCTTTTGTATCTCCAGCCTTCCCCCTTCTAAAGTCTAAAGGCTTCTGAGTGATGCTGCTAGCAAGTGGAAAATTCAAGGAGTTTGGCTTGGCCTGTGTAGGGAGATGACAAGTATTTCTCATGTGTATTGAATGGGAAGAGAGTTAAAAGACAATGGTATTGGTATGTTCTTACGCTCTATCTACATTGTAGATGAGGGAAATAAGTAAGAAAGGAATGGGAACGCATTTAGCAGAGCCATACTAGTAATGGATGTGTCTCAGAGGGGTTTAAGAAGCAGCCAGACCAAGGCAGGAAGCCCATCTGAAGTCCATGGTCCCTTCAAATTCTCCATTTTGAGGCTCACCTCAGAAGCCAAAAAGGATCTGTCCAACTTTGAACTGGAAGAAGCTATGCTTGCCCCTACCAGCTGCAGCTCTGCTCTCCTTCCCCCTCAGCTTACTGTAAATGGCACAGCTTATAAAAGTGACTGCTTAAAGGCTAAGCTATGAGACGCATGCTACAGCTTTTATATGTAGAGCACTGACCACTCTTTGGCACTTTACTTTTTTAAAACAGGCTATTCTTCACAAATTGCAGAAGTGAATCCAAGTTCAGATTCCTTCACAATCCCCCAATGAGATACTAAATCCCCAGATACACACATGCAGACACGCACTCTGCATTCAGTTCTGCCATGGGGAAAATGTACCTCAAAAATACGTTGTCTCTTGTGAGCCCAGTGCACGTTTCTGCTTGGGGACTACCGCTGGGTCACTGAATCAAGGGAAACAGACACAACCCTATTTGAGGAGGAGCCTCCTGTAACTACAGCAATACAGGGCCATTTTGTTTTGGAAGCTTGAAACCGTAACCCTTTCCAGCGTTTACTTTTATTGACACAATGGGCCAAATTCAGAGTGAAATAAAAAACGGTGACAGGAGGATTGAGTTGAGTGGAAGTTGCTTGCTGATGGAAGGGTTTTTAACACATGCATTAGGGGGGGGTGGAATTATCTTAAAGCACTAAACATTGTAAATAAAAAAGCATTCAAGTTACTCCTCTGTTAAAAAGAGTAAAGTCAATAGAAGTGTCCTGCGCCCCCCGAGTCATATCAAGATGTAGCATTTAGAAACCATTTCACAAAGTTAAACATTTATTAGGAACAAGAACTATTACAAAAAGATACCCATAGTCTAAATATATACATGAGGTTTAAACATAGCATTTTCATGTACCTTTAGCTATAAAAATACATTAGATTAACTGTATCCTAATTTATAAATATAGTTCTTTTAAAAAAAAAAAAAAAGTAGTATTTCATATGAAAGCCTTACTGTGCAATGAAAGAATATATACCCTCTAAGGGGTTATTTTAAAGTTAGTGTCTAGTGTTATATAACTTAGAAAATTCAGTGTGTAGAGTCAAACCCTGATTTATACAATAAGAGATACACTGACTTTTTAAAAACTTGATAAGGGGAAAAAAGAGGTGAAATATATATCATACATATAAAGCCAGAATACTAGGATTTTAAGAATTTCAGATGATTTCAGTTTCAACCACTGTTAATAAAAAAATTCATACAGAGATACATCAAGATAACCAGCCTTTTACTGTTTGCCTTATCTCCCTACTGTCTGACTGCAGCCCTAGAAAACTGTCAAGTAGGCAAAAGTAAAATGTTTGTCTGAGAAGATGTTTGCACTCTTAAGTGTTTTATAAAAATAGAAACTTATTTACAATGTTCCCATTTGGCCTTTCATGGGGAAGGGAGGACATTTTCTTCACTGGATGGGGAGATTTACCTGTCTCACATACCCATGGGAGGACAGGTACCTGGTTATACACAACTGTTGGAGGTATGTAATTTAAGAAGTTAAGCAGTGTTGAAGTGCAATTTCAACGTTCACGAACTAATAAGGAAGTTTAGGCTCATGCAAACTTTTTCCTTACTTACCGCCACCCACCTTCCTTCCTCCTCCAAAAAAAGGTCCACTCATGCAACAGAACTTGTTGACTGGGTATATCTCTGAGCAAATGAAGGTGCTGGTTAAATCCTTGCTTGCATCACAGAATAGAGGTTAGACCTGCATTTCTGCTTCAAGCCCTGGCATCTGGAAAACTCCAGGCAGCAATCTTTACCAGTGCCGTACAGGGATCTGTCGATATGCCATAAGGAACCTCTATCAGTTTGGTCTCAGAGGACAATCCCAGCGAGATCAGCTAAACTTCGTAACAAGCTGACACCACTAACACCTGCATACTTAGAGCTCCTGCAGGCATGGATCTTCCCATACATTTGCCAGTGGTTCTCCGGTACAGAATCAGGAGGAGGAGGAGGGAAAGTAGTGAACCCAGGAACTGAAGACAGCATGTGGCTTGTCATTAATCTCAGAGTAATGTCTGGGCATGCAAAGAAGTTACTGCAGGAGATACTAAGGCATGAACTTGGTGTGACAGCCACTCCATGGATGCTATTCATGTACTTGCATGCTTATACAACTGTAAGCAAGAGACAATTCAAGGCAGTTTATTTCTCAGTGAAGGATCAGCTACTCTGTGCTTGCCATAAGATGACAGCACTCAGGAGGACAATTACTGCAAAGCTGCTGATACACTTAAGTCCAGCCATAGCTTATTCCATGGTAACTGGTTTGTACACCCACATCTTTAGCACTCAGTGTGTGCTTGGGAGCACCTGCCTTTTCATACTGTACTTCCAGAAATTTATTTTAAGCTACATTCATATGGGGTAAAGAAGCAGTGAGAAAAGCTTATAAGTTTTACTCTCACAATAATAGCTCTGGCTCAAAAAATAAAGAGATGTTCACAAAGCCTGAAAGTTACAGAGAAAGAGCAGGACAGCTTCCTGCAGCTCTTCTGCTCCCTCTCCCAGATCAGAAGGACTGGTGTGGGATGTTTTCTGTGGGTTATCTACCATGCTACATGCTTAGCATTCAACTCGGTGTCATCACGGTAAGTACAGTGCAAAATCCTCTTGCAAAAAGTGCTATAGTGAAGGTTTGAGATACAATTGTGACTCGTTCAGAGCCAGAAGGGTTAGCAAGTCAGTAACTTGCATTTGCAGCATGTGTAATGTGTGCACACCAAAACATCAGGTTCCAAGGACACTTTAAAGTCTAGCTTTGTTGGGTGAAATACTGGCCCCAAAGGAGTCCTCTAGGAAACTCCCAGGAATCTCATTCCAGGCTAGAATATCACCAATATGGAGAATGCATGTATCTTTAGAGAGACCAAGATAGCTCTTTCAAAGATAATTTCTTTACAGATCCTCCCATGAAAGCTTGCACTCCCATTCCAAACTCCAGCTCCAATCTTCACACAGACTCCACCAACTTCAGTCAAGTTGTATTAACCCTACCACTCAAGTCCATTTATGCCAAGTGAAACCTATATGTCTCTGAAGGTGTTTTAACAGTCCGTGATAATGGTACCAGAAGTCTCTCTAACATGCCATTGATGTCCACGTCCTTCATGGGTACAGTTTGAAAGCAGATGTCCTGCAAACACTGTGACTGACCAGCATTTTAGTCACAGGGAGCAGACAGATGTACAGCCAGGGACTTGTACAGTACAAGTGTGTGCTATGCTGCCAGTAGGGTCAGTTAAATCAGTTTTCAAAGAGCCAGTTGACAAAATGGAGTCCAGTAGATTCAGTGTTTCTAGAGGAATAAAGTTAGGTGTTTCCATTTTCTTCCTACCCCTCCCCTCCCCCTTGCTCTGAACACGTCCCCCATGTGTCACATTCAGAGTGTCAGCATTTTAGGCCTTCTGTTTTCATGGACTCTTCTGGGAGAGTTTAATGGTGACTGTTTTCACTTCGGTGTATTCTGCCAAAGCATATTCACCACTGGAAGAGAGAGGAGGGAAAGGGACAAACAACTGTAGCATGTTAATGTGTACTTCTCTAAGATAAGAGATTTCTACACAAGTGCATTTTAGCCACTGATCAAGAGCTGCTATAGATGACATCAGGCCATTAAAACCAGATCTGAACTAATTACACCAGCTATCAATTTGGCCCACCACTTCTAATAATTGCTAAATACATGCACATAAATACACACAACTACACCCTATTGTAAAAGAAACATGGAATGCTTCTGGTCACAGTAACCCACAGGATAACAATTTGTGAGACTCTGCCTAGTGAAAACTGAGTACTACTGTGAGAACCCATAGAAGAAACATCCATGTAAACATATTTATCAGTGCTTAGATAGCAATTTAAGTTACTTTTTCACTGAAAGTGAGCTTCCATCTACAAGATACCATATAATCAAGAGGACATAGTTGCTCCAGAAATGCATACTGATGACGGACCCCACCACTGCATCATGTCTTGGTTGGTGGAAACAGGCTCTATTCCCATGACTTGCCCAAGGGATAAACCCCTGACATCCTTTAATTAGCCAGGCGGTCAAGCAAAGTAAACCATAAGGTCTCAATATATGTGTCTCATTTGAGGATTCATTAATTTGCTGTGCTTAGCCAGTGAGGCATCTGAATGTCTCAGAGCAGCAGATGCACCAGAACAGCTACTGGAAATGGTTCCTGGAAATAAATCTGGCTTATGAAAGAAGAGTTGCATTAGATTCCTCCGAAGGATCTTCCGAATGGTGTAATAAAACCTGCCTCTCTCCTATACAAGAAGACAATTAAGATTTAAGTCAATTTCTCAGCTCTACCTCTAACTAATAGGGTGACCTTGGTTTAAAAATTTCTGTGTTAGTAACTAACTAGAGCTGGAATCCCCCGTAGCCATGCTGCAACAGGTCAGGCTGGGGAAAAGGGACAGAGGATCTTTCTGTAATTTAGTAGCAAGCTTGGAAGGTGGGAGGTAGAATGATTTTGGAGATCTTTCCTTGTTGTTCTAGCTCCAGCATTAGAAAGTCAGAGGTGGGAAGAGGTCCAACTAGGACCAATGCTACAGCAGTCAAGGGAGGCCCACATACCACCATCTAAAGATGGAGGAGGTTTGGGGTGGATACCAGTGTCCCCAGCTAAGGTGCCATACTTCTCCCTTGATCTAAAAATCTAACTAGTAAGGAAAAATGCTTGCAAGTGGAATTGACTGAACTAGAGTTATTAAGAGCTTATAAAGCAGATGAAAGTACTCCTGAAGGCACTGGACACGTTCTCACATCTGTGCTTTACCTCCGTGCTGTACTGGCTTAGCACCTCCCTGTGCAGCATACTGCAAGCCTCATAGTTTAAAAGCAAATTCAACAATATTTTCACAGTCACAATTGTTATTGCATTCACCATCCACATTTAAACAAAACTTACAGTTCTCTGCCATTGCCTGACATTTTAAAGCCACCAAAAGGAGCCTGTGCATAGAGCGCATTGTAACAGTTGATCCTACAATAAAGATATCAGTTGTAAAAAGACAATTCAATACCAAGGAGAAGCAAGATGATGACAACAATGACAATACAAAAAAGGCTGAAATCTGTCAGTTTTCTCTTTACACAGTTCGTTCACCTGAGAAATCAGATTTTAGCAATAAAATCTTATTTTGCTACAGAAACAGAAAACATTTGAGTGGTACTCAGTCTGACCTACACTCACTTCATAGTCTCTAATGGCTAAGACATTCATGCTTCAGCTGGAATTTATGCTATGTTCAGAGCCATGCTTAAAATAAATAGACCAACCTATTCCCTAGTTTAATAAAGCACATCCTGAAATGAACATGTTTACTCAGAAAGCTGTCTAAACACTCACAAGCAGACTGCACTATCCACTTCTAGGTATAATAAAAAGTTGGACTGCATTAGACATTTGTGCCACAGTAAAATGAAAGCACTAGTCCCATTTCTATAGACATTAGGTAGAAAAAGCTAATGCAAATACTTCTTCAGCATCTCAATAAGATCAAATGACTGAAGAGAGACAGGTATGGCTTGGTGCTGTAGGGCTGCACCTTAATGCATGCACAGCACATGTATCCTTCAAAGCCCAATATCCCATTTTAATGTAAATATTACTCAGAGGCAGATTCTTCTGGTGCCAATTCTTGAAATCAATCCTCTGTATGCATCAAAATCAGACATCAGATCAAACTCCTACCTTGAGTGGGAAAAAAAAATCAGGATTCCATCTTTAAAATGATTCTAATATAGAATAAGAAATTTTGTGAGCAAAAATAGCTACTTATCTTTCTGACAGTGGTGTGGTGCCATCTACTGTCCATATTGATCTGTGCATCTAAGACCCCATCTCATGCTACTTAAAGATCATAAGAATTGGTTTTTTCTACATACAGGATTTTGAAAGCCATCGTGTCTGGTGGAACTTACTACAACCCCTACATTTTCAGAGTTTTCCAGATGAAGAACTACATCGATTAAACAAACAAACAGCCCATTTCTCGCCAGACCGTCTGGTCCTCACCACCTTCTTTTGATGAATGGGTGTTGCTTCTGAGAAGAATATCAAGAATTAAGCAGACTACTAATACATCTTACCTCCAGCACTTACACATGATTCCAAATCATACATCCCTCTCCCCTCCCAGGAAACAAAATCCCAGCCCACACTCTGGTCCCACACTGCTTACCAGACAGTTCCTGATTGCAATGCAGAAGCTAGTGTCAATGCTCTGTCCAGATTCTTTGTGAACACTGCAGCCGTAAGTCCATACTCAGTACTGTTGGCTCTTCTTATGACCTCTTCTATACTCTTGAACTTCATAATTGGCTGAACTGGCCCAAAAATCTGCACATATCAATTAAACATTAGTACAGGAAAGCCTTTGCTAATCATGGTAATTTGGGAGTAATTAGAATCAGATGCTTTGTTTGGATACTATATTTAAAAATGTTATATCATAGCCTTCTAGAAGTCACTGATAGAGTTTCTTAAAAACTACTCATTAAACTGACTTCAAAGGAAGTACAGTGATGTGCTCTAGTAGTTAATATAAGCTAAGATCCAACAACTAACAGATCATCTATAACAATCAAAATAAGCAGAGTTAGGTCTGGACAAGTTTCAAATGATTCATCCTTACTCCATTTACAACTCCCCTTTTGAACTCAGAAGTTGAGTATGTTCAAGAAGTAATTAATATATTTCAAGGATTGCAAGTTTTTTTCCTTGGTTTTAAGTCTCATTTTGTCATTGTATGCAGTTTATTTGCATGCAGTGCATTTACCACATATGTGTTTGACCACAAACTTGGCTTCCCAGGTTGCCAGTATAAAGGCAGCAGGCATACACAATAATTCCCAACTTGTGGGATGGAGTGTCTCATCAAATACAGTATCAAAGGTGGGGCCCTTTTCTGGCCTGCATGGTCCTGCAGTACAAGAAACCCCCACCAAAGGTGAGATACAGTCTCACTTGTGCCACCCTGAGGGTCAGGCTAAGCCGTTTGCCTGGCTTGTAGGCTCATACAAGTGTAAGTGTTTGTAAATGTCTTCGTTTGGGGAGATCGGGTACTTAACTGGAGCCTTGATCTTGAGCAGAAAATGAATGTGCATTTGCAACAAAACTGCAAATCAATGAAACTGGATAAGCTTCATGAATCACGACTTGGGATTTGGAGCCAGTTCATTAAAAAAAGGCCTGTCACGGGATTTTCAGCTCTTATTCCCTCTATTTTTAGAATGTAACTCATGCCGAGACTGACTGATATCTTTCCCAGGTTCCTTAGAGATTCTGCGGCAGATCTGAGACATCTAAACATTTTGCCAGGAGTGAACAGTAAGCAGCCCCATAAAAAGCACTAGGCTAAACTATAAAATACAAGTGCCAGTTAGACTTTGGCAACTACTTATTTTTCCATTGGGGAACATGATGAAAAGTAGATTAACTTCTATTTCAAAGGAATATCATAGGACCTAATGACATGCAGCTTGTTCAATTTTTCTGCATATGAATAATGAAAGCCAGAGTATTAGATCTGCACTTTGCTGGTTTCAACCTTGTTTTCATATAGGAAAAAAATGGTCAGCCTCAGGGGATTTCACCATGAGAACAGAATCTGGGATTATTTCAGACGCTAATGCTACTTGAGAAAAGTTCTTCAGTGGCAGTATAGCAGGGCCATTCCTTCCCTCCTCACCAGCTTCAGGTCCCAGAGTTCTTGTCCTACCTTTCTGCAAAAAAGCAATTCCTTTTTTACTAAGTAGTGGAGCAAGAACACACGTTGTACTGTCCTCTCTCACTTTGAATCAGAATGTACCACAGCCGAGCAATTTTAAGTCCACTCATTAGGAGGTGCATAAGAGCACACAGCACGCACAACCATCTGTCTGTGTAGAGTGGGAGAGCTTAACTCTGTCTTCAGAAAACCTTCGAACTTCAGGGCAAAGAATACGTAGAATTGCTCCAGCCTGCCACAGTTTTGGTTATTTTTATTCAGCTATTTATATTTAAAATCAAAGATTCCGACAGAAACCCCTCCATCACCACTATTTCTTATTCAGAAACAGCATTTATAGCAGCTGTAACTACGTAAGGCACATGCTTGTATTTTGCATTATATCAAGTTCTCCTGAAATGAGACCTAAAAGCTTTAGGGTAGTATTGTCCACTACGTTTTTATCTGGGTTCGTTATTGTCCAGTGAGTATACAGGTTTTTTGCCTGTTCTGCTCTCCCCCTTCTCCTCTCACTTAAAATTGAAGCTCACCTTGCAGATACTTCATTAGTAGAATGGATTTCAACATTAGGCAGTTATTAGGACACTGAAATAAGTGAAACTGCTATTCTCCTCTCAAGTTTTCACTTCAAACCACAACGATACCGCTTTTCTTTCCCATTTACAATAGTAAATGCATATAAAGGTTCAGGTGACTTGTACTGTACCTCTTCTTTGGCGATACGCATGTTGTCAGTGACTTCCGAAAACACAGTGGGTTTTATAAACAGGCCTCTGTCTTCAATGGCAAGACCCCCACACTCCAGCTTAGCTCCTTCTTTCTTCCCACTTTCTATCAGCTCCAGGATTTTATCAAACTGTTTTTGATCAATCTGTCAGACACAAAAGGAAAAGAAAGAGACAGCAGCGCCTTTACTATCACTGTTCCAGAGACAGGAGTCATGGTATGTGGCCCAGGGGCACATTTGCAGGGCACTGTCAGACCAGGTTAAGTTTACATCTCATTCTATGATATGGCAGTCAGGTAATAAGCAGGCTGAAAGACAGGATGACAGCATAGCCCTGAGCCACAGAAAACAGAAGGTGAAGTTACATGTGAGAGTTTAATCTGATCTAATAGTTTGCTGCCACATGGAGGGGGTCTCCCCACTTTCCCTTCCTCCGCATCCTGAATATGCACTCCCACGGCTCACCTCACTCCAGGTCTGGGACTTACTGACCTTCTCCACGCATTGATTTAGCGCAGGAGCACCATGAGAACAGCCTGAGGTGGGTTTTGCTGGGCTAGCAACCTCAGTCAGCTCAGCAAGGGATCTGACCAGCAACAGAATCAGTGCAAGAGAGGGAGAATCAGAGTATATAAACTATCAAGTCAACTTTGCTGTAATGTGCAGCTTTTCCCACAGCTCTCTGTCCTCAACTGGAAGAACCCAGCGAGCTCTGCCTCCATCTCTTTCCACACATGCACACTATATGAACAGCCTGAAAGATAAGAACTTCAGAACAACTGATGTACTGAAGCCATACTGTAAAAATCAGAATAACCTTTCATGAATCTTAGAGACTAATACCATCCCAGCATTCTATGGTTCTCTGGACTGGGAGCCATATCCTCACTTTTAACTACCAACCTTGTCTAACTCCTCCCCACCCACACCTAAATATGCAGTAATCTCAAATAGCGAGTACTGTTGTGTTACTAGCCTTTAAACTAGGGGTTTCAGTAGAGGTGGGGAAAGGCCAGCCCAGTTACAGGACACTGAAGTAGCACAGCTGTGCAGCCCTCCACCAGGACTTGGAGGAGACATCACATACTCCACAGGCACAGTGGGTCATGTGCTGGGAAAAGGTGCAGAAGCCCGCAGCACTTCTGAACAGTACTGATCCTTCTTTTGTGTTCCACATGCAGCAGTGTACTGCAGGTATTGTCAGGTTTCAAATAAACAGATGTGGCTGTTTGCATGATGCATAATTAAGCAATGAAACACCTCATCACAGCACGCTGCAGATGGTAAAAGACATGGAGATGTTTAAAAAACAGCAAAACTAACAAAAACCTCAACAAACTCATTGAGGTGATTAGATAAAAGACTCCACCCACTGGTTCAAGGTGCCCTGGCAGCCCAGGAGGTTATTCTGAATGCCGGGTATCTCCAGATGCTTGTACTGTTCAATAGCCCTCCCTAGGCATCTGTTTTTATTTCAGCAGGGCCAGTTGCCAGTTGGGACTGTTTACATGGAGTGTTCCACACTCGACTCCGCCAGATTACAGACTATATCCTGTCCCTAGTTAATCCTGGCCACACGCAATCCAAGTTTTCATGCTTTTAGGCAAATATCAAAGCTTCAGGAGGGTGTCCTTGGGGTACTTCTGGTACACACTGAAAACAGAGAACAGCACATCTCCTGCCACACAGATGTGTGTATCACATGCACTGTGTACAGCTTGTACTAAGTGCTTATGTTCTCTCATGCGTTCAGATGCTACACAAGAAAACACTTGATACATGCTACTGCGTGAGGAAATGTGTGCCCTCTTGTAGGATATAGTGTCACACAGTAAGTTTGGCAGGTGTCATACATATTGTCTATTTGTCTGGTTGCTTAGTTGCCAAATGTAAATAATTTGAAAATATCTGCAAGTGCTTTCCATCCTGGCATGTCTGTGATCCAGACCAATCCAGTTCATCCACTTCACATCACAGAAAACAAAACAAGGATATTTATACAGCTGTAACTTGTTGCAAGGCAAACTATAGTTAGATGAAAAGACACTGGGGAAAGAAAACATTTGTAAAAATGACATGCAAGGGTGGAACTGTTTGTCATTGTAACTAGAGCTTGCAAGGCTTGTTTAAATTCTGTCCCCTACTCCACTATTATTTATGGTTCGAGCATTGACTTCTATTAAAAACACATGATCTGGTAGAGCAAATTCTACTATTTCTCCATATAATTCAAAAGAGAAGAAGGCTTCTAAGGATCACTGCAATGCTGAAAATCTGAGAACCCTCAAATCTTCATATCTTGCTTCATTAAAGTCAAGACTGCAAGGAGCAGTTTTTCCTTTTCCAAACCTAGCATTTGTAATCCTAG
Organism: Haliaeetus albicilla; assembly: GCF_947461875.1. Lineage (NCBI taxonomy): Eukaryota > Metazoa > Chordata > Aves > Accipitriformes > Accipitridae > Haliaeetus > Haliaeetus albicilla. The sequence continues at coordinate 25,075,440 of NC_091494.1, read as the reverse complement.
AGAATAACCCCACATCTATGTCCAACAGACTGTTGGACACAGACTCTTTCTGCTTACATATTTTACTTTCATGCTTTAATCCTAAAGTACCAAATGTCTACAGTCTAAGGAAAATATTCACCATCTTAAAAATCAAGCAATAGGTTTTGGGCTGAATAACTACTGGCTAGCAAGTGCCATGAGGCAGCCTTAGTGCTTATCTTATTCCTGTAGACCAGGTTTTATAGTCCACAAATTCCAGTATTTGGGGTTCTACAATAAAAAAACCTAGCCCAGTCTTGCTCCAATCTAAGCCCTGTTCTAGTCCACCAGGACATTACCCTCATCTAATGCAGTCTGCTGTTCACAATTGTATAATGCACTGGTTAACCCGTTTGCCATCTGTGCAGATTTACTTTATTACTTCCTGTGCTACAGCTCACAGGAATCCAAAGTTTAAAAATGCCCTTGGTCTGCATTTGAGGTTGGCACTCAAACAGTCCCGATCACCCCTCAGGTTTCTTGTGGTGTCCTTTGAATTCCAGCCAGCCAACACAGTCAGACACATGTGAGTTTTGGAGAAGTCTCATCAGAGGCATGCCTCATTTCTGTTTAAATTTAATCCTGTTTAAATTTGACCTAATTTTGATCAGAGCAGTGCAGTTTGTATCAGCATAACCCAATACTGCAGCTGACACAGTCTTTTCCTCACACCCCTGCCATGAGCATCCATGCCAGTGCACAGTAATCCACATCAGGGAACTGACCTGAGTAAAACTTTTCTTCCTCACTTCCAAAAAGGCTGGATTAGACCTGAATCAGCCAGTTCCCCAATCTAGTTCCTAAGTGCAGTGCAATACAGGAACAAACAGCTGCACACAGGACCACTTTTCCAGGACTAGCTTACATCAACTTTAAGTTCTTGTGGAACAATATTGTCTGTCACCCCATGCTGTCCTGCACCAGGCTGTCTCAGCAGCTACTTTGAGCATTATGCTCAGCCATGGGGCAGCTTGGTTTCACGGAGCACTACCTCAAAGTCTGGACTGCAGAGGCTCTCCTATTTTACACTTCCTGAACTCTCTACAAGTTGCAGATCCTGTTGTCTGGCTACCAGCACTCGGAGTTGATGTAGGACCAAAAAGATCATGGGCTACCACTGCTGTCAGCCAAAGGGCTGGCTCCAACTCCTTCCCACTATTGGCTTCTAAGCCAGTGATCATTCCAGAATGGGGTCTACACAGCAGCATGTGGACATTTTTGTAATGCTGTTGTGTATATTCGCCCTGACCCACACAGAAGGAACATGAAGCAACGACCTGGATCTGAAGCAACTGGGGCCTGACAGGAAGAGATGAAGGAGAAGAGGAAGACAGATTATTTTTCCTGGTGATTCTTCCCTTATCCATAAATTCAAGACCAAAAAAACCCTCACAGCAGAGCAGGTTACTTCAGGAACAGAGGAAAAATTTGATATGGAAGCCTCACATTTGAACAGCAACTTGTGGGCAGGTGTGAATCTTTGCTGCTTTTGGAGGTATTTTAAGCCCTTGTGACACTGCATCATTTCTCTCTTCTGCTTGAATTTCTGTGTGTTGCATCTTACAGCATAGGCTCCAGAGAGCGAGCAACCATAGCTGCAGAGGAAGTGGTTGTTCCTTTGCACTGGCAGCCACATGAAAGCTTTGGGATTAACAGTTTCCTCCCACTCTCTCAACACCTTCCCATCTTGGGCTTGACAGTTGCATGCACAGAAGTTCAGGTGTGTGTGCTTTCCTAGCGACAAGTGTAACAGGTAAGCCAGAACAGGGAAAGAGGACAGATGGGCTATATTTAAAATCTGACCAGACACTGCTATTCCAACTTACTGTTACCCTTAATTATAGCTCTGTATGCAAAGCATCTCCCTTAAGCCACAGTAGTGATACCAGAGGATGGTGCTCTGCCATAGAGCTCACTGGGAAGTGTTCTGACAGCCTGGCAAGAGCTGGGAGCATGGATGAACTGAAATAAGCAGCCCAGTTCTACATGTTCTGCTCACTGCAGAGTGTTTCACCCTTTAAAACCTCACAACTACTCCCTATGATTTCAGGGGCTGTTCTCATGAAACAATGGTCTCTGTCAGAGCAGGCAGGTGAACATGGTCCTGACAGGACTAACTATAAATGCAGCTCACTTACTGATATTGCTGGATAAGGTTTAGGATGATGTTATATTAAAAAAAAACCAAAACCAAACCAAAACACAAAAACCAAACAACAAACAAACCTGAAAAGCTCGCAGCCCTTAACAAAAGGTAAGGGCAGACCTTGAAACAGTTTGATGGTCAGCTTATCTCTGCTGAAGCAAGTTCCAGCATGGGATTATTTTCCTAAGAATGCTGAGCAGTTTGAAATCTCTTTCTAGGCAAGTTACAGATGTAGCCCCAGCATGAACAGGGGATGTACATCATCTTATTCCCCATGCGTGAGGACATGCAATGAGGTGGTGCCATGGATGAATCATGTGTAAATGGACCTAGATCCAGATAAGGGGAGGCAGATGTCCTCACAGCCATCCTTTCTCTGAGGGATCCTATATAGCATCAAGAAAGAAAAACCTCAGTGCAGTACTGAGAACAGGAGGCCTAGGCTACAGACTTCTAGGATTCCCCCTTTATTTTTGGCAGCAAATAGCGGCCCTGTTAGAAGACCTGACCCAAGGACCATCTTCCTCCAGAGCTCTCCACCACAGCTCAGATTGCTTTGGAAGGGAAAAATACGAGGAAGGCTCTGGAAGCATTGATGAGGCTGGTCATGACAGCAGCTTGGCATGGTTCTTCCTCCCAATTCAGCTGAAACTTCTCCAAAGGATCAGAAAGGGAGCAGAGGAAGAGAGGGAAAGTAGGAACCCAGGAGCCCTTGGGCTCTACCTACTTGTCATCACCAACACAGCCAAGTAACGGAATGGCCATTTCTGCAGTGCACTCTTCTGTGCATTGCTATTGCTCGCTGCAACATGCTTTGTATTACTGTACCAGGGAGACAGCCCCTTCCATAAAGCTGGATAAGAAGTGAATTAAATACATTTGCGTTTAAAAAAAATTACAACATAACGTTTCAACAGTTGTGATTAATTGATATTTAAAGTAGAGAGAAAAATAAAGCCATGATACATTACTCACCCCTCAGCGCTTCAGCTGGGACCATATTCATAAGGATAATATTTACACAAGACAAATTAAACAAAAACACAACCAAAAAACAAACAACAACTGTTCTCAGGCACACAGTTACCTGGGGCCCTTGTTCAGTTCTGGCATCGAAGGGGTCTCCAACAAGTCGCTTCTTGGCATACTCCACGCTGCGCTTGACAAACTCTGGATATATCTGCTCCTCCACAAACACTCGCGAGGCAGCTGTGCAGCACTGCCCTTGATTGAAGAACACACCTTGATGGGCACATTCCACTGCCAAGTCCACTGCAACACAGCCCAAGAGGGAAAAGTGTTACCACATGCACAGTTTTAGCCTTCCAGTGTTTCCAGACTTGTTTCTTCCTTTCTCTTTTGAAAGCCTCCTTAAAAAATGCTGACAATGGTCCACACCCATTGAAGGCACTCACAAGGTCTCATTCTGCTCCCAAACCAGATCTCTTATTGTTTCCACCCCCCTTCCTGTCTTTTGTCTCAAGGTCTAGTTTGCCATAGCTCCTGTTACTTTCTTCCACAAGGACTCACAGAGGGCAGTAACCAGTTTTTCTTGCTGTGGGAATTCAGATGTGGATTCCTAGATATCCTGCGTGGGTTCCTGAAGACTAGTTTCAGTAGCAATTGTTTAGAAAGCAGTGTGCCCTTCTGTTGTACAGCCAGCTCAGATCAGGTCCTTGCAATGCCCATTATTAGCAGATGGCACAAATACCTCTGGCTTTCGACCTCTGCTGTGCTGTGCAAGAGAGTCAAGACTATTTTCCCCAAGCCAAATAGGATTTTCCAACCACTTTGGAGGTTACAGGTTACACATATCTCCTAGCACTACTCACTAATGCAACAAAGTCGCAACAGAACATGCCAAATGAGTCCTGCAGACCCCCATGATAGAGGTGAAGGCTGGATTATTAAGGTCCTACAAAACTCTCCTGTCATAGGAATGACTGTAGAGGGGCTGCATTTTAGAAAATTGCTTTCCCCACTGCTTGGCTCAGGCTCTGCAGTACTGCCAACCAAAAAGAAAGCACCACAACAGCAGAAACGCACAAATGCAAGATTCATCTGCAACTGCAGCCATCCCCAGGGAAGGCAACAGTATAATGGTCTGATCATTTGCCATGGGAATGATCCCTGTGCTGGGTAAGAGCTCCAGCAAAGCAGAACTGCATCCTGCTCTTGGACAGAGGTTTCCTCCAGCCTTTGGGGTGGATACAGTGGCAAACACCAGCCCTGCTAAATGCCAAAGGACAGCAGAGACACACAAAAAGCACCATGCTCGTAGTCTCCTACAGCAAATAAACGCAGCAGCCAATACTTACAGTCTGCATCTGCACACACAATGCAGGGGTTTTTCCCTCCAAGCTCTAATGTCACCCTTTTGAGGTTGCTTTTAGAAGCAGCTTCCTTGATCAGTTTTCCAACCTGTAGCATTGAGACACAAAGAGGACACAAGCTGTTTCCCCTGAAAGTCTTAACTCAGTGTGTCAAGTGTGATGCTCACAAGGGTAGAAGAGCCTGGTGGGTAACTGAAGCAGGTAAAAGTCAGGGATAGCACTCTTAAATGGTTTGAGTTTCCTACTGCTGTGATGTGTTAGGTCAAAAGCAGCCCCAGAATTAATGTTTGGTTTAGGCAGATCTGAAATGGCAGGCTAAGTGGGAGAGCTACAGGAACTGTATCCTGAAGTTATCTGCTGCCCAGAGCTGCAGACCAAGGTATTTCCCACCCAGTGCAAGCTAGTGGGCAACACTGGCTATCAATGGGGCTCCAAGGTTTACGAGTTTTACTTTTAAAAATGGGGAATTCAACTTCTTAGAGTAGATCTTGCCAAGGCAATGATGAGAACTCACTGTTCCTACCTGTTACCATTCCCATACCAGAAAGCCATGCATGATTTTGACATTTAGGAGAAAGCTACTTCTTTCTGAGAGTTTAGGCTGAGCTGCTCCACACATAAGAGTAGCCGAGACATGTTCCTTCCAAGGCAGTACCTGAGGATGTCAACAAACTCCAGCTAGCTCTGCCATGGCTCTTTCTGCCCAGGAACCTGCTCTGACCATCTGGTGGAATTTATCTGGCCACCCTCTCCTGAAGGGAAGGATTTACTCTGCTTTCAGAATTTAATCAAAGTAATGTCAAACTAAGTTTTTTCCCCCCAACAGAAAAATTGTTTCATACCAAATGTTTTCCCCAAATTCTGACTGACTGTGCTATTTCTTTTTTATACTGGTAACACCAAACCAGCAATTTCTCCTTCTATTTAAAAAAATGGAATTCCTCATAAGAAGAGCATAAATCAAGCATCAGAATCATTTTGCAATCTAATTTCATTAGAAACAGTATGAGTTAAAACTCTTCGGGAGCTTCAATTCTTAAGGCAGGTTATTTTTTTAAGTGTGACCTTATATTTGAATTTCCACAGTTTGTAACTGTTTTTCTTGTGTTTTACCTTTGCACATGGCAATCTTAACTTAATTTCTGCCTAAAAATACCATTGCCTTGGCGTGGAGCTGTGAGCAAGAAAAGCATGGGGCAGCTGGCAGTTATAGATCTGCATTTCTCATGGCTTGCCTTTGTAACTCGATCAAGACTCCTGAACTTAGCAGTACAGATCACCTCTAGTCACTCAGCAGCCTAGTCCTAGAGACAGCAGAAATAAGTGATGCATCATGCTGCAGATACACATAGCTTCACAAGAGGCATTACTACAAGCTAGCTGGCCAAAGAGGAGCAAGTTAGTAAACTAAAGGAAAGGAAGAAATCTAGATGGGAAAACTCGTGGAGTTTAAGATCAGTATTTCCAGGCTGGCACTGAGCCCAAGCTGGGGCTTAAAAACTAAGTCAAAATATATTTTGAATTAGCTTCACTTCCTGGCTCAGAAACAGTAGCATTATGCTGCAAATACTGCAGAGATGCAGCTGAACTCACAGATGGGTGGAGAGGGAAGAAAACACTTCTAAATTACACATGCATTAGCAAAGAATCTGTCTCCCTCGGTGTTTCCTGCACACCCATGGATTAGGAAGACAAGCACAGCACCTATAGGAGTTTTTTGCCTACAGGCTCCAGCAGCTGCGATTTTCCTTCTGCCCCTAATCCACTAGATACTCCTTTTTCATTAAAAACCCAAACAGATCCATGTGGGCTGGATGAGTCTATAAGCTCTATTGTTTTCACACAGCCAGCGTCTCATCTGGGCTAAAAGTTTCTGATCTAGGATCTGGAGAGAAGCATGTAACTGGGTAAACTCCTAGATTAGACCAACTATCAAGAGAGTAAAAGCTAATGGTGAACTTTTACTTTATTGCATTCGTGTTTGTTCCCATGATCCCTATACAGAAACAGAGGCTTAAACACACCTTCTCCTATGGGATAAGCAAAGCAGTTAGCATGTACACAAAGCCACTAGATGGTACTGTTGTTAAATGCAGCAGCTTTTGAGGGTTCAGTGAGTTACCTTTACCGACCAAGAATACCATTCAAGGTAATTGGTCATCATTACACATTTAGATTACACTCTGCAATTTTGAGAATAGACATAGGAATGGATTAATTTGGCAAACGCTCAACAAGAATAATGTTACTCAAAGAAATAAAAGAGACTATATTTGCCTCAATTGCACCCATTGGTGTCAGCATTTCCATTGTTTGGACGCTGCCTCTCTTCAGGGGGTGCATATATATTGCAAGAAAAATCTAGATCAGTGACTGGAAAAACGTTCACATTTCTAAGGAAGCTTTTGTTTGAGAATTTTCAGCAGTGATTACTGGAGACAAATAAGTTTACATGTCAGAGCTGTGCTCAATTCCATGGACTAGGCCAAGCCATGGGCTCCTTTCCCCCATGTAGGTACAGAAGAGGATGGCTGTAGGTGTCTAATAGTGCAGAGGTCTCACTTCCACCCCTCTTGTAAGCAAGGCAGCTGTAGCTATTTACAGGAAAAAACTGAACAGAAGGTGCTTTACTGTGCAGGTCTCAAAAGAAGCTCAAATGTTAATCCTGTCCACGTCAGCAGAGGAAGCCTCGGGCACCAGGCCATGTTTTTATTTAAGTCCTAGTTCCTCAGAAGTTAACTAAAGCTGAGGAAGAATTGTTCAGGGCTCTGACTGACATGTTTACCAGTTGCACACGCTGGCAGGGCAGGACTGGCAGGCAAACTTGCCCAGAAGCTTCATCAGGTCAGTGACACGATGTTAAGTCACTGCCAGCCTCTCCTGTAGACTGTCTTATCTTATGTCAGAGCATCTTTACTTACAGTTCTTACAGAAAAGTGACGTATGGCAAAACCCAGCTTACAGACATGTGAGATTATCACAAGCACAAGGACCTGAATTAGACAAATCCCAAACATTTCTGAGAAATTCTGTCACATGGAATGTAATGGAAAATGGTGCTGGCTATACAGAAATCGCTGACATTTCATTGGTCCAGTCTTATGTGGATGACAGTTTTAGAAGAGAATGCAAAGAGGACCAGCAGGTATTTTATGAGAAATCCATCACCTACCTTTGTTGATCCAGTAAAAGCAATTTTATCAATGCTGTGATGGGTAGAAATAGCAGCTCCAGCTGTGGGGCCATAGCCTGGCACAATGTTCACCACACCTGGAGGGAAACCCACCTAAAACAGAGGTTAAATACAGCTCTGTAGAGAGAGATTTTGAGCACTCTGGAGCTGATCTGCACTCCTGAGAGTGCAGTGCAATTCTCAGGAAGCTTGAATTAGTTGCACTATATTCCTTGCAATTAAGAATTGCAAGTTGCAGACAAGGAGCCCATACCAGATACATCACTGTTTTCCAGACTTTCCAGTAACATGGCTGTATGCTACCAGCTGGAGTAGACGTAGGTGAAACTAACAGCCATGCTTAGGAAATGCCAAGTTTCAGTAAGAATTCTTGGAGGAGTCCCAGTTTCAAGTCAAAAGGGAGTAAGTCTTTTGGCCAAACTTGGCCCCCAGCTACTGCTGTGCAGCTGGAGCCAAGGGGTAACTGAATGAAAGTTTGTTTTGAACAAAGGTTGATATTTGTGGTTCTTCAGGGGCTGGAGGGATTAAGAAGTCGGTAAAACCTCACTAGATGATGGTGCTAATAAAACAGGAATACAAGAGCAGATGGTAACAGATTTACTCCAGTTTCTACCACATTTACAACCCAGATTAGCCAACTAGTAATTTTGCCAAAAGACACAAATGGCAAAACTTTAGGTGAAATTCTAGTGCGAGGAGAAGTGTGGGACTTACTGGTCTGTTTTTACTTCCTGGAACAAGAGTTTCAAGGATTATGCTCTTCTAGGTTAGCCCTCCCCTACTACTGATTGCACAAGGTTGTTTGCCCTGCAATTTCTAACAGTGGAATTGCAGGTTATTAAATGTTCACTTCATTTCTTGTGGCTTTTTAATATAAATTCTCAATAAATGCAGTTGCTCCTTCCTAATATAGAAAAATTGAAGTAATTGCTCATGTACTATCTTGCAAAAAATTATCTTCATAAGATGTTTCTTCCCTATTTTTCTTTTCATAAATTGGAAAGGCAGTCTGAGTTCTTCTATGGATATGACAATGATAAAAGTGAGTTTAACAGAGTTTGCATCTTGGCTAATGAGTTTTCAAGAAAATACTGCATGTCAAACTGTGCAAGTAATGGTGTTTGGAGTCAGCAGCAAAGCCACAAGGAAGCAAAAAATTGGTTCAGGCCATCCTGAGCCAAAAAGTTTTTTCTGTTTTTCAGCAAAAATGGAAGCCAAAATATTTTGGTTGGCCCAAAATTATTTCATTGAACCCAACATATAGCTTTGCTTGTGTGTTAACATCTTCTGCATCCTTTTAAAGATTTTTTAAAAAAAGTTTAACTTATTCTTCTGAAAAACTGCAAAGAATTTAGCTAATTCTGGGTGGAGAAAAGAGCATTTTCAAATAGAATTATTCTGCTCTAGTTACATTTCTGCCTTGAAGGACAATTGTGAGAAACAGGCAGCTTAGAATTTCAGCTCAAAACACTAATTTCACCAGAACTGAATGTTTTTTTTGAGGGCAATGCTATGCCTGTGTTTGGGGAGCTGTATGTCAGAGTGAAAAAAGCAGTGCTGTGGCAGTGCTAACTATAAGTCATGAAAACTGCACCCTATGTTCACTCTTCTTGTGTAACCTTATTAAGTCAATTAACTGCAGGAGATACTTAACTGGTAGTGTTTTTTGCACTGCCTTTCCTGACGGAGGAGGCCTAAGTGTCAATTATTAACATATCCTTCTATTTTCTCCCAGGCTAAGCCAAGAACAGACAAAATCATCATTATCATTAGACTGAGCCTAACAAACAGACTTTTCCAGCTGAGAGGCAAAAGCGTATCTACAACCCTTTTAGTTTTCCTCACAATTATTCACATACATAGATATAGGAAGCTGACGTACTGACCAGTCCTGGAAGGTACTGTGCACCCACCACCACCTCTGTATGATTAATAGATCTGAGGGCACCTGAGATCCTACCTGACAGGCCCTAAACCAACATTTTGAAATCCCAACCTATGACCTTCCCTTTATGTCAGTATCGAGTTGGCTTTAAAGGCCAGACATAGCTGAATTGTTCTACAAACCGCAGAAATTATGAAGAATTGTTTCCCATGGCACTCTGTCTTGCTTGAATTATCCCACTTTAAAATCGTACAAACACAATACTGCCGTCTAATCGCACTCTTTTTTGTCCCATTGTCTAATAAAACTGAGCTGTAGTCTTTCCCTCATTTGGGAGAGGGGAAGACATGGCAGAGGAATAAAACCACCATTTTTTCTCTCTGCAGCTTCCTAAGAAAAGAAAAAAACCTACAGGTTTTGTGATCTTTGCTGCCTCCCAGCCAGCCACTGTCAGGCAAGAAGGCCTTTGCAAGAAAAGACTGAAGACAGAGGTTGTTCTCACTTTCCTCTGTGAGGCTTTAATATCTTTAAAACCTACAAACATACACAGCCAATTCAAAATACAGTCTGACTTACCACCTTAAAAGAACAGTACCTAGACGGGATGTTCAGATTTCCTTACCTCCTTGATCAGCGAGCCGATGTACAGCGATGTGAGAGGAGTTTGTTCAGCTGGCTTAATAACCAAAGTGTTTCCACAGCACAGCGCTGGTGCCATCTTCCAAACCAGCATTAGCAATGGGAAGTTCCACTGCAAGAACACAAGGCTGGTCAGATCAGCCCAGCAGAGTCACCTACTCACTTCCACACAGCATTTTCCCCACCTTCACACAGCTCAGGGAGAAAGAAGCAACTAGGAGGACAGCCACAAAGAGAAGCGTCTGTTTACGATACTGAGTTTGCTTGGACTATGGAGTATAACTTCCTTGATTTCCCCCTGAGATCCAAAATATTGCTGGCAGTCCTCAAGCTAATCTTGTAAGTTGGACAAACCTCTGCATGATGTGACCTCATTCTTTACAGGAGTTTGATCACACTTTGTACAGGATTTTGGCTGTTTACAGAAATTATGTTGGAGGCAGTGTCGTGATGCATCACTTCTGTACAGCATCCTTATGTGGGGGAACTACAGGGTGCAACTGCTCATTGAAAAAAACTCATTTTTCTGTGTTAGGTATTGGCTGAATAGTTATACAATATCATTCAATTCCAGGTTTATAACTAGGAAACCGCAGTGGGTTGTTCAGTCATGGAAATCCAGGGGAGGTCTTATACTCCCTTCAAATTGTAAATTGCTCCTTTCCAATTAGTTTTCTTATTTGGAACTAGGAACCAGTCCACATCGGCTTCCTCTGTGCTAATCTCTTTCTTAGTCATGTGTATTTGTAGATCTTGGAGCCTAAGCAAGAAGTGGAAAATCTAGCTCACACTGAATCTCAGAAAGGTCATTTGGCAGCAGAAAGGATTTCTTCATTAAAAATAATTAATGCTGCTTTAGGGATGATGGAAGCAGGCCAACAGTAAGGGGACTTCTTGTCAAGACTCAAGCCAAGGGCCTTCAGCTATCAACAAAGCAGCCAAATATGTTAGGAATCCACAAATTCACACTTACAAATAAATTAGCAGTGTAGCTTTTAAGAGATGAGTTCTGTTCTAACCCAGCAGCCCTGAGACAGAGCAGAATTTAGTCTAATGTGCTATTCTTCAACTTGCCTCTCCCTCTTTCCCAGACCTGGTTCATTTCAGTGAACTTCTCCAATGGCCACATCCCATGATTTGCCCATTTGTCTTTTTCTCCTAAGCCTTCTTGAAGGCCTGATTTTGCAGCTTGAGCCATCCACACCTACATTACTTTTCTACACTTTCAGAGCATGACGTAACTCCATTAGAAGCCTTCTGTTGCAGAATGGCTGGTGAAAATAACAGTAAAAGACTCCAGGGCTGCCTCATGACATCACCTTGGGATACAGTTCAGTCATGTGCTGCGCTTTCTAAGAACTTCCCTTCCTAAGAACGTTGGTTTAAATATAGTCAAGCCACAGGAAAATGGGAGGGCTGTTAATTGGTCTAGGGAGACATATGCAGAATAGTGACAAAATCTCTTTAAATCAAGTAGGAATACACAAACCCACAGACTGTTGGTATTAGATATCAAACTGGGAAAAAACTGGGGGGGGGGTGTGTTCTAAATAAACTGAAGACAGATGTGGTTTTGTTGACCCCAATCATCCTTTTTACAAACACAGTGTTGAACTTGAGTCAAATTTGGTTCTGTACTTTCTATTGTATTTATTGCTGATGTAGGGTCAACCTGAAATACTAGAAGTGCCACTATGTCCCCTTATTGTGGCCTTCCAAAGCATTCTACATGTAGGCTTTTAAAGGGAAAAATTGCTGAGTGCCAAAGGTGGCTGAGTGTGACAGAGCGATACCTTTTAATTGGTGATCAACATGAGAAACCTGATGTTTTGATCTTAAGTCATAAATTCTAGTTGCTCACAAGCAGTCATATTGCTTGGTCAGCCAGAAAAGCTGTGCAGAAGTCATCAAGCCAAACGTCTGATAACTAGTACTGACCATCTCCCACTTTGCCTCACCCTGGCATTGCTAAATAGACCATACCATCTTATCACCAGGGATATAAGCTCAGTCCTGCTGAAGGAAAAAGCAAAATTTCCCCAGGTATCTTTGGGAACTGGTCCAGACCTGGTATTCCCAGGGTCCAGCAAATCCAATACCCCACATGCATTGCTTTCAGTCTCTCATATAACTTTATCCCAAAGGTAAAAATCTTCCATGGACTCTTATTGATCCAAGTACCCAAACAGAGAATCTTGGCACACCACCATTTGCCTCACGGCCTGTAGGATACCATGTTCAAAGCATTTTACAACCAGACAGGAACAAACTGTGTCTCCCATGTAGCTGTAAAGTATTCCTGGTCATCTGTCTAAACAGAGCAAGCAACACACACTAAAACTGGAGATATTCCAAGAACTAGCCACACTGTCCCCTCAGCAGAGAATGAGACCTCAAGGAAAAGAAAACTCTATTCAGTGAGATTTAATCACAGAAAGCTCAGAGAACAGGCAGGCGTTATTAATAATGGATATGATTTAAAACTCAAAACTATGCATCAGCACTAGGCAGCAAAAAGCTAGCACATGTAATGACAAGATGGTCATCCCAGCAGTGCAAGAGTCAGAGAGATCTGACTGGTCTCTGGTGACTGGTGTCAGCCTTAGAGAGGAACAGAGCATCTGATTAGGAGACCCACCCTTCCATTGCAGAGGACTGTGTGTTGCCAAGAGCAATTGGCATGGGGGTAAAACAAGAAACTACATCAGGCAACTGTGATGGGAGTTCCCTGAAGAACAGCTGTACTTAACTAGGAAGCAAATGGCTGCAGTATAAGATGGGAAGTGCACATGTACTTCTTCCAGTTCTCAGAGAGATGCAGGGCACCGTCACTGCTACTTACTGGAGTTATAGCTCCACAGACACCCATTGGTTCATGCCTGGTGAAACAGACAAAGTTCTCATCTGCAAGACAAAACAATAAAAGAAGACAAACCAGTCAAAATCCTTGCTTCTACAGAAACAGTGTAAGCCAACTGCACACTAACAGGTTGGGGACAGAACTAAAACCGTATTAGGCAGAGAACCCTATATCTGTTCATCTTAACACATGCCTCTGGGACACTCCAGGCAGATGATCTGTTTGAGAATAGGTCTTGTGTTAGCTCAAAAGCCAAACTGCTCACGGTCACAGTGGAGCCTTTTAAAACCAGGGGTTCAATTCCTTCTGCAAACTCCCTGTGTTGAGGCTCAGGGGAGGGTAACTCCTTACCACACTGAAGAGCAAGCACAAATTTCATTCAGATTATGTCTCACTGAAAAGAAGAAAAGCACTTGTCTCTCTGAGGGCAAAAGTTTTTAAACCCATTTAGTACAGGAATCATATTCAGTGTAAGAGGAATGGCACTTCCAGTAAGAAATTACAAAAAGATGAAACTCTAGGAGTAAAGTAATACCATTCATCTTAAAATACTGCTATTACTCTGTCAGAGAGAAAGCAGGAAGGACATTTTCCTTACAAATTCATTCTTGCTGAAAACCTAGTTTCATTGGGAAGATCTGACAGAAAACACGAACATTTCTAATTACGGTTTTTAGAAGTGATTTTAAATCAGGACCAATGAGCAGCATCCAGGCAAGCAAAGCTTCACGTTACTCTGAATGAGGGTGACAGATCTCAGTTTATATGACTAATACCACTCCTCTTGCTGACTGCGCAGGCTGAGCTAGTTCAGCCCTTCAGAGCTCTTGTCTGGTGGCTAATTTTTGTCTGCAATGCCTGTCCTTCATACAGCCTCAGTGATCACCCACATGCAGGAACAAAACAGGTTGATTTTGAAAATACAGTGTGGCTCATCGTGCCACATGGACATCCGTTGTCTTAACTTGTCTCCCCAAAACCATATTTGAACTTACATAGCTGAGCCAAAGTGTTCTGTCTGTCCCTGTCACAACAGTACAGTGTGACTACTCTGGCTCTGCAGCTTAGGAAACATTTTGAAAAACCTCTTTCAAGTGTCAGAAAAATTGACAGGGTTGCCCCAAGAGCTCAGTGCTGTGGCTCCTGAGAGGAGTCAACATCTCAGACCTTCTCTTTAATAAAGGTTAAGAAAAAGCACTACATGATCTCTCTGAACATCTGTGAGCCAGCACTGTCAGGGATGTGGGAACATCAGTGAGGTGGGAGACACTGGCAGATTCCACATCAACCCTCTGCCACATCCCTGTGGCATCTAGGACAGCACAAGCGCTGCTGCCTTCATACAATTATCCCTAGAAACCTCTGTCCTTACACTCTCTGACATCTTAATTCATTTCAGTGATACCTAATGAATAAACTCCCCTATAACATGTAGGTTTTTTTCTTTAAGAATTAGTCTGAATTTAAAAGCCAAAAGGTTTCTCTGTTAAAAAAGCAACAAAAGAGCCCATCCATTATTTTCCAGAGATCTATCCAGGCATTCACACTGTTCTCCCATTAGTTTAAATCTTGAAACCCATCTACTTAAAATGCATCCTGAGATAGAAAGGAAATGCAGGCTGTTTTTGCAGGTTTTCAGAAGTTGGCCTTTCCATGCATCTCCCTCCCAGCAGGCCTCCCTTCCACCCCCTCAAGCCTGATTCCATCCCAGCTCTGAAACCGGGTCTGAAGGAACTTACCCACTGGGATAGTTCTGCCCTGAATTTTATCAGCCCATCCAGCGTAATATCGGAGCGTTTTTATACAACCTTCCAGGTCAATGAAATAAGCCTGCAGAAAAGGTTTTCCTGTGTCCATTGTTTCCAGAGTCTGAAAAAACAAATTGCATGCAGTCAGATAAGTCAATGTTTTTTTCTTAAAAAAAGCTTTTGGAGAAACTCCTTTTCAATTTTATTTTGCCTTGTGCTGCAGACATGGGGTTTCCTTCCCTCCCCTTATATTTAAGGAATGAAGTTGCTAATACAAATATGGTAGAAGGGAGACTAGACCCAATAACCCTGATGCATACA
Organism: Haliaeetus albicilla; assembly: GCF_947461875.1. Lineage (NCBI taxonomy): Eukaryota > Metazoa > Chordata > Aves > Accipitriformes > Accipitridae > Haliaeetus > Haliaeetus albicilla. The sequence continues at coordinate 25,060,294 of NC_091494.1, read as the reverse complement.
GAAGTTGCTTTGTTCAGTGACTGCAATGAAAGCGCATCTTCTGAAAGCCTCCAGAAGGTGGCTGTGGGTAAGATAGAGGGCTGTGGTCTGGGGCATTGGTCAGAAATGATGTGAATGTCATGACTTCACCGTAACTGACCCTCCAACACAGATCTTCTGGATTCCAGATGGTGTCACTGAAATCAGTCAGACACACTTTCCTTTTATTTGGAAATCTATTTTTTCTACTTCACAGCCCTAAAACCAACCTCTGAAAAGCCTCTTTTGTCCACAGGATGATAGAAAACACATTTTTTACGGAGTTCTGGTAAAAAACCTTTGGGCTCAGATCCATGCTGCAACTAAGGCAAGGGAGAAGTTGCTTCACTAAAGCTGCATCGATGCTGAGCAGCTCTAAATGAAGTCCAGTCTCGGCCTGTGTCCTTCTCACTGTTCTGGACATTAGCTCAGTGAATGCTTTGTTCTGTACTCAGGTCATTAAACGGGATATTGGTGCAAATGGCCAGCACATCCATAAAGGAAGTACTATCCCCTGGTAGATTGAAACATCTTTGTTTACGTATGAAGTCATATCCCATCATCTTCCACAGACATTAGGGTCCAAGCAGCACTTGAACAGACATTCTCCTTGGAACAACTAGGATTGTTATCCACTCTGAACGTCTGCTAAAACAACTGATTTTTATAAGTCATTACTTAGCATGCAGCCAAGGCAGCTACGGCTGGTTTTCTGCAGTGAAAATAACAATGCCAAACAAGCCCTCCCAGATCAGAAGGACGGCAGAAAGCTTGAAATGAGTGTCCTGGTTTATGGAAAAAGGAGGGTCCTCTGAAGTCACATCAAAAAATGAGCAGAAAATGAACAGGGTATATTCACACTGACACAGATTTTTCTTTTTTTCCTTTTATTTGCTGGCCAGAACTGCCAGACCTGGATTTTTTTGGTTTTGTCCTGCTGAAACTGGAGGCTGTCATGTGGTTAAGAGACACTGTGTTGGAGAAAGAGACCCACCTCAAAACAGTCATGCAAGTACAGGCTCCTAAGCACATCCCATGTATGTTAAGTCCTACTGACCTCAGTGGGACATCAGCTCAGGAACTTAAAGATATCTAACAGCACTGAATGTCATAAATGCCATTCCCCCAAAGATAAGCAGAGCCAAAGTGCAGCATTGAAGTGGTGAGTGCTCAGGTCCAAGACCTTAGAAATGGAGTGACAGTAGCCCTACACTGAGAGATGCTAGGATCTGTGGGCACAATTTGGAAAGATGTCCAAGGCCCATGGAGTCTAAAGGCTTCTACCAACTGCAGTGCATTTCAGCTTGGGTCCTACTCCCCTTGTTCTGCACCAGAAGGACTCCTTCAGGACAGGATGGGGAATCATTAGCAATAGTTCTTCAGTGCTGAAGTCCAAGTTAACGCAGCTTCATGGCTATAAAGAGATTTTCCTGAGCCAGTAAATTCAGTAGGGAAACAAAGACTTCCCACTTACACACATTTTAAACTTTGGATGACATCCAGCAAGAGAAAGATTCTCTTGCCAGCCCCCCATTTTAGAGGAAGCAATTTGCAAAGAAGTCAAACTGGCCTGCATTTTTTTAATAAAGGACTGAGTCAGTTGTAGTGGTTTGGGTTTGTTTGTTTGTTTTGTTGTTGTTTGTTTTGGGTTTCTTTGTTGTTTGTTTTGGGGTTTTTTGTTTGGGTTTGTTTGGTAGCTTTTTTTTTTTTTAAGATAAGAACTGGGAGACAGCTATGAACATTGATGACTGTTAAATCAAGAATATGTTTGTTGCTTTGAAAATTTAAGTATTTATATCTGTAATCACTTCAACAACCAGCTAAAGTTCTGAAGAGGAAGTCAACTATATAGAAAAACTAACAGCCTTCTTCTAAGACCCCTAACATCATCCTGCAGAATGAGGAAGATAAGCCATGACTCCAGCATGGACTCTTCTGCCCTTCATAAAGGGAGAGAAAAAAACACATTAGGTAGATATGGATGTAGCAAAATCAGAAGGTTGGAGCTGAGTTATCAGCCAGCTGTTGCTGGTTTATCACTGCTCACCGATCAGAGTACTTACCGCCAGGATGACTCTGTCTCGCTCAAGAAGATCAGCCAGCTTGTGCAGGAGTCGTCCCCTGCTTAGGGCATCCATCTGTCTCCACGGAGACCCCCTCTGGAATGCTGCCTTCGCTGCTTCCACCGCATTATCCACATCAGGCTAGAGCAGCCACATACACAAGAAAACCTTAGGTTACAAGGAAGGAACTGGACAATGGCACAGAAACCCCATCAGGCTGCTTCCTAGATGATGCTGTGGTGGCTAAAACAAGCTGTCTGACAAAACCACTTCTATTTTACTCCTGGATTTGAACCCAAGCCTGCAATAAGTTTTGGATTTGGCCTGGGCTCATAAACAACCTTGGGGTCAGAGTACCAACAGGGTCTTTCAAGGGTAGTTTTATGCAACTGGTTTGTTTATACAGTAATCCAGAATCATGTTCCTGCCGATACAGGATGTAAGTGACACTGGAGGAGGATGGAGAAACAAGATCCCAATTCTGTTCCCATTACAGCTTCCCTAAGTGTGACAGGCCATTGGCCTACATGAATCATCTTCCTCTGAACAAGTGTGGGAAGGAAAGTCTTCCATGAGAGAGATCATGGTTTTATCCAGGGGAACAATCACATCTCAGATCCCACCATTCAGTCCCACCAAAACCTATGCCAGTAAGAGTTAACACTCTAAAAAAGCTCCCTTAGATCCTAGATCATACTTCCAGAACACTTTTACCAGATGGGAAGGGTTTTGTTGGTCAGTGCTATGACAAAGGCATTTCACCTACACAGACTTAGTGCCACTCTCCATCTCCCAACTGCTTTACCACACTCTGGACCAAATCTAACCCTGTTTACCCAAGTTACTACTCAGACAGGCAGCAAATTCCCTCTCTCCCCACTGCGCCATCCCCAGAGAAGCTTCATGCATTTTCTCTGGCCACAGTATGCCCTGGACTCCTCCCTTCTTCCCACATACATTGATTAAAAAAAGGTGAAGGTAAGGGCGACCTCCCGACCCAATGAAGTCAATGGGAACACTGCCATCAACATCCGCAAGGCCAAGGCCGTACCCCAAGCATACATAAAGCATACTTCACCCTGACTTTGGACAGAATCCTGCTCTACATAATGTCTGGCACAGCCCATGCCTCACTTCAGCTGATGGAGAACTTGCACCTCACCACAACATGTAGCTGAAGGGGGTGGGAAAGGAGGGAGGGTTTCAGGCCTTGATTGTTCCTCAGAGTGCTTCACCAGTTGCTCTCACTTACGTCTTATCTCAAGCCTTGTCTGGATACAATTACAAAGTAAGCCTCTGCACTGATCCAACAAGGTCTGGTCATTCTCCCCTCATGGGGAAATGTGTGGTGCTCAACCAATTAAAATGTTATGGGGAGACATGTTGCCTTCTTACAGCAAAAGTTCATGGAGAAAACAGCAAGTCATCACCCACTGAAATGGCACCTTACACTAAATTTGGCTTCTTTTCTTTACAAGAAGATTACACAGCTTTAAAACAGTCTGACCTATACTGCCAGGAAAAGAACCCCACCCTTTTGGAAGGGCACTGATGGGGAAACTGTTGGAGGAAACTTGCTGTTACAAGGGGTTAAGAATGGCTCTGGTCAAGCAAGTGTGGTGGCAAGGCAGAGGTAGCAAGCAGCCGCTGTGAACACGCAGGCATGTCCTGCCTGGGGCCCATCACCCACAGGCAGAACCGGCCTTCAGAATGGTTTGCTTCAGTTGAGTTGATCTGGATTCAAACTGGCACATCACAAAAGCCAGAAGGCATCCCCAGCCACTGCACACTTATGTACTCCTCATCCTGCCTGCTCAAATGAAGTCTCAAGGTGAAAGAAGGCAATATTTTGTGTGACAAAGCAGACAAAGAAACACAAGAGGTGTGTCAGGTTTAAACAAGTCTTCCCTTAGCAGTAATTAGCTTCTGTGACCAGGCTGGGAGCACTGACATGCAGAGCATTAGGTCTGCAGTGGCACAGGCCACAGCGCAGCATGCCCTTGGTATTGGGGGACTTCCCACCATCCTGGCACTCACAGGAACAGGGATGAGATGGCTGTGTGGGCAGAGGACTTCAGTGCATGCCCAGATCTTCCCTATCCTCTAAACATGGGAGCACCTGAGCCCTGCTGCAGCTCCTGCAAATACTAGTTGTCTTCATTCTCATCTCTTTTCTCAGACACGCTGGGTACACATAGCAGCTTGGAGACTGCAGTCACTATCACACAAGCAAAAAGGCCTTCCCAAAACACCCTCAGGGGTAGCACCACCAAGTGAGATCTTGTGAGCCTGTACAGCTTCAATAGGCCTGAGAGACCAGCAAAAACAAGGAAATTCTTCAGGAAGGCTGAAATGCCATTCTTAATCCATCCTGTTATGACTAGGCATTAGGGGAGTCTGAATGGCATGTTCATTGCCGGCATGTTGCAATAGGTAGGCACAATGCGTGACAAAGAGACTCGTAACTGTCAAGGTGCCAGGGACACACTGTGGTATACAAAACCACAAGGAGGAGGAGGAGGTCCGTGCATCCTGGTGCTTAGTTCTGATCTACACAGATTTACAGGGTATTACATAAAGAGCTCCACTAAGAGAATATTAAGATTGCAAAGTCAAGCACTGCAGCGTTGGGAAATGCCTGCAAACCTCCATACCCACCTTGGATGTTTGCATTATGATACAACCCCCAGTTACACAACCGCATACCATTTTCCCCTGAACAAACTCACACCGTTCTTTGTTCTAAGCTACCTCCTCCACATTCCTCCTCTACCTCAAGTCCTGCTCATCACTGCTCCATTTCTATCCTGCCCCTTTTTCCTCTCTCCTGCCTCAGCAGCAGGCTGCAGAGCACAGTGGAGACCATCACCCCACTGGCTCTGTGAGTAGGGAAAACACCTGCAAAAAATTCTTGCTCTGCTTCAGGCTCAGTGTGCACAATACTGCTTCAGTTTGGCCAGTAAGGAGCCAGGGATGGAGCACACCCAGTGGAGACTGTCTTCAATTCAATTACTAACTTCTTCAAAAAGCCTCCACTGTGCACATCTTTGGAAAGGCACTTCTCTGACATAGGGCTTGAGCATGTCACAGTTTCTTGATTAGAAGATGTTCCCTGACCTGCTCCCCTGCAAACCCTCTGCAAACAGTATACACATTGCATTGCTCTAACTTTTGAGCCCGAGTTCAAAACAGCTACAAACAGCATCTTAACAGCCTAAAGTGTCCAAAACCATTATTGAGGGCATTGCAAACCTGCTGTAGGGAATAATATTCCTGCAGCCTCTTACCTCAGCCTGCCACTGCAATCTGAGGGGGGCAGGATGACTGTGAACAGAACCCTCTTACAACCCTTCAAAGATCCACTTGGGAGAGTGAACTGCTTAGAAGTGATCATGACACACACTCCAGAGCATCAAGTCTGCTTGACAGTCACAGCTGTAGACCTGCTGCCCACACTCTGTGGCAGCCAGCTGAGCCAGGCACTCATTTGAGCAAGGAGCACCTTTCCCCCTGCCCTTGATGGATGTTAGCAAGCTGCTAGTAGAAAAAAAGCCTGTCTTCAAGAGTTAGACAGCACCAGAGAAATGGCAATGGCACAAGTATTTTTACCTTCACATTGTACAACCGAGACAGGGTGGAAGTTCTGGGGCTGCACTATTTGCTGGGGGCAGAAGTCTAACAAAGAAAGTTATTCCTTCTCCATTATCAACCTGGCAAACACTTGGACCCTAAGCCATTATCTGGAAGGCAAAAAGCCTCCAAGCATCCAGTGGAAGCATTTGCCATTTTATTTTCAGTGCTTCTTTTTCCACACAAGACTTTCCTTTATCCCCCAACTATGCCATCAAGGGCAATTCTGTCTTAAATTCTGTAACTAAAGAACAAACAACAAAACCTTTGCTCCTAGCCTCATAAAGCATTGGCCAAGTTTCAGCACCAGACTAAATTGTCATCACTGAGATATTGGCTGCCAAATTCCCACCCCTCACGTGTAGACTAAGCAAAACACACTGCACAGCCAGGGAGGGGCAGGTTTCTGTTCAGGGGTAGGGAAGTGGAGTCCCGCTCCCAGCCCGCTGTGAAGGCAGAGCCAACCCTGCCACAGCACAGCTGAAGCCAGAGCCAGTACCAAGAACTGCCACCCCTGCAGTGGTACTGACCAACACAATCAAGTATGATGGCACGTGGGGACAAGATGCTGGAAAGCGCCACCAAACACAACTCACCACTTTCTGTAGTGACTCCAACAGACTGGAGTTACAGACCTAGGAGGGGATGTTCAACCAGGGCAAAGGAAGTCTCAGGGGACTCAGTTTGCCAGAGGACAGTGGGACATGGTCAAGTGTCGCCTGTAGCCAAAAAACTATTTTGGGATGCTTCTTTCCCATGACTCTGCTTTCTAGCTAATCCAGATCCAGGTCTAACCCCACTCAGTCTGTCACAAAAGCCTATTTAGAGAAAAAAATTTTTTTTTTTTTTTTTTTAAAAGTGTGATGTAAAGGGGTGGAAGAAGAGGCTTTCAGCACCCAAGGTGCAGCTAACTTACATTCTTGCCTGCAATTATTCTATGCACCAATGAGTCAGCCAACTATGCTGAATATCCACGGGCAGAGGGCTCCACTGACTGGCCCCAAGGAAAGGTTTACAGTGACTCTCCTGCAAGCTAGAAGCTGAATGTTATCCTTGAATTCAGGCAGAGACAAGTCTCAAGGATGCAAACTGCAAAACTGGCCTTTTAGTTCTGCATAATGAATTTCTTTAACCAAGTCATTAAGAATCAGGCTTGAAATACTCATGTAATGCTCTGTAACTGCTTGAGGAGACACTTCGCTCAGGGAACAACAACAATGTCATGGATTCTGCCTAGCAAAATACAGTTGCATCAGAGTTAGCTTCAACTCCACTGTTTACATGCCACTGCAATTCAAAACAGTTGTGTCCTACCCAGTTAGTATAAAGAAATTACACATAATGTTTGGTTATTTCTCAATGTGTAATTGTGCCACGGATGCACAGATCCCCCACGGCAATAGGTCTCCGAGGCTGCTTTAGTGCCATCCAAAAAGAACAGCCACCTTACACGCTATTTGCATGCAGGCTGGAGGCTTGTATTGCCAAGCAAGTTTGCTCCCATCTCCAGAAGGGTCAGGCTTTATACTCTACACAGTATAATACCAGAAAACACACTGCCCCTGCTCAACTAGTATCACTTCTACTAGGAAAGGATCCCCAAGGCAGCTACCTGGCTGGAAACCAGGCATTGGGCCTCACAAGTGTTGGACAGGCTTAGATACTAAGAAAAAGATACCACAGTACAAACAGAAATGTCCACACTGCCCATCACATACTGCCCACAGCAATGAGCAGCCAAAGCCCTGGTACAGCAGAGAAGCCGTGAATCACCTTCCCATGACACGCTGCAAAAAGCCAGCTCTTGAACCAGCTCTTTCCCATAGATCAGGCCAGTTGGCCCATACGTGATGAGCTGTTTTGGACAAAAAGTGTCACATCTGATTGTTCCTCACCTCAGACTGTTACCAAACCCAGGCAGTTATGTCCCAGGCTAATCTACATCACACCAGGGCCAGGGACTACTAAAGTTCTTGGGAGATACTGGTTTGGTTTAAACTGAGAGTTGCCACATTTGTGCAGGAGGCCAGAACCTGTGATACCAGTTGGTAAAGCAGCACCACATCTCTAGCAGAAAGTGGGCAGTGTTTGCATGACAGAGCTTAAATTCCCCCAAGCACTCAGGTTATTTGTTGATTGTGTTTAAAATAGGGCGAGTTTCAGTTTGATGTCTCCACCAGGTTGCCATGCCGTTTGTGTATAAACCACTCCCAACACAAGGCCCAACTTCTGTCAGGGATGTGCATACACCATCATTGCTATTTCCCCAGACTGGCTGCTTCCTTCCAGTCTATAACACAAGAACGATGCTGAATCTCATTCCTCTGACAGTGTTTGGCAGGGAGTTCCTACCAGGGAAAGTGACTCTGCTGAGTCGGACAGGATTGATCCCACCCACCCTGTGTAATTCTTGAGCAGCACATCCAGTGTCCCAGACCTTCGGCTCACAGTCTGGCCAGATGTATGTTGTCATTAAAAGCCAGCTTTTCCTCTGTGTGCCTCCCTACAAAAGGAAGTCCCTTAAAAACTGTCTTTTGCACTGCCTTTTCAACAACACTTACCTTGTCTCCTTCCTCAATGTCACAAATTTTCTCCAACGTTGAAGGGTTGTAGGTGGGGAACTTCTTTCCACTTGTAGACTCATGCCATTCATTGTTAATAAATATCTGAAGAGAGAACAAGAGGAGTGGGATGGAGAGGAGAAAAAAACTGATGTAGACAATGCAAAAAAACCACAAGTACTCCTCAAAGGTCCCGAGGCTCTTCAATTTCCATTGATGGCAGTCAAGCATGTTCAGTCTCTCTCCCAGGGAGACTGTTTGCGATACAGACAGCATTTATCCAAACTAGAACCTGAGCCAGAGAACAGATGAAAAAGCCTTCGTGCACCCAGTTAGTTTTGAGCAAGAGGAAGACAGAGGATGGGGCCCACACAGTATAACACCATAATTTGGCAATGAGAAACAGACAGTTTTTGAAATACATCTCCATGGGAACAGCAAGCAGACACCAAGAGAAACTTGTATGGTTCAGGCAAAAGGAGCCCCTTGTTACATGCTACAAATGAAATGCCAGCATACAATATTACTTGGTTGTTTGTATCCTGCCCTGGGCTACTTCCACGACTTGCCCCCTGCAGCACTGTCCGGAGGAGGGTAAGTACTGGCTTAGTTCTACCCCACCATGCCTTGTCACGGGCTAGATCAAGCCTCCCACATCACTTGGAGTCGTCTGTGACAAGATTTAAGTGTTTCAAAATATTGCATTTCCAGAGCAAGAACAAACAGTCCCAGTGTTGCGTAACTGAAAATGCATTAAATACTAGAGTGTTGTTATTCACTGTAAACAGAACATGAATACCTATATACAATGAATTGATTCAACATGCATCTTACCCACACTGTGATCTAACTTGGCAGTGTTATATTTTATAAATATACTTCAAGTAAGATTAGATGAAGTAATCTTTATTAGTAGCCTGTTAGCGACTGTAAGCTAGTACTTTTACTTGGAAGTCATCCACATTTACAATCTTGTTTATGAGTCGCTACACACCACCAGGAGATTAATGTTGCATCCCTTACATTCGGAATTCCCACTGCTTTGGGTCATAGTTTTCTTTCCTTGGGCAGCTTTTTTCCTGAAAGCAGTTTCTCCTGACTATTTCTGTAAAAAGCATCTGAGATGTAACCAGCATAGAAGCTGCACTTTTGGACCCACCTGTTTCAGACAGGCAGAGAAAAAGAAAATCTTGGAAAAAAGTTGTCAAGTGAAGTCACAAGAAAAGATAAGTTAGAAATATTAACTAACTTGACACTAATGCTCCCAAACTACCTCTGTTATCCAAGCACTGCATTTTAACATTTACGCATTTTAACTTCAGTTTTCCTTTGTTTCACTAATAAAGAAAGTAATATTATAAATGTGGGCGATACGACAGGAACTGTAAAATTACAACATCAGGTATATCCTCACAAACTAAGGATTGGGGAAGGATACCGTTCTTCCTCCGCATTCAACATTAATTCTATGTGAAAGGGTTGGGATGGGAAAGCGATGTTGCTATAAGAAGTAGTAAAACACAAGAATGACAGGATCAGGCTGTTTTAAATGTAACATATATGCTGGCATCATTCTGGGAATCACACCACATAGCCCTAGTCTTTGGTGCCAGGACTTGAAATCAAACAGAACAGCGTATCAGCCGTTCATGCTTCATACTCAGGATTTGGGACACGGGATTGTGGACAGATCACTTCCATCACACATCCATGACAAGCATTAAGCTGCTCTATAAGTAAGATCTTTGTTGAAAATTTTTCCTCTCCTGCAGCCCCGTAACTGGTAGAACCGAAAATAAAAATCTCCGCTAAGCAGACGAAAGTGTGCCGTCAGCTGTAAACATCTGGTGAAACTCAGAGCTTGTAGAAAACCCCTTGCAGTTTTATGAAAACTGACTGTGGCTCATTATTTTCTCAGATGCACCAGGAGCATCAGATCAAATGTCAAATTCACACTTTTAATTAACATTGGTTTCCACTTTTAAGAGACTACCTTGATACCTTTAGTGCACAGAGTCTCTGGCAAAACTCTAGCGAATAAAAAACGCGTGTTTTAAAACATACATGGCTGCAGGATCAGATCCCTAAGGAGTATTTTAAAAAGTGTTCACAACAATAAAAATAACAAAACCCAGAACATTTGGATATTTAAGAAGAACTCTAATGGCCGTGTCCATTTTGGATGCAGGAAAGAGCTGTTTGTGCAGCATTACGCCATTCTGCAATCAGCAGCTGCAGATCCAATTTGCTGCTAAATGCAAGTTTATCTTACAAAGAAAAAGTAGATAAATTTGGGATGTTAAAAATTAATCTAGTCCAGTGATTACCACTAATTGCTAATCTGTTTCAGTACTTCAGATGCATAATTCAAGTCAACACCTCACTGGATAAGCTATTGCTGTTTACTCCTTCTCACTGCAAGAGAACAAGCTTCAAGTTTTGCTTTTTCTTTTTTTTTTTTTTTAAATACTTAATATAGAAATGTAACAGTAATTAATATACTCATTCAGCCCCTCCAGCTCTTTTAGTCCAGCCACATAGTTCAAATTATGGCAGTCAAGGCTGCCTAGCAGCACAACCAGCCAGGATATTTTCTCCACTGCACAAGACAGCGGGTCAGGCTGTTGTGGAACAAAAAGCGACTCGGCTGTGTTAGGGAGCAGGGATTTCTGCAGCAGTGCTCAGCTCCACACCAATGCCAGCCTCACCTCAGAGACAGAGTAATCAAGCTCAGGAGCCTTCAGTTAAATCCGAAAGGTCAGGAGCAACCCTTTAAAGGTCATTTAAAGGGAAGATCAATGGAGACCAGAGAGATATGGGTTTGTGTGGGCTTGTTGCCCGACTCCTCATCCTGCAGGGAGGCCACGGAGGAGCTCTGTTGGGACGGCGAACCACCAACAAGATGTGTGTGAACACCACTCCTCTTCGGGAGCTGCGGGGTGGCCCCGATCCCATCACAGAGCCCTTTTGCAAGGCCCAGTCCTGCAGGACGTTGGCCCTCCTCCACGCTCCCTGCATTCACCAGGACCCAAACCTGTCCTCTGGCACCAACCCCCCCCTCCCAGCAGCACCCCATCCCACCACAGGGGAGCTTCACACCAGGTCAAGGAAGGATGAATGCAACCCAGGCAAGCAGCTTCTTCGCAGATAAAGCCCTTCTTGCCTCTGCCCGGGCTCACCCCATCCAAATCCAATTTCGCCAAGCGCTAATGTGATGCTAAAAGCATTTACCGGGTGGGTTTGCAAGAGCTGCATGGGGCACTTGGGAAGATGGCCGGCAGGGTGACCGGGAGGGGACAGGCCAGCACGGCACCGCAGCCCTCTCAGGGCAGGCTGGCCACTGACCGGCCTGCCACACGGCCAGGGAGAGGTGCCCGTGGGCACCTGGGGCAGAGCCACAGGTTTCATGCTGGTTTTTGGTTGTTTTTTTTCTTTCTAAAAAAATGGTGGTTTCTTGGACTTTAGGGACGGGGGCAACAGCAGCTCCCCTAGAAACGCCATGGTCATCTGCTTGCTCCAGTCACTCAACCACACTCACATCCCCATAAGCCTACCATCTAGGGCGGCAGGAGGAATAAAAAAAAAAAGTAAGAAAAACGGCATAGAGGGATAAAATTTTACATTATAAAAATAATACTTCACCACGAGCCTGACTCCACCAAGCGCCGGCGACGCCACGGCGGCGAAGCCCACTGCCCACCTCCCCTCGCCGGCTCACCTTGGTGTACTTCACCTCCAGGCTCCGCAGGGGCCGCGGCAGCGGCGGCACTTTCCTGTCAGGCTGCCCGTTCTCCACCGCGCCGTTGAGGGCGGCCATGGCCCCGCCGTCGAACCCGCGCCGCCCTCTGCCGCTGACAGCCCGCGGCGCCGCCTTAAGAGCGGCGCGCGCCGGGCGCCGCCGCCCACCCCCATTGGCCACCGCCCCGCCCCGCCCCGCGCCCCGCCCCCGCCCGCGCCCCGCCCCGTCGCGCGCCGCCGCCGCCGCCGCCGCCCTCAGGTAACGGGCGGCGCCGCCCCGCCGAGGCCCCGCCGCCGCCGGCCGGCCGGGGGGCGCCCGCGGGCCGCGCCCGCCGCCTCGGGGCTCCCCGCGGGGCCGTGGCGGGGGGCGGGGAGGGCCCGCGGGGCGGCGGAGCCCTCTGCTCGGAGGCGGCCGTCGGTCGCGGCCTCTCCCCCGGTGAGGGCAGCGAAGGAGGGGGGCCCTGCCCCGGCCACCCGGGGTTCGGGGAGCGGGGCAGCCACCCTGGCTTCTCCCAGAGGGTGGCGTGGGAGGACGTGTCCTCTGCTGCCTCCTGCCTCTGCTTCCCATGGCAACCTACCCAGAAGTCGGTCTCTCCGCGGGAACACCTCCGCTCTCCCCAGGCACGGTGTGGGTGTCGGGGAGTGGCTCGTCTGGAAGGCTCTCCCCTCACCGGTCATGTTACCTCCTCTGCTGCCAGCTACGAGGGCCTTTCTCTGCCGCTCCCGGTGCCCTGACTTCCTTACCCCAACCTGCACCCCCCTGTCCTTCGCTCAGTGCCTCTGCAGAGCTTCCCAGGGCTGATCAAGAAGAGAAGGAAGAAGCGTTACATCGAATGTCTGATGTGCGGCTGACAGCAATGCCTCCGCGTCCTCGTGTGCGTACCTCAGTCTGGGACCAGTTTGACCACCCGTTTGACTATGCCAGTCAAAGGACATCAGCCTACCGGGGCAGGAGCAGGGCCTTCAGCTGAAACTTCCTGCAACGATAACCAAATACTTGTGTCCCGCACAGTCAACCTCCAGCATGGTGTTCATAGTAGCGTACTCCGAACGTTGAGAAAGATGCTGTCTTTCAAGAAGTCCTAAAGGATATGGAACATGTCTGAAGTGACAGATCTAGGCTCTGTGCCTGAACAAGTTCATTATGTATTGCTTAACTTTCTGAATAAAATATGTGTAAGTCTTTGCAGGCTGGGGGCCAGGACACTAGGAGCACCCTTACACCCCCACACACATGGAAGATAATACAACATATTTTCCATATAACAAGTGGCAAGATGCCTGAAGTTATCTTACAAAATGTTTCACAGAATCTGTAATCCCCAGCAATAGTCAGCACTTTGCTGTTAGAATGCTTAAAAATACACACAGCCAGCCTGTGATATCATAGCAGTAGAAGAGTTAGTGCTGATTCAGAAGGGAAAGTACCACTGAAGAATCAAACCCCACGTCCTGCAGCTTGCAGGATATTCATGGAGGTCCTCTGCCCAGGTGAAAGCCTGTCTGACGGTGTTTGGTTCCTGACAGCTGCCAATAACACAGAGGAAAATACTCTTTTTTCCCCACAATCTACATATCTTTACCAGACAAATGACTGCATTGATTTCTATGAACTGTTAATATTGAAGGACTCATCCTGCCTAGCAGTTGCAAGATGAAATTTTCTCTTCAGATGGGAAGGTGCTCCAGTTATAAATAATTTGTGGGAATATCCTTGTATGCAATGGCAGAATCAAATGAGAAGATAAAGGGATGTATTACAACAGCAGAAACGTTATTTCTAAGCTGTCTGGTTTTAACTGTCCAGTTGCTATTTCCCACAAAAGCTACAAAAGCGTCAAAGCTAGAAGAATCTCTTAACCAAATCCCAACATACTCCTAGTCCCAATAAAGAGGAGTTTGGATCCAAGCTATCCTTAGATGTCATCAACGAAACTACAGGGTGACTGATAGGATGTGCAAGTTGAAGTCTGAGACAGAAGACATTTCTGTTTATTCTCTCTGGAAAAGACATGGTCACTGTTCCATTCTAGGGCCAGTGGCATGGTCTGGCAACAGAACTTTTTTGGGCCTCTAGTAGTTTGCCTTTTCTGGTTTTACCAGAACATATCACAACACTATAGGCAATAATTTGGTAGTTCGAGTATCAGGGAGCAAGGAGGAAATCGTTACAGAGGTGACACATATCAATAGAATTTATACATTTCTGTCTGTATTTTGCCCACAGAAACGGTCAGCTGAAGTGGAAAGTACTCTTGTAATTAGAGGACAAAGCATCTGGATGAGGAGAAGGTGAATAAGAAGTTCCAGGACAAGTAGCGTCTAAAGAGTGATTACAGTGGGTTGTCTCGTGTGGAATGACCTCGTCTCTTACATCTCATGAGGTAGATTTTTTACAAGACATTCCTGGAAAAATTATTTTAGGCACTATTGCCTCTTTGAGTGAATGGTGCAGTGTGAGATGATGTATCTAAGGCAAAAGTACCACATGCAGGGGTTGGGGGTGTATAAGCCTTTTAGAAGGCTCTATGAAGTGAATGAATTGTGAGTCAGTGACATATGAATGAGCTGAAATAATAAACTTTAACCAATATACATAGCTGTATGCAATGTTTCCCCTAGTAACGTCACAAGAAGAGTAACAAAACGTTCCACCGTCAAAGAGTTTTGCAGACACTGACTGGTCCCTTGTTGGGCAAACTCAGTCCTACTGTAAACGGGAACAACTCCACCAGCCTCAGGAGGTGTGTCTTTTGTCGCTGGTGCTTATATCAGATCCACAAAGGTGGAAACGCTCGCTCCTCTAGACTGCCGAATGGTGAGCTCAGCAGGAGATGCCCTAAAAGCAACAGCAGAGCCCTGATCAGAACAAGCAAGAGACGTTTTATATTAATTCCCATGCTCCAGGAGGGCCATGTCACCATTCAGAGAGAAGCACTGAAAAAATGGGGTTTACCTAAGTTTGTAACAGTTGATAAATGTGTCAGAAACAGACGCAAGAGGAAAAGCGTCTGTTAATGAAAGGTCACATTACTATTGAGTCACCCTGTTATGTTCTACTGTTGCAGCAGTGTTTGCAGAGATGTCTGCAATATGTATCCTTAACCTGCTGCACTGACTGCGATAGCTGTGAATTCCCTGGTACTGCGCTTCTCTGCAGAGCTGTATCTCACAGAAAGTTCCTAGACTGTGAGTACAACAGCTCTTCTCTGCCAGCCAGCACAAAGATTGCCTTTCCTCTGTTGGGTCAGACATGTACACTCTTAAATCTGCCACCATGAATTAGACCTGACCACACTTTTCTGTGCCTGTCTGTCTGTGCCAAGAACAGTCACAGAACATGTTCATGCTATGGTGTAGCTGTCTCCTATCTGCTATGGATGCCAAGGGTCTCTGCAGGAATTAATTTCTCAGACTTACCCACCGCATTTAACCGTAATGAAGGGACTATTGCTGGTGTTAACTCCTCCTCCAAGTACACTCTGCTCCTGTTTGCATGTGCCTTATGTCCTGTCTCCACATCGGGAGTGCAGGGGGGTTGTATCCAGCAGATCAGTGAAGACGTCTCCAGATCACCTAAGACCATGATGTTTCTGGGCAACTTCAGCATCCTGCCCCATGGATGAAGACGGATTTGGCAGTGGGGCACATACTCACGTACAGGATGGTGGTTTGCCCAGCCAGCAGTGGCGTAGCCATTGAGAGCTGCTGTACAAGTTGATCAGTTGATATTTCAGTGATATTTTGCATCTAGACCTCAGCCTATGCTTCAGGTGGACCAGAAGTCCCATAGCTCTGTAGAGTAGTTAACATGGCACAGAGCCAAAGCTTATTCCGCTTATTTTACATATACCCTGAAGCACATACACTCACAAATACATGTGTGAAACAATATACTCTAAAAGGCTGCACACTCCAGCATTCAACAGCTAGGAGAGATCAGAATTTGCCTGGATTTGTGCATCTTGATGAACTGCAATTGAGTTATCCATGCCCTTTTCCTACAGACATCCCCCTCACTCTGCATTGGCAATGGTTGCTGCTCCTGAGCGAGCAGCTCCCCTCATGATTTATTCTCCTCTTGTTTAATGTGCAGCGATGGGGCTTTTTATGGCCTGTTATTCAAAGTGTGCTTTGGGCACAAAATTATTCATTTCCGTATGGTTTTTCCATGGTGCTCATGACAGCAGCGTCTGAGTGTTTCACACGCAGCACTTCCTTTTCCAATAATTTTGAGAGGATGCTGACCCTATATTATCAGTGAGGAAAGAAGGCAGGCAGCGATGAAATAAAAAAAGGGTCTTCATAATTTTGGATTCCCGATGTGAGTCACCTACAGGCTGAGTACTTTAGATGACAGGCCTTCGGAGCTCAGCTCCCACTGAGCTCAGCTACGGCAGTAATTGCACAACAAGCCGGATCTGAAGATCTCCTGCTAAACACCCAGATAAGGCAGAACGCGCAGCAAGCTGGGTATTGCTGCCCAGTGACTTTAATCTGGGAATTTTCTTCTTTTTCTGTACCAGATTTTGTAAACTTACTATTCCTGTAACTTTGTTTTCTGTGGGTAGTTTTCTAGGGTTTGAGTTCATTTTTCTAAGCAAACTTAAAAATCGTAAATTTCATCACTCTTGATCAAGTTCACCACAATATGGGTTAGCAGCAGGATGGATTGTTTTGAACTATGATATGATTGGCATTTTACAGGCCCCCTGGTAGCAGTAGTGGACTGTTTAATTGATACGGGCTGGCCATTTGAAGGGAGTGAGACTGTGCTTTGCCAGTGAGTTTGGTTTTGGTTTGTTTTTCCAAATATTCTCTGGCTGCAAAATCCCAAGATCCATTCCAGACCCCAGAAACAAATGGGGTCTAGTGAGCTCCCTCAACCTGGTCCCGTCTTACCAGGCTGGCTTCTTTATTCCAGATGCAAAGAATACAAAGATGGAGAAACAGTCCCTTAGATACCCTTTGGAAGAAGCTATTTAGTAACAAAGGCACCTATTTGCTTATTTACTTGTCTAAACAATTACGTAGCTACCTGATGGTAATTACTGCTGCTTAAAAGTTTGGCTTTTACAGAGATTTTTGCTGAGTTCATTCAAGACAAACCTGTTAGCTGCCATATAAAACAAGTAAGAGAAATGGTGATAAGTGAACTGCTGCCTTCAGCTGTGAAGGACATTGCAAATGACACAAAATTAATTTAAAAGTCTGCCATTTTATACCAGGACAGGTTCTGCTCAGTTTATCAAAGTATTCACATGCAATTTCAAAAGGATTGGAATCCAGACAGATGCCTTTTTAAAAAAAAAAAATCAGACTGTCATGAAGATCTTTTGGATATTGTATGTATTACGTGGGGGGTTTTAAGTTAATCCAACCTTACTTGGGCTGTGCTGAATATTAGTGGAGAAGAGTTGTACGCATTGGATGCATCTTGGAGTCTGACGCAGCCTTACCCCATGAACTCACCACTCCCCCAGTAGTTCTATCGCCCGTCTCGTGCCCTGTAGGTTAAAGTTTCCATTTTGACACATCTGGGGCTGAAGAAGTGTTTCTTTTCCCATTCCTCTCCACGATCACAAAATTTGTCAGTAAAGGTGAAGAGAAGCAGTGTGAGATATAATGACATGCTATTTGTGTAAGCATTTGTAATCCTAAATATGACCTCATGATGCAAACCAGGACTTTGGTGGCTCAAGACAAAACACAGTCTTCTTATATTTTGCACTGTAATTACTTCATGAAGCAAAATCCTCAATCAAATTAATTTTCTTCATGCATATCATAGGTATTAAACTGTGAGTGTGCACCAGGACTGGCCTTCCCTTTAGTTTGCTTGGCTCCAAAAGTAAATTGGAAAAGGAAATTGGCAAGGAAATAACAAACAGCTGAATATTTTGAAGCCTTTTATATTAAAACAACTTCTATTTCCCCTTGCCTTCACTTCTTCCTGCCAGGTCTAGCACTGGAAGATGAGGAGAGTGGGAGCAGGAACAGAAGCAAGTGCATGATAACCTACTAAGATAGCGTCTGTGCTGTGAAGAAGTTCAAGGACCTGTTTCATTACAAACCATTCAGTGTGTCTGGCACCGCGGAGTCGATGGGAACCACTCCCTGCATTGATCTAGCGATGCAGACCTGAGGATTATTTGCCTATAAACAGCTATTGTTTGCAGGATTGGCAAATGAAAAAACAAATATGTTTGTTTTCTCCACAGATCATGTTGCTTCCTACTTTTTCTTGGTAAGAGGCATTTGGGGCCAGTGCCCAGGTTTTGGAAGCGTTGGTTGCCTAGTCAGGAACCGAGGAGCCTAAAATGTGCTTTCTTCTTCTGCTCCTTCCTCCCTGTCTCTTTGCTCTCACTCATCGTCACATCTGTTCTGGGCCCAATGCCCAACAATTCTGCATTAACGCCTCAGTACACACAGGCTTGCAAAGCTGAACAGTTTGCAGTGCAATGTACCCAGTGCCATAATGTCTTCCCAAATCAGGTTCCTGCAAACAATTTTTGTTTACGGGAAGAATCATTTGGCTCCGTAATGCTACTTGTGAGCTGTGCCCAGCTGACTCTAGCCACTTCAGGTCTTCCCAGAGAAATGGTTTTGCAGGGCACAGTCACGAATCTAGAAAATGCAGAACAGAGCAGGTAAACAAATATCCTTAAAGAAGATATCATCTCAGGCCTTGATCCTGCAAACTCGCATGGGCTTAATGTTAAGCACATGAGCAGTCCCAGATGACTTCAGCAGAGCGACTCACATGCTTACAGTGCATAGCATGTGCCAGATCGGAGCCTTTATGTCTAATTGCAAAATAAAAGGCAAGTCTCCCGGTTCTATCAACTGTAATGAATTGTTATTAACAGCACATTTTAAAATAGCCGTGGGGCAGATCCCAGGCAGACCCACTGGGGATAAAGTGATGTGGACTTGTTGCAACAGAACCTGCAAATACTTTTTCTTGGACAAAGCACCGTGCCAGTCATACGAAACGCTAACACTGCGGTGAGGTTGTTTTTATAGGCTTTGACCTGTGCAAGGCTTTTTTTGTGGTTAGTCTTTGCGCAGTCCCTCTCTTTTGCACCTTTTGCGTTGAATTCTGCTGTTTGAACCAGGAGTTGGAAAACTCCTCTCCTCCTAACCTCGGCGGTACTTTCTATACAGATTTGCTGATTCCACAGCGTCCCAACATACCTTGGCGAGCCACGGTGGAACAAACCCAATCACAGCACATGCCCGCCAGGCTCTTTCGCACCAGGTCCGCATCCACGACCCTGGCCTGCGGGGTCCCGTCCGTGTCCCCTCCGGTGAGGGGGGGAGCAGCACAATAGGCGACATTGTGTCCCGCCGTCCCGCAGCAGAGCCCCGGCGAGGCGGGGGACAGACGAATCTGGGGGCACACACACACACACACACACACAAAAGAAAGAGAGCGAAACCCACCCAGGTTTGCATGCTTGCATGGCACGCCTGTTAATGAAGAGCCAGCCCCGGGCCCTCATTAAGAGGGCCTCGGCGTGGACACCCCGCCAGGGCCGTGCCCCCGTCCGCTGCCCGTTTGCAGCCCCGGCGCCCCGACAATACCGGCGGTTTGAGGGCAGAGCCGCGGTGCTGCCGCGCTCAGCGGGCGCGGAAAGTTACGCGGCCTCTCCGGGCTGGCGTTTGCACCTGGGGCTGCCGCGGTTTAATGGACTTTAACACATGCAAACAAGAGCTTTTGTTGGCGGGCACAAAAGCTGCCCCCGGCGCGGGGCTCTCCCCAACACTGCCCGCATTGTTTCCCCTCCGCTGCTTCTTGTCACCCTCCTTGTCAGAGTTTAATGAGGACAACGAGATTTCGCAGGCTCATTTCGCACTTCAGCAACTTTCTAACACTTTCCTAACGAGGGAGAAGGGGCAGGAGAGATCGAGGGCGCAGGGGAGGAGCCGTCCGGGCCCGGCTCCGTCCCCGCAGGCAGAGACCCGCATCCCCGGGGCCGGGGCCGGGGCAGGTGCGCTCGGCGGCCGGGGCTGAGCCGGGATGCGGGGGCTGACCCCGGCCTTCCCGGGGCCGGGGGCTAGAGGGGAAGCTCGGCACCCTGCCATCGCCCCGGCTCAGCCCCTTCCAGCCCAACCCCGGCACGTCGACGTGGCTCGATTAAAAAACCCGATTAATCTCGCCGGGTTTAAGCTCGGCCGGGAGGGTGGTGGTGGTGGCGGCGGGGTGTGTATGTGTGTGTGTGTTCCCCGGGGTGCCCGCAGGAGCAGCGAGGCTGCGGGGAGGCGATGGGCTCTGGGACCGAGGTGGGCAGCGGCTGGGAGCGTCCCCACGGCTCGCAGCTCGGCTCTTCCCCCGAGCAGGTAGCTTTCCCCGGGCACCGGCTCCGCGCTTTCTGGGCAGGAGCTCCGCAGTTTTCTCACCTCCCCGCCGTCCTCGCTGAAGCCGAGCATCTCTCCTAAAGGAAAGTAGCGGAGTGGGGTGGACGCTCGGCTCCTCTCCCACGTGCCCGGGGGCAGTTTCTCCCCACCCCGAGGGCACCGGGCACCGTCGCGGCGATACCGAGCAGGGCCAGCCCCGATGGTGCGGTCGGCTGACATCGCTCAGCGCGTTTCGGTGCTCCGGGGGGGGGAAACGGGGGGTCGCGGGGACCCGCGGGCCGGGGGATGCCGAGCCGAGGCCGGTAAAACTTCGCGAATTCCGGATTTGCACAATGAAAAGCAAAGCCGTCGCTTTTCCCAACGGGCCGCCGCCAGGCCGTGTCCTTCGGGGGGGGGGTTAACTGCTTTTGGTTTTCGGGAAGCGATCCCCCCCACTCCCCCCCCCCCGGTCCCCAAACGCGGACATCCCCCTCGGGCTGGTTTTATTTCTCCCTCTCTAGATAGCCAACGGTCGCAGGCAGGTCGCGGCTGCGGTTTGCGGTGTTTTGGATGGAGATTTCGGGGAGGATTTGCCTTTAGCAGTTGCAAATCCCCGTCTCTGACTCCTGTTCCCACGACCGAAATCTCCCCCCTGCTTTTTTTCTTACTTCCCTCTTCTGTGCGTGTGAGAAATTTGGAAAACTCGAGAAGTCATTTAATGCAAAGGGATTTTAAAACACCAAAGTATGCGGTGAAAGGAAAAAACCCACCCCAACCGCTTAATTAGATATTTACCGAAGGAGCCATTACAGCCTGCTGGGTATAACACAGAGTTTATAAGTTCTCTGGCCACAAAGAAATTCAGTAATTACTTTTTTTCTCCCTTACAATGGGATGGGTTAAGGATGGAGCGTGATAAACTTAACTCTGTTCCTGGGCTTTTTGCAGATTAGACTTTGGCATTCGTTGGTAAATACCAAATGAATGGAGACTGTGTGACCACAGTCCCTTGAATTAGGGACAAACATTTCCTCTGTGCATTTTAAATAATGCTACTGCCAAATATTTTGTTACCAGAGATCATTATCCTTTGAATGAAAACTGGAGGAGTAAAGGCATTGGTTTTGTCTTTGCTGGTGTGGAACAGACTATATGATATCTAGAACAGCAACAAGCTTTCACAAATTGCTATATGATTTCTACTGCCAGGTTCTGTGATATTGGATACGACATAAAAATAAAAAAGCCAGGCAGATAGACACAGAAACTCACAGAAACCACCTGTATATTTTGTTTCAAAGGAAAATCTCAGCTATTGTCTTACTGGCCCTGGTTCTGTTAGGCCTTGGATCTGCTTAATCTTTAAAGCTATTCAAACAAATTGAATGATACAAGGCAAGTCTCCTATAATTAATCTGGATTCTTGAATTTTGATACAAACTTTTATGTAACCGAGAAGTTTCTCCCTTTTCCTTGCAAAGACACTAAATAGACACTGTCCTTCTGTCAAGAGCGCTACCATGAACAAAGTTAAAAGGAACAAACCTGGAAATTTTCCCTTCACGAGGAAGAAAGGGAGGCATATTAGAAAGAGATGCAAACATAAAGTCATGGGAGAGCCGGTACTGGTGTCTGGACAGAGACCAAGGTTTAAAGTGGCCCATATGCTACAAACTGCCCGAACATGAACACAGAAATTGTGAGTTGTCCCAGGCAAAGCTTTTGAAGGATGTTATTTTGTCAGTTTATCTGAACCTCACAGGCTCTCAGTGCTGGCACTCAAAGGTCTCATTTGAACCTTTTGAAATGTTTGTCCTCTCGCTGCTACAGTCCAAAGAAAATGGAAACAATGCCATCGCGTATGGAAGAACTCCTGACAGTAATGCGGAACGGCCACTGCAGATGATGAAGCTTCAGCTGCAGTCTGCCCCTTCTCATGTTATGAAATTTGCTCTCAGTATTTGGCAGAGCTACTCCAGAACGAATACTTCGCAGAGCTATGCATCCTGTGATGAGGCATTGCTGAAATCCCCCGACGTATGACTCCCTTGTAGGAGTCAGTATTTTATCTGGATTATCAGGAAAGGAAGAAGGATGTATTTTCTCTCTTTTTTTTTTTTTTTTTTCTGTGACGTGGGCTGTCTGACCTGTGACTTTAGTGGAAAATAAATATGCACAGAAAGGCCTGTAGGCCTGGACCTGCTAAGTAACTCATAGGTTGCAGATACAATTTCCACTGAGGCCACTGGTAAAATCCTCACAGACCCAGCACAGACTCAGCTGGTGTGGGCAACTCTCCAGGTTACCTCACAGCAGATCTATGCCCGACAGCCCCTGCTTTCTGACTCTTTGGCTTTCCTCCCCCTCTGCAGATTTTTCCTTTAATCAGGTAAAATACAACAAAAGAATGAAAACCTTTCGGGTTTTGAAGCTGATGTGCCTGGCAGTGATGGTTTATACAGTGCAGTTCTACCATCAGGTGTATGGAAAAGGACCCTTGGGGAATTACCTGCCAGGTTGAATGAGCTGGGTTTCCTTGAGTTTCTGAGCAGACATGGGTCTGAATGTCTTTTCACGGACACAAACAGAAACGGTGCTGACTCTACGGACAGAGCAGAAAGCCGTGCCTGGGGCCAGCCTGGCATGCTGTCTTGTCCTGGGTCACAGCAGGCGATTCCTTCTCTGGTGGATGCCCTACCCCTCATGCCAGTCAACAGTTCCACCTTGTACTCTTTGAGGTGTAGTTCCAAACCATGTGCCCACGATGCTAGTGCTCTGTGTCAGCCCTTCACTGCTCACATTACCAGTTTCTCCAGAAAGGCATGGTAATGCCCAAGGCTTCTTCTCTGTTCTCTACAGAGGCGTCGCCTCCTCAAGGTTGTCTAAAGACCATTTGGAATGAGGCTGTTCATTTTAGGATGGGAAAAGAAAGAAAACACAGGCCGAGCTAGTTTCTGTGGTCCCCACAAAAGAGGGGGACAACCCAAAGTTGCCCATGCAATGGCCCAGATGGGACGGGTTTTGGGTGCCAGCAGCTCCCAGGTGCTGCTGCCGATGCCAATGCCACTGGGTCTTGTCACAGCTGCTCAGTGTGCCGTCCGGGAGAGGCCACTGCTGATAACACTCTCCAGGTGTTCAGCCCGAGAACAAAGGGCCTTTTCAGTGGCTGCTGAGAAGGAAGAAGCCTCCTTGCTGGTTGCAAAATGGCTTTCCTGGATGGCAATATTTGGTTACAGTAAGATCTGTTATTTCAGAAGAAGCCCCACAGAAGGGAGGGTAATTTGACTCAGGCATGTAAAAAACCATTGTGGGGACTCTTGTCTCCCTCTTTCTTCTCCCCAAAGTACTGAAACAACATTGAGTTGTAATGTTTCATCTGAGCAGAGTAAAACTGGAGTCTGGGACCAGAATGTGTCTTATCTTGTCATGCCCACTTACGTCAGGTTGAGCTAGTTCATCATCCTGAAGATACAGGGCTTCCTGCAGCTTACCTGGCTGGTCAGCACACAAACCAGTGTCTTCTGAGCACAAAACTGAGCTGAGAAAAGCTGTGTGCTGGCCTGAGCACAGTTCAGGGGATACCTTTCATCAGTCTGTGGACTTGAATTTCAATGCTTGCGTTGGAACGTCTTAATCAAATGGTTTCACAGCAAAACCTGCACTGTTTGCACAGGGAAACCTGAAAGATAACTTGGTCCTGTGAATGAGGGTAAGGAGGTAGTTTTGCTGTGTTTCCCAATTAGCTTAGTCTTGATCCATGTACTCTGTGTGTTTTGGCACTGGAGGGATTTCTAAAGAGGAAGGTACTTGTGGATGCGCCCATCGATCGCAGCTGTCTAGAGGTGGCGCATTCTTCCTTCCCACACAGACAGCTGCCAAGGGAAGGAGCACCCCTTGTGCAAGCACTGCCAATATGTTGTCCTTGTATTTTTAAAACCTGTGGTCCTAGCACGAGCTGAAGGCTTTCTGTGTTCCCCTACAACCCTCACCATGGTTATTATCTCCATGAGATAGTCCCAGCATGTTCCTTTACCGTGGCTGCTCTGTCTCCCTTATGTTTTCCCTGTACCCCATAAGCTGTTCTTCTCCACAGGAGGGGGGAGGTGGTGCCCTCTGATATGTAGGAGGTGACTTATTTAAAATTGTTTTCCCCACCTCCTTCAGGTGGAAGTGAGAAGGGCAATCCAAGGAAACTTCCCACACCAAGGAGGCATTTCCCGTCTATGAAAGAAAAACAGAGGGATGCTGTGTTCATCCCAAATGCCCATGTTTCGTGGAAGAGCAAGGACATGTAGCATTTATTTTTTTTTTAATACCTGCCAAGCGCACCATGGCAATTCACACATATATATATGTATATATAAAGTTGAACTTCTAATTTTAAGTAAGTAGAAGAACACTAGCTCAGAAATTGTGCTTTTCAATCAAGCAGTGCTATTTCCTATTAGAGACGAGGCTATCCTAATTCTTCAAACGCACCAGCTAACATCTATACAAATAATGGGATTTGGCTGAGTACAGTTAAATATATTTGATTACTTCCCTTTTATCTAGTTCTAGGTTTACTGTACTTTTCCTTGGATGGCAAATAAGAAGCCCTTTTCTTCTAAGTGACAGCAGGGAAAAGAATCAGGTTGCTAATTTACCTGAGACCCAGGAGTGTGTAATGATAGATGTGTGCTGGAAACTACAGAGTGAGTTTTCTAATTTGGGGGGGAAGGAGAGAGGGAAAGCGTGAGATTCATTAATCTTTCAAATTGATTGCACTTTTGCTGATGGACTTTCATGGTCATAATTACACGCACAGCCGGAAACAAATGCAGTGAGGAGAAGATCAACTGGCAGGAAGCTGGGACCTAACGAAATGTGTCATACAGGAAGCAATTAAAATGGAAAATCACTGTTCTCCAGACAAACAAGGACACATCATGCCCGTGGGTACTTACAGTATCTCTCTCAAAGCAAAGGTTAGACTTACTTACCTATAGTGTTGTAGGAAGTAAGCTCTTCAGAAGTAGGCACACACATATTCCAGGACAAGTTTGGTTAAATAAGCAGAAATCCTTGTGTGGATGTTCAGTGTTGGTCTTCATCGATGACCAGCACTGGGGTTCAGGAATGAGAGACCGCCCTGGGGAGCCACAGCCTGCAGAGTGGCTCTATGCTGCTGCTGTCACCAGGCCTGCATGTCACCAGTGCTTCCAAGGGCATACGTTACTCGGTTCTTTGCACATCAGTAAATGGAGCCTCTCCCGCAAAGTCTTCTTGGAGATATGTGAAGGAAAGAGGCAGGTGGGGAGGGAGATGGGAGAATGCATTGCAGGCAGGCACTGAAGGGTCATGCCTATGGTTTAGGTTTGTTTCAAAATGGGTGTGTTATCTGCCCACGGAAAAGAAAAAGCCCAGCACATGTCCACATTTCCATGACGGCCAGATAAATTGGGCTTAAAGCACAAGAAGCTTTGTGTGAAAAGTCATTCTCTAGATAGGAGAAGGATGTAGCAGACTTGAATCTGAGCCTAAGTTAGGTTAGTAGTGTGGATGTGCTGTTAGTCTGATTTAGGAAGGGCTTATCTCCTCCTCTCCTTTGTCCTTTTCTGGGATCATTTGCAGGCAGGCCAAATTCAAGCCAGGCTTTCACCTGGAGAGGTGCGTTCACACCAGACAAGAGAAGAGCAGTGCTAGAAGGTGAGATGAAGCGATTTATCCAAGTCATGAACAGGTAAGTGCCAGGGGCAGTTCAGGTGATCTGATGCAAAATTATCTAAAATTTTTTGAAGATTTTAATATTGCCTAGTAAATAGTACCTTCTTTTTGTTCCTTAGAAGATTCAACATACTAGTTCTTCCTGTGGCTCTTTTTTAGCTGGTTCAGATATAATGCTGGTTATACAGAAATGCACAAAGATTCCATAATTTCCTGTAGGCACGTTTGTGTGTATTCTACACTTACAGCAGACTCTGTTTCCCTAAAACATCTACAGGATCACCAAAGCGGACAAGCAGCTTTTGTCTTTTTTTTTGTTGTTTCACAGAAAGAAATCGTATCGTGACTTTCAAGTAGAAAAAAAAATTAGAGAAATAATAACATGACCCAACTGCGAAAATATTTTTTTTTTCTTGAACTATACCAATGAATTGGAAATGCAAGTAGTAAAATGAATTGCCAAAAGTATCAAATATATGTGTTTTCAATAACTTTTTTTTTGTTACCTAGTAAAATATTTTCCTGGAGAAGGGTTGTTAAACCCCTCTGTGCAATATAAAGGTGCAGTGATGTATTGTCTCAGAAGTGGTTTAATGTAGTTTTGGGGTCCCATTTTTGTACGTATTTTCAACACCCACAGTGCGTGATCAATTTGGATTTATAAAATGCTATATATTTCTTTCTAAGCAATGATCTTAACTTTTAAAGAATGTTGCTTAGTTAGCAGTGCATGTGTGTGTGTGCATTTTGGCAAGGCAGCAAATAACATGCAATATTTATGTCATTTGAGAAAAGTATTTTGCGTGTTTGCCAAAATCCAGTCCTTTCTAAGAAGCTAAAGGTATTTGATCTGCGCTAAAACTTAGTCCTGGGAGGAGGATTAGGTGTGCGGGAGTAGTGGGCAGAGGGAAGGTCTGTCCAGTCTTTGCAGTGGGAAAGGGCAGGATTTTAAACGAACAAGCCAGATCTCATTTCAGCTCAATCTCTTTGACTCCGTTTCAGTGAAAATCTGTTTCAGACTTACCTGTGGCTTTACTGCCAAAAACCTGGGTTTTTGCAATCAGATTACTAATCCAAGTTGGGCTGCATTAGGTAAAAGTCCAACCCCAGCTCTCCTGCCGTAGGTACTGTGAACAACCCAGGGAGGTCAACCCTCCGCAGGGAGCCTTATTATTAAATGTACAGAGCAAGGATGGCAAAAAGACGGTGTCTTGTGTTACACCAGCATTTCCCCCTTGGTAGCTGACCCACTTCAGCCATGTTTTTCACTGGGAAAAAACAACAAACAGCTTGAGTACAGAGATGGGGAAGATGGGGGGGTTGTACGATCACAATTTAGCCATATCCTGATCTCTGTTACTCCTGCTTCCTTTTTCCATTAGTGTGATGAAGATCAGGATCTGTCCTCGGCCGCCTGGTATCAGCTGCTGCTTATTCGTTTCAAAAGGCGAAAGCCCCGTGCCTTGCTCACACCCCAGCTAGCCATATAGATCCGTTGCGCTGAAATCTTTGTGCCAAATCCAATGATATAATGTTTCATCCAGAGAATTTTGCCTTCTCTTTTGCTTTATCTCTTCCTTCTATCTTCAGCCTGTCAGGACTTTCACATACCTGTGGCTGACAGCTAAGAGATCAGGAACTTTGATGTTGTAAGGGATATTTTATCTCAGGTAATTCTCACCAATTCCTACCTTATTGTGTAGGATATCCAAGGACTCCAAGAGTGAGCAACGCCTTTGTCTGGTAAGATCAGAGCAATTTGCAAGCTTTTCTGGGAACAAGGTCCAATAAAGGGACTTTAGAGATATAATCTGTCAACCCCATTGAGCAGCACTGTGACAGCAGCCTTATGATTATTGACAGTTTAAGCATCTCCCAGGACAGAACAAGGCTGGGGGTATGCAGTTATTTGTAGTAAGACATTGTTTGCTGAGGAAGCAAAGGAAACTTTTTATACATGAATTCACCACGTTTTTACTGAGTTTCCTCCCCACACAAACAATTGACCCTACCGGGAGTTGCTTCTTTTTGCCAGGAGTTTGTGGAAAAAAACCCCCATCCTTGGAGGTGCAACCTCTAATTCACAAAGATGACCTGATTTTGTGGCACTAGCTTCAAAGGGTTGAGCCAGTATGGCCAGTCCTGAGCCTGGAGCCACTGGACAGAGGTGGACTGACATCCCAGGGCCCCAGACTCTGATGAGTTTGTCACCTGTGCTGCATGGCCTTGGCATCGGCATCACAGGCAGATGCAGCTGTGAGGACATGCAAAGCCTTTTTTTCTGTTACCAGTCTTACGGTAAGTACTGTGTGGGGCAGGAGTAATGAGAGGGCTGCAATACCCCAAGCCCTGTGTTTGAAATCCTCTTCTTCACCACATACCTTGCTCTGTTCCTTTAAAGTTCATTCCTGGTGAGTCATGCTGAGATGGCAGAGGTTTTACCTGGGATTAGCCATTCATCATCTCTTCAAGCAGCCATGGCGTGGAGCTCCCTAGAAAATGACTCACAGGAGATGCTCAGCGGGTCTGTCCTGTATTGTCTTCATTACCCACCGGCTGGCTCGCCTCACTGGGGTTGCACTGTCCTCACCATATTTGATTCTTGAGGAGTTTCCCCATTATGCAATGCATTTCTGAATTAATTTTTCTCCCTCACTAGGCAAACATTTGCTTATTTTATTTGCAAAGACATCAGTACCTTCTTTTTCAGTAAACACCCAGGCCTCACATCTTTATAAACGTATTAACAAAGACACCAGCTCATCTTCTGTGGCCACGACTCGGTCTCTCACAGCAGTTATTTTGGGATAAAACCTTTCTGCAGAAGCAAGTAACAGGCCTGTATCCATCCACCCGAGTCTGTATCTATGGCCTTGTTTGCTTAGTCATCAAGCTGATGTTAATATGCGCTCCTGGTAGGTGTTTAAACTTCCTGAATAATTGATCTCTGCTTACTGATGATCAGATAGGCATGTCAGTGTTAATCTTCATGCCAACATACAATCAAGCCTTCGATTGTTCCCCAAGCTCCTTTTCTCTTGCTGTTCTCTCAAACTTTCAGCCATCCTTCGCGCCATGTTCTCTGTCCTCCTCAAGGATGTTGCTGTCTTCACCGAGCATTTTGAAGCCAATGCTTTGTGACCTTGGGGTAGAAGTCCTCCTGTGGCTTCGCAGAACGAGGTGTAGCCCAAATGCCGATAATACCAGCCGTTGAGCTTCCAAGATAAATGCTGAACCCACTACAAAACGGCTGGTAGTTTGCAGGTCACTCCTTTCCAGCCCCTCCACTATGTCTGCTGAAAATGCTTTTCCTGATGGCAGAAGAGACTCACTCTGCCAAGAGCCGTGCAAAGCTGTGCCTGCCTGGCAGAAGCACCAGCAGCAACAGATAGTGAGAAGAGCAGGTGAACGTCTAACCATCTAGCCAGAGCAAAGGGGCTGTGAGCAGCTAGACCACCAGAGCATAGGATGCCGTAACTGCTGACAGAGGTTGAGGCTTTGCCCCAGGACTTCATGGGTGCAAATTTTGTGGCTTCAGTGTCTCTGCCCGCCCTAGGGTTTGTTTATTCTTGTAACAGGTGTCTTGGGGAAAGCAGATGGTGGGAGGCAGGCAGAAAGCAGCTGTGAGTGGTATCAGAGGAGAATCCTGCCAGCTCACATTGGGCATGGATCTGAGTACCTGCCACCGAGGAAGAACTGCTCGTGGCCCTGGGAGCAAGGCACTGGCTGATCTCTGAGCACCGACCTGACAGGAGGCTCGTGTGACAGCTCCAGCGTGTTTCCTCAGTAATGAATTCTGACTTGTTTTCCCAAATCGCCTCATAATGACTCAGTTTGAATCTAATGATGCAATCCTGAAGGGAATCGTTAGCTCCCTGGCTAGGAGGGTGGCCACTCTCCAGCTCCAGCCCACGTGGCTGCTGATTGCGGCGTTGTTTCGTGCAGCTCTACGTACCCTGGCTCGGCGCATGCCAACTCTTGGGTGTACATTCTTTCTAGGGATACCTCACTCCATCCCATTACGGCTCATGCCAGCGCTTCCCTCCTAGTCATCTAGGGTGCAGAATGGAAAAGGCCAATCTGGTTTTGATTAGGTGAGAGCAAACATGGTGGTGTTACCATGCTGCTGAGCTGGTGGGTGTCTGCAGTTCAGTCCCTCTTATCAATCCCTGATATTGTCCCTTCCTCGCTGCAGCTTGAAGACCAGATGGAGAAGAGACTCAGAGAGAGTTCTGCAGAGCAAACACTTCTGCTGCTGCCTGCTACTCATGCAGACAGAAAATCTGACCAAATGCACATAAGAAAAAAAAAAAAAAAGACTTTTCAAGCCATCACTGGCATTGTGTCTACATTGGGAGACATACAAGAGGTGCACTGCCACGTGAGTTCCAGCCCCAAATTAAAATATCTCTCCCAGCAATAGCCTTTCCCACAATAGTCTGAAGCAAATTGTGTGTGGGCTGCTGAAATGACACTAATTTGCACCTTCCAATTCATTATGCACTCCAGACTTCACGATCCTATTGAGGTAGAAGCCTGGCAGTGACAACTTCACTGAGAGTTACACACTGATGTCATTCATACATTTGGTCACTGGAGTTTGATTTTCCAGATTGTGCTGCAACTTCAGCACAGGGTGTTAAATGATTTACTGCAGAAAGACAGTGGCGAGGCCAAGAATAAAACCCAGGTATCGTTAGGCCCAAGATACTATGACAACCAACTAGTGTTAGAAAACACTCCCTGCCACTGCCTCACACTTTTATTTATCAACAAAAGCGGATTTATTTTGTTTTATTCTTAGCAAGACACTGTTTCACTGGAGACCACTTAAAATGAGATTTATCTTCCTTGGAATAACTACAGACTCTTGCATTTGTAATTCATTCCCCTCCCATTTCTAATCTCATTTCTATTGAATGTATTGTTTTTCTTGCCATTATTTATAAAATGAGATCATTAAAATGAATATTGGAACTTGACAGGTTTGGGGCAGGAAGAAACTCCACTGCAGATGCATCCCAAATACAATACCTTGGATTGCTGCAGAGCCTTTCTCAGCTAAATAGCAGAAAAGAGCTATTTCTTATGCTGTTTATTCATGTTTCTGTTCCGGCATTTTGGGGACAAAAGGAAAAAAGAAATTCTGACTCCTGGAGTCTACGGCACTTTCTGGAAGAGGCAAGCCTGCTAACATGACAGCATTTACCTGTGTGAGTGCTTCAGAGGATGAGGCTGCTGGGCTGGACTCTTCTGCTTACACCGATGGAAGTAAGAGGGAACCTCCCAGCCGATGCATCTGACCTGCTGCTTGCAGTGCAGAAGAACCCTGACCCCTGCAAGGGTTGCAAGGTTGGGATCTGTAGCTCCACTGACTCAGCTAAATCCAGAGAGTAATTACGTTTTGCCTAAAAATAAACACAGTCACTCCCTTCCATCCCTCAGCTGTTATTCCAGTGTTTTTCTTTTGTCTCTCCATGGGTCCAAACCTTCCCTGCCCTAATAGAATCCCACAGAGCATGAGGTGGGGTTTGGGAGGCATTTGTGGGTGTGAGCTCCCAGTTCGCTCAGCACTGCTCTGCTCTGGGGGGGTCCCTGCTCTGCTCCCAACCCAAGCAGTGACAAACCTCTTTCCACTCCTTAAAAAGCAGCCGATTTTCATCTTGAGTGGGCTGGATATCGGGGATGGGTGAAGCACCTCCTGATGGAAATAATCTGGGGGTCCTCAAGGATGCTCTATTAATGCAGGTTATTATCTGACCCTCGGTAATACGGCAATATGTTCCAGACGCAAAGAAGAGATCTGGGGAGAAGGGTGCTGGGGAACTTCTTTTCTTCATCAAACTTCTATTATAAAAAAGAAAAAAGAAAAAGAAAAAAGAGCAAACTGTGATCTAACAAAGCTTAAATCTGGAGTAAATCCACTGCAAACTACTGCTTTACTCTGGATTAATACTGGTGTAAATTAGACTAAGAGCTGCAAATCCCAGCTCTCTCCTCATTCCTGAAAGATACAAACATTAGGGTCTAAGGATCTACAGTTATGTATTGCATAAAATATTTCCTGGCTAGGAAAATCTCATGGGACAATGATCAGGAACAAGATGGTGCAAATAAGTAGTTTAATTGAAAGTAAAGGCACACTACTAAAAATAAAGAGATGAAAGCAGTTTTTTCTTTGCCAGTTTTAATAGGAGCAATATTAGTAGCAGCTGCATTTCAACCCATTTTGCAGATAACTGTGAGAGGGGCATTCTGAAACCTAAACAGTTTAATTGCATAGGCTACCCTTTAATTTAGGGTGGTGAGAATGATATGAAGGACTCATTAAATTGGGGCATTAACCATGGCAGAAAATAAAGTAGTTTCTTTGTTGCAGAAGATCTCGCTACCCTACAATCACTACAGTAAATTGTTCATGGGAACCACAGCAGGGTAGGATGGGTAGATAGAGACCTGTTGAGATAGAGGGGAAGCAAATGAAAAATAATTGGTACAGTGCTCTGCAGATTGTATGTCACTGCAGACAGTTATTTAATAACTCTCCAATTATTGCTGCCAGCTGGGGCATATTAAGACACTGCGAGAAGTCAGGCCAAAATCCCCAGGGCATGGCTGCTAACCCGGCCCTGTGCTTCCTCCCTTGGGATGAGGAGGGGGCACTGTGGGGGCAGCCTGCATCCTGCCGGGCAGCCCAGGAGGGAGTGCTCCCCTTTTCCCAAGGGATCACGGTGCTTTCCCTCACCCCTCCTGCCCGTGGCTTAAAATATGAGGTGGTATAAAGCTGTTTTGGGTTCTCCTTCCCCTGGACATGGGGCGACTCTCAGCAAGCGTTTTCTTCAGTGTAAATGTAATTAAGTGCAGCGTGATGGGCAGTTTGTTCAGTGGCAGCACTGGTTTAAGCAAATGGCATCTCCCTGCCGCCCCTGGAGCTGACTCAGCTCTCGCAGCTCTAGGCTTAAACTTATGAAGTCTGCGTGAGGTACATCCACAATGGCTGGGATATGGGAGCTCTCTAAACCATCTCACCTTGCTTCTGCTCTCAGCAGTTGCCTTGGTGCTTTGAATATTTTGCTTTCTTGGATTTCACTGTGCCCTCCTCCGACCTGCTGCAAGAGCTCCACGTCACCCAATTCATTGGTTTATTGGGGAATATGGAGTCCAGGAGTCTGTGCAAAAATCACGGGCAAGTAGCAGACCAGAGTCCACAGCTGGTGGCCAACAGCTGCTAATATCAGAGTGGACCAAAAGAAAGGGCTAGGGGTACTTGAAGCTTGGAGCAGGAGTCCACTGGTTACCGCTACATGTTGGAGCAACTGGAGGGACACCAGTACACCCTGGGGCAGCTGCCAGACATTCTTGCAGCGAGCCTCGCATCCTTAGGGGCTGTCATTTAAGCTCTGAGACCAGAGTCCTGTGATTATACGGCCTTCCCATCTTTTTAAGCACAACCTCAGATCCAGCAGCAACCACTGTCTGTCTCGGAACTGCAGAAGAAAGCTTGACATCATGAACCTCAAGGGCTCAAAAGCCCAGCTGGAGACCGAGAGCCCAAAATACATTGTCTGAGACCCGCTGCCGTTGGGTGTCACCAGCACCATGGCTCCACACAAGGCAGGTAACACCAGACTGATAGGGACAACTGGTGGGCCAGTCTATACTGGAAGCAACTGGTCCCCAGGTCCATGGATCCCAGTCCCAAGGTGGGTGTGAAGATGGAGTAACCTTGCCCTTATTCCCCAACAAAACAAAGCCTTTTTAAAAACTCCTTCCCCAAGCTCAGGATTGGGTCCATAAAACAGAAACTGTACTTCGATACCAAATGAAAAACATTACTCACAGACTGTAATTCCTTTCTGCAAATACCGGAGGAGAATATTTCATTTGGCAAACAATTGAGCCTTACAGTTTAGAGCTCTTAATGTGATTAGGGACAGGTTCTGCAATGCATTTGTAACTCCAGGTGATTTTGCTATATCTTTTTGGACTGTGCCCAGATATAAAAATGCCCTTTTGCTAGATTTGGATCCAACTAAAATTGAGGAGAATCAGATGTCGGTAAGTCCTTTCCAGTTTGATCTTTACCCAGGGGTATCACAACATGCCTCAGCTGTGGGTTGCTCCGAGCATCTTTGCAATCTCAGGCTCTTTTTTGTATTAAACACATATCTCCTCTGATGAGTGATAATTCTTCTGTAGCAGATATTCTGTAAATGAGCACATGCTACTCCTCTGAATTACCGTGATGTACTTATGGGGTAGGAGAGCACAAATACTTCCATTGGCTCTATGGACACAACTTCACTTCCTTTTAATCTTCCTAAATTGCTTCAGAAGATGCCAATCTTGCTTAAAATGAGGTGAGATCAGGTGCCCCCTCCATTTAGAAGAGCCCAGTGTTCAATCCTAAAAGAAAAAGCCCCAGCGTTTTGCAGGATCAGACCCCTTCTGGGAAATTTTCTGGTCTTATGCCTTCTCTGCCAGCATTTCTGCCTTGGCTATCAAAGGTAGGGCTGCAAACAGATTAAATTAAGAGCAAAATCTACAGGGGAAGGAGGTGGAAGGATGGCACCCAGAGAAAAAGCTAAATTGTTCTGTACATGCAGCTGAGAAACAAAAACAAGCTTGACCTTTAAACTGTTGATAAGAAGAAAATCCCTGGTTTCTTGTTCGTGAGGACTTGCACGCTGGCTTCACCAGCACCAGCGGTCAGGCTGTCCATTGCCTTCCCCATGCTTTGCTGGGAACTTCTTGTGGAAGTAGCATCCGTTGCTCAACCAGAAACTGGATCAACCCTTTATCCTCAACCAG
The DNA here is from genome assembly GCF_947461875.1 of Haliaeetus albicilla. Lineage (NCBI taxonomy): Eukaryota > Metazoa > Chordata > Aves > Accipitriformes > Accipitridae > Haliaeetus > Haliaeetus albicilla. The sequence continues at coordinate 25,025,427 of NC_091494.1, read as the reverse complement.
CATCGTCATAAGATGATACTATGGAATATTTATGGCAAGCTATAAAGCAATAAATAAAAAAAAGCTGGGGTGGGGGGAAGAAAATTCGCATTCTAACAGATTTATCACTTTCTAAGATAAATAAAAATTGAACTAAGGACAAAACCACATCATTTTACCAAGCAGGTAGGTCAAAGAAGAGTCAGCAATGGGAAAACCAGACCATGGCTGTGCACATTAAAGCCTTGCTTCCACTAAATGGCCATCACAGCCAAGACACAATGCAAAGGAATACGCTTGAAGTGTTTTACAACGTCGTTGATCTTTCTGACCCCGATAGCTCTGCTTTAGTAACACTGAGGGAAAGCAAGCTGGTTAGGACACCTGAGGTGTGTGCTTTGTTGGGTGGTAGTGGCAGCCTGGATATCTGATAATCTGTGGCTCTTCACCTCCCTTGGGAACAGGCAGAAGAAGGTCTAATGGCAGGAATTCGAAGTCAGCACCATTCAAATCGGAGAGGAGACATCTGGTTTTGAACGAGGGCAGCCAACCCCTGGAACACGTCAGGAAGGAATGCAGCAGATGCCTTAGCCCTTGCTGTCTTCAAAGCAAAGAATGAATTTCTCTTCTGGAGAGATGTGATCCAGTGCAGCTACAGGTTACCAAGGCCGGTGGGGGAAGTGGCTTGGTCAGCTACTCGGAGCCCGCGGGGCTGCCAGTGGTCAGAGTGAATGATCAAAATCTCTAAGTGCCCAGCTTGTGCTGTGGGAGTACTGGATGCCATAAAGTTTCACTGGACAGGTCATATATGTGACTACACACACATGTGTAGATGCATGCACAAAGCTGGGGGAGGGTTACAGAAACCCTGGCACCAGCAGCAGGCAGAGACAAGCCCAGCAGCACTTCAGTAAATCTAAATAAACCAAATATCTCAGGACTTTGTCCTTGTGTGCTTTTCCAGAGGTTTTTTTTTCCCCAAATGCTGTGGGACAAACATTAAGGCCAAACCAACATATCTGCCCTTTACCGCACTTTCACAATCCAGGCATGAGGCCAGACTGCAAAGCAGGACGGTCCAAGGGTGCGGTTTGGTGCTGCGGCTGTGCCAAGGCGGTGGCTGCTGTGATCCCAAGGGACAGGCTGGATCCTCCACCAGCAGCATCCCACAGCACCGTCGTCAGCCTGGCCTCACCAAGAGCCATTTCGTCCAGCTAAACCAGCAGAACCCCCTTCCCTTCCATGCACAGGGCTGGATTTCTGGTCCATTAAGGTCCCTGAGATATTTCACCTGCGTCAGATGGGTGACGGACCCTTCGACAGAGCCACTGCTCCACTGGATTTTATGGATCAGCAAACCCCAACTATGGTGACTGCAACGATGGCCACAAGCAAGGCTAGGCACGAGCTGTCGCTGTGGGGCTCTCCCAGCCCCATCCCTTCATCCTTATTCCTGCCACCTTCATCCTGCCAGCATCAAGATTTGCCCAGCCATACGATAAGCTGAAAACCCATCTATTTTTTCTGTGCTTGATTATATTTCAGCTGGATCTGAATTTCCCAAGATGGCTTGCCACCTGGGCACTGGGAGCTGTCACACACATGCAGAGGGTTTTCTAGTACACAGGTACAGGATCAGTTTCAGATAAAATGCTGCCTTTTTTTTTTTTTTCATTCCTATCTCCCTCCCCCCTTTTTTAAAAAAAAAAAAAAGAAAGAAAGCATTTGTGTTAGCCTTCTGTACCACACAGAGGCATCAGGGCACTCAGCTGGGATGCAAGACATGCAGGTCCGATTCCTCCCTCCGCCCCAGGGGGTTTCTTTCAGTTTCTGTCGAAACTATATCAGAGTGCAATGGGCATGAGAAAAAAAAAATAAAAAAAAATAAAAATCATGATTCAGTAGGTCAGAAAGTGACACACAAATAAGCCAGATCCTGTGACCTTATGGTCATTCCCAGGAAGCAATAACTGGAAAAAAGCTTGAAGCAGCTGCAGCGGCTGGCTTCACCCCCATCACTGGGGTTGAATTCCCTAAGATCCCTTCAGTTCCCTCAGGGAACCTTCGAGCTACTCTCTGCAGCGCCTGACTTCAGCTACCTGTGTCCTGGGGGAGACTGGTCTCATGGTTAAAAATAGCAATGGAGTGAATCTGGGCATAGTCTTCAACAAGAATATGAATATCTCAGCAGGAAAACAAAAGCTCCTCTTTTCTGGTTCACGCTTTCAAAGGTTTCTTGAAACTTTGTGACAAATTCTTAACTGGTGTAAATCACGTAGCGCTACATAAGCCAAGAAATCGGCAACTATAATTTAGGATACTGAACCAGTTCTAATGAGAAAACTATCTTCTGTTCATTCAGTACCATAAAAATAGTTATATAAACCCCCCAAATGATCTGCTTTAACATTTGTTCAATATTTTTTGATTGTAGTGGGCAAGAAGCTGGGTTATCTTTACTGCCAAGAATGAAAAAAATTCAACTTTTTCAAGTATTTGCAAAACCAGATGCCCCAGTAAAAATTTTTAGTCCGTTTAAAAACCCCCTTATTTCTTAAAAAAGCATTTTGCATAGAAAACATACCAGATGTAACAAACATTTGAGGCACTGCATAAGGACCACATGCTCCCCAGCTTAGCCTGTAAGCAGGACATCCAGCACTGCATGGATGGATGCGGTTCGGATCGAAGTGGACGCGAAGCTTGAAGAGATGTGCTGAGTTTGGACCGAATCCTGCTGGGCGCTCAACACCCTCAGCTTGCTCAGGCAGCAACTGCGGGGAGCGCTGGAGACTGATAATGAATATTGGGAGAGTCTGTCCCAGTGGAAGCGAGGAAAATCTGAAGGACTTGATTGCATTGAGATATATGCACCAGCTGTCACATCTTTAATCACCCTTGACGTTTTTTATTGCCCTGGCAATTGAAAGGTTATTTGCTGAGAGCCTGTGGAGGAAGATAAAAATGACACAGTATCAGAGCGCTGTCCCATCTGTGGCCCTCTGCTTTGAACCGTTCCTGACGTCTTTTGAAGGGATTTGCTTCCTAAGGTCAAAACCACACAAAACATTTTAGATGTGGAAAGAGAAAGGAACCAAATATCCCTAAAGGTGAAGGCCCATGTCTCTGTGTCAAAACACTGTAACAGAACCGACCAGCTCTGCGCGCAATTACTTTGCAATCAGTGAAGTCATTAAATGTGCTCTGTGTGTGTGTGTGTACACACGCGGCAGGGAGGGAGAGCGGAGGAAGGCAGGGGCAGCTTTCCTTGCACTAAGCCAAGCAATTCAAATTTTAATTAACAAAAGGTATCACTAAAGGAGGAGATCAGAACAACAGGCTAATCACACAGACAGCAGTCTCCTTTTATTGGCTTCAGAGCACTACTTCACTTCTCAGCGGCTTGCAATTAGAAGAAATAATTACCATCACCACTGAACCTGCAAAATCTAAATACAGAGCAAGAGCTGTCTGCTCCCTACCAGCACGGGGGTGCTTACAGCGAGAGCATTTCTGTAGCTGTAGCCTTCCCCCCATATGAGCCATCTGACAGAGGGTGAGGATAGAGGTTACACACAGCCTCTCACAAGAGACAGGCTTCAAGGAGGTGTTTTATGAGCTTTTTCCACAGCTTGGACCCTCTGAGAAGCTCCCAGGTGCACTTTCCCATTGCTCTCTTGGTTTCACAACTGCAGGGGCATGCACGTGGCTGTACGATGGGGGTGACAAGTAGCAGAGGGGGCTACTAACCTGAGAAATTCTTCTGACTCGGTCATTCACCAGAGCCCAAAGCAAAACTGCTAGAGGTCACGAGGGAATCCACGGATAATGCAAATAACAGCACAGAGAGCTGCAAGCGCTGCAGATTCCTCTTGCAGGATGTCCACAGGTGGCCACCACCCACCTGCCCTGGGGTACTAGAAGCTGCCTATATCCTCCCACCTGCTCTCCCCCATTCATTGCCAGCTTCTGTCTTGCAGAACCATTAATTAATAAGCTTCTCATCACTGACATGGCATTTAAAAAGACACTGTCATGTAATATCTGTTTTCGATCACAAATTTGGGAAGAATAAGGCTTTATGTACCTTGAGACCCCACGAGGAATAGACTAGGGATGATGATATTCCTTTTTGCAGCAGATGTCAAGACTTGGAGGAACCATTTTTCTTCCAAAGAAGGAAGCAGCACTCTTCCAAAAAAGATACCTTCATTGAGCAAAACCTGCATTTTCTTCCATCACATTGGCTCCATTGAGTCAACGCAAGGGAAGAGCTCAGGACACCACCTCCCATAGCTGAGCAAACCTGAGTGGGCCATGATGACTGCTCTGCAGGACATCCCCCGCTGTGCAGCCACCAGAAGAGAACCAGCTCCTGGAGCACCATGACCCTCATTTCAGCTGAACATCTTCACTCCAAGACACCTTCAGCCAGGACACAGCCAAACCCGCCTTGTCCAGGTCTTCTTAGCAGTGCATGCATGGGCACGTTCCCTGGCATTAACACAGATTTTAGCTCAAGCTAAATGCTTCAGTGGAGAAAAGCCTTCACAGAAATGAAATACTGTGGTTCTCCAGCACAACAGAGCCAGATTTTTAAGGGCACCTCAGTAGAAGGTCAATGCTTAAAAACTGGACCCTGGCTTAGAACAATTGGGCACTTATTTTCAGTGCTGTGGGCCTGGTTCATATTTACCTTATGGTGCAAATGAGGTTGCGGTGCCGTCCCCTTTGCATGGCCAGAGCTATGGGTTCCTTGGCTTAACAGATGCGGGCTGTGGGTATTTTCTCTAGGGCATCGGTTTAGCCTGATCATCTGAAAACTGGCAAAGCAGTTCAGCAGAAGGGAAAAATAAACTAGATCACAGCCTGAGTTATTAACTCCTCTCCCCCACCCCCCGCCAAGAAAAAAACGCTACCTCCATCTCCTGGCAACAGAAGCAGGGCAGAGAGCGTGCGAGCTCAAAGCAACCAGAGACAAAGCCTGCGCTCTAAAGCCAAAGCTTTGAGTTCATTTAAGTAACCCTGGGCTTGAGTATCTGCTCCTGGAGCCCATGGCACAGAGCCTGGGCTTTGTCTGCAGCTGCCTTCACAGCTTCGCAGGTCCATCCTGGGGCACCAATCTGGTCCCAAGTGATTTCTAACTCCTTGCTAGCAGGAACAGGGTATGGTCTGTGTTCGGCCGCAACCCATCACAGTACCATGATCAAAATGCTTTTTGTTTTGCTGGAGCTTAATTTTCAGTCTATGACTCCAAACTTACCCTTCTGGGATTGGATTTCGAACACAATTCCATATTGGAAACCACTAATGTTCTTAGTACCGTTTTCAATGTGGTAGAACTCTGCTTTTAAAAGACTTGGGCACAGGAAAACTGCTTATTTCCATTATTTTTAATAAAAAAATTCAAGAACAATGCAACAGATTTCATCCCTAGTGGCTCTCAACCTCAGATCTAGTTTTGACTCAAGTACAACCTTAAAACTTGACCCTCTGTTCAGCCTCAAACCCCAAACCTTTCCATGGGCTCTGGGTGGAAAGTTACTGACCCTGTATCTGAGCCAATTTTCAAAAACACAAATAACTTGCCTGATGAAATTTTTGTAGGAAAAAAAAAAATGCACACACACGCATACATGCACACACACCGTATATACGAAAAGGGATTAAATCCTCATGTTGCAAGAATTTAATTTAAAAAAGCTAAGACATTGTAGGAATGCAAAAATATCACCTCAGCCTGGTAACCTTTGGCTTAGGCGTGCACTTCCACAGCTAACAAATGGGAATGTTTCCTTTCCAGTGCTGGGAGGACTGGTGCCACTCAGGAATGCCTGGCTTCAGCCCAGTTAGAAAAGGAAACCAGCAACCCTTTACTAGTGGGGCCTCCACGGGCTCCCAGAGTCAGCCTCTCATCCCACGAGCTTGTTATAATTCCCACTTTCTTCATCATGCTCTGAGCGCCCCATTTCCAAAGGCACTGCTAAGGAGCTCCAAAGAAGGGTCTTTGCAAAAGAACACTATATATTTTCCCGCTGCAAATCCAGATTATTATTATTTTTTTGTTTTCAGGAGGTAATGCATGATTTGCATCCATACGCTGAGCTCCAGGGCATTAAAAGGAGAACCATGCCTGCTGCTGACATCTCACCGGCGTGAACGCCATCAGGAAGAACAAACTGGTGTCTCCAGACAAGTCCATTCAAACACGAGATAAATGGTCCTCAGGAAATATTCAGTACCTGCACAGGGACAGGAATAAGTTCATTTCACACCAAGGTTAAGCATTTAATAGGACCCTGTGTATTAGCAGAATTCCTGGCACGTCTGAGCCTTGTTTAAAAGGTGGACGGGAAACTCTCTGCCTTTTGGTCTGATCTCAAGGTAATCACGACAACCAAGGGACTGACCTACAGGAAACAATTCTCTAGGTACTGACGTTACCCAAATAAAGCTAGCAGTTTCTGTAGTTTATTGGCTGTGTTTTTCCCCCCAGCAGGCTTAATTTATGGTAATTACTAGGAACTATGGATTAAATTAATAAAAAGGAAATTATTAAGGTTTCCTGACCCGGACGCCAAAGGTAAGTAAGGAGAAGCAAACTGCTCTAGATGGGAATGCTTCCCTGCTGCTTTCAGGCAGGGGAGAAGGTCTTTCAGCACAGCAAGAGGGAGACTAGATTTTTGGGAAGGAGCTGTCTCACCTCGGATGCCGGGATGCTGGGGAGGACCGTCACATCCACCAGCCTGGGGAGCCCTGAACCATCACAGCACAACTATTCCCTGGCAGAAGAGTGGGCTGCTGCTTTCCTCTTCTCTGAGCTATGTGCAGCATATGCAACAGTCTCATACGCTTTATGTTAGCAAAGAAATAGAGATCTCTGTCGGATGGGAAGAGACTATAAAAATAATACAGTGCAGAAATCCAGCTTAATTCAAACTACACCCAAGTCCAGAGTCCTGTTCTAAATCCACCTCTGCCAGCTGATCAGAAGTAATTCTCTCCTGCCCGGGTTGGAGCACATTTATTACTGCTTATAATTCTTATATACGTCTCATACTTTAAATTAGCATTTTGAATGCTCTTATGCTGTTGCAAAGTCAGACTGTTAGTATTTGCCAGACCTGGCCTCCCAATCTCTGCTGGCCTGGGTATCAACAGGAATCATGTTTACCAAAGGCAGAGCAGGGCGCACTGATGGTGGGGGTAGAGGGGATGGCTCCCGCTCTGCTTTCCCAGCAAGATCAGTGCAGAAACAAAGACACCAAGTTTTGCTCTCAGTAATGATCCTTGAGCTCGTCACCGCTCTCCCCTGCTGAGGCCCTCCGTGTGTACGTAGTTTCTGCAAAGAGTGCTTTCAGCTTCGTTAGCTCCGTTATCTGTTCCCTGTCCAGCGTAAAGTCTATCAATGGCACAACCGGAAATTCATCTCACCCTCTGCAGCCAACTTTGGGCTCTGCAAACAGCCTCATCCATCGTGGCCTGTGACCTACCAAGGAGTTTCACAATTTTTATAACACATACATCTATCTTAGAGAAAAAATAAAGGAAAAAAAAAAGTCTGGATAGGCTTTTGATGTGAGGTTCAAAAAAATATCTGAAATCACGTCCCTCCTTATACAGATTAAGTAAATGCAGCACACACCTGAACTTGTATTTAAGTACACCTGAACTGTATTTAAGAAAGAACTGCTACAAGCTTGAATGCTGAGAAAGGCAGTGAAAAGCTCCTGGAATCAGCTCCGGCAGGGCAGGCATGAAGAAGCATAACCAACATTTACAGTGGCCAATTGTTATAGTGAAAACAAGCCTGCCAGATTATATGTCACTGGGGAGGGATATCAGCATCTGATCTAGGTAAGGACGGGACACGGGGGTACCTGGAGCCTTGTCAAACTCAATGCTCTTATGTAGTAGGTTGAATAACAGAACAATGTTTACATTTCCCCTTGTGCCCTAAGTAGTTTGGAAGCTGGACACCTGAAAAGCATGAATGATTTTTAAAGCAGCGCCAGTGTCTGCTCTTGATCACCAAAGCCTTGACTGTTCCTTACCAGCATTGAAACAAATAAAAAAGAAAACTAAAAAACCCCACACAACCCCAAGTTATTGCTGCTTCTGAATCTGGACATCCAGTAAAGACAATATAAATGATGGAAAATTCAGCAGCTATCTCATACTCTGGGTACATCAGCCACACAGCACAGTGACTATAGCAACTTCAAATGCAACCGTTCTGCTGAAAACCTGATGAATTCCAGGCAAGAAAGAGTTTTTTCTAGTTTCTTCCATATTAACACACTGAAACTTAATATTGAAAGTTCTCTAAATATACAAGCACAACAATATCCATAGCTAATGGCAAAAACCATAAATTGAAGTATGTAGGAAACATCCTGCATGCACTGGAGAGTAATAAACGTTGTTACAGGACGCTATATACAAATGCACCAGAAATACTGGGTGGAGGTAGTGAAGTCTTTAGACCTTTAATCAAGAGGATGAGAGGTCATGATTGGATTTGTCCCTCAGTGCAATGACAGATGGGATGACTTGTCTGATACATTTATCTTGTCTCCTTACTGCTGCCCTCTAGACAAAGCATGCCACCTTCTCCCATACTCTTAAGATACTCTTAAGCTCTCAGCTAGCTCTGATCCTCACAAAGCAGACACCTAGGATGCACGCAGCCTTGTGTCAAGAGCAATGCCCCGGGTCACATTAGTGCCTACAAAATTGCCATGCTAAAAAAAAAAGAGCAAAACACAGTCAGACAAAAAAACCCACCTAAATGATGAGGTTTCGCTAAGCAGAACCCACCGAGCTAAAGGCAGAAATGAGATTTTTTTTCTCTAGGAACTGATTTCATATTCACCTGTCTGCTGCAGTCAGCTGAGATGTCAGAGCCCTGAACTTATCCCACAGCACCATCAAGGCAAGCTCTCCATGTGCTGCACTTCCAAGCTTATTTGATGAAAACTAACAAAGTCTGCTCCAGCCTTAGTCACCCCAAGACTCATTCAGTTCTTCGCCCTGATTACCAACACATTGCAGTGGGGCAGCCCCCCCCGCCCCCACCCCTGCCCAGGCCAGGTTGCGATGTCAGGACCAGCCAACATTCTGTTCTTGTACAGTGAGTTGGGACAACCTGGTACTTTCTTATCCTGGCTACGGTACAGTGAGTTAGGACAGTTAGGCACTCCCTAACTGTACCTGAAACTCCTGCTGCTTGGATCGTGGCCCATCTTTGAGGGTGCCTGACAAGAATTATGGCCAGAATGGAAATACACTGACCCAAGTCAATCATCTCGCGAATCTATAAAGAGCAGTTTTAAGCGAGGCCCTTTGAGCTCTCCTGGACCACAGCAGGCTGCAACCAGCATCTCCCTCCCAGTGGGATGCCTCTCAGAGCTCATGAACTCTCAAATTTGTGAAATTCAGAGGACCATCACCAACGGTCCTGACAACAGGACCTGGACTGAAACCCTTCATTCCTGGAGGCTCAACCCTTGCCCGTTGAGAAATGCCAAGTCATTTGAAGTGAATATTTCACTGAACTCGAGGGGAATTTTTAACAGGTATACCTTTGTTTATATATCTATCTTTGTGTCTGTGTGTGAATTGACCTAGGTATCCGATAGTAAGTATAGTATAAATATTGCCACTTCAAATCTATAATTAAGTCACTGTTGTGATAGTAGTAAATTCTACTGAATCACTTTGTAAATGTTAAATTAGTCAATGATTAAGTGCCTCTAAATCTTGTGATCCACCTTAAGCTGTGAATGAACCTTAAACTGCTGCTACACACATACAATCCCTTAAAACATAAACCATCGACCAAGTCTGGGACTAAAATTGGATTTAGCCACCCCTAAACTCCATCAGGAGTTTAGAAAGCACAGGGGTCCACTCTGAACCTTGTGACTCAATGGGAGGCTCTCCCTTACCCTTTTGTGTCTTCGGTCTCTGTATACATTATTCTAGTTTGATTCTAACTTGATTTTCCTTTGTATGCTTCATCCATGTATTGAGTAATAGAGTGAACTTTGCCATCGAATTTTGTGAAGTCCTGCTTTTATAAACTCCTGCTAAATCACTTTTGCCAATACTCTTGATGGTGATTCTTTAAGTGGCCCAAACCACTCATTCACGACACACAGTTGTGCAAAAGGTGGTGACAAATGCTGTACTATGGATGCTTCAAGTGCTCCAGCAGCTATCGAACAGCCACAATTTTCCATCATTGTCAAATCAAGGTGACCACTTTGTGGTGTAAAATTCTATGTTACTCTTGCCAGCCTGGATCCCAACACACTTCAAAAGCCAAATTGGTAGTTTCAAAATTCAGCTTCATCAGTCTCTTCTAAACTCATGTGCTCTCCAGAACAGTGAGTCCTAATCCAGCTTGAATTGGACCATTTCATCTCATCCTGGGCTCAAATGATTGTCAGTCCATCAAACGCTTCTTTGAAAACTGATTTCTTGCAGATGACCATGATTGCTATAAAACAGTATTTAAAAACTTTTAATATTTGAAAAGAACTTTCCTTTCCTCTTATATCAACCACATGTTTGAGAAAGGGCTTAGGGTTTACCACTGCTTGGTGAGAAAAATAGCAAAAAAGAGAATGGATAATGGGGTGATAATGACTGGAAATGTATGGGTTGAATTTGGGACCTATTTAAACACAAGAAGACAATTTGCAACTCAGTGGTATATGCAAACACAGAGAAACGTTTGTGGCTCAAGTGTGCATTTGAATATAGAAAAATGTTTTGCGGCAAACTATTTTTCTTTTAGCGCAGACAAACTCTGACCGAGTTGCCTGCCAGCTGCTGAAGTTGTGGTACCCACCCCAGCCCAAGCAGATGGGCTGTGTCTGCTCTGGAGTTTCTCAGGAGACTTCCTATTTCAGAATTACCGCTGTAGGATGGTAATGGTTTGCAGCCACCGTGCTGACCCCCATCACATTGCAGACCACAGCCAGGAACAAAACTCCTCCTTCACCTTGTGCCTCCAAACTCATCCCTCTGTTTGACCTATTCCTAGGTGACATCTTAACTTAGCAGTAATTAGCAAAAGAGCCAACATGAATCTACACTTCAACTAGGACCTTCACTACGATGGAATAATTTTAATTGTTGGACTAGATGATGCAGTTGGACTAGGTGATCATTGTAGGTCCCTTCCAACTGAAACTATTCTATTCTATTCTATCCTATCCTATCCTAATGAAAGAAACTGTAGAGGAGCCAGGTCTGGTCCCACTTGAGTCAGGTTAGCGGTGTCTCGTTGTCCTTGGAAGGCTCAGGGGCTTCCGCTGTTTTTACAGCTTCCGCTGTTTTTACAGCGCTGCATTTTAAGGAGTTTGGTGACTGGTGACAACACTTAAACCTCAAGTGTAGTCACTGCCAGGCTTTCACAAATCAGATTAATTTGATAAACAGTTTGTCACTTGCTCCACCAGAAGCAGGGAAGTCAGGCTGAATTTTGCCATTAAAAACTAGAAAACGTTTCACAAAATAAAATTGCCCGAAAGTGAATTGTGACTACAGGGCTGCTGATTTGTGATCCCTTACGAGAAGTCTCATTTTAAAGAGGATTCACTTTTAGTAGGGCCTCGTTAAGGACTGAACTTGTAAATCTCCATGAAAACTGAGGAACGTTAAAATAAAAATAAAAAAAAATTGGTGTCTGAAGAACACATAAAGGTGCAGAACGCACACACAGAGCCACTACACAAGATCCTGATGGCTCTCACGATTCTTCGTAGATTCACTTGTTCTTTTTCTGCTTGGTGTGTCCCATCTTTCCAAAAAAAGATGCAAAGCAGGAAACAGGCCAAGCACAAGAGTAGAGAGAGGCTTATAAAAACATTCTTCCCTATTAAGCAACTGGGCTGATTTTCACTGTATAAAAGATGAAGTAGATGGAACAAAACACTTACCTATACATCTCCATTTCTGATAGAAACCCTAGATTGCCTTTGTCACTTTAGCACATGAGCACGAGGCCAAATGAAACACATGTTTACAACTATAATGAGGATTAGCTTTGCACTAAAAAAGTTGAACTACAGTCAAAATTAGATGGTGACATGGGTATTTGCCAACAGCATTAAATGAGAAATAACGGAGTATGAGGTTTCTGGAATGAATAGAAAATGTATTGTTTAGAGACCTTTTTGGCCAAGTATCAACATATGCCAATACTTAAGACTTCTTGTTCTTATTTACTTACCCCAACAATAAAACAATTGTTGTTTTGTGCCAACAGCCTGACAGACTGGTCTTGTACCTTAAGAAATACAGATTGGATATTATTTCTCTGGTATCAGCTTCAACCTACTTTTCCAAAAAAACAGAGATGCAAAGTACTTGAGCCCAGAGGATCAGAAATAAGTGAAGGGTAATCAATTTTTGTAACATATAGCATCAACACACATTAAGAAAATACATATAACAGAGAAAAAAAAAAAGCGCTTTACCATCTCAGCAGACCAGGCAGCATTTGTAGCTTCATCCAGCCCCGGGCAGAGGTTATCGGTGAAGCCTTAATAAGAGCAATGATTGATCTTCCCCCAGCGCCCTCCGTCAGCATGACCCCAGAGCGGTGAGGTAACCACCATCGTTCCCATGACAAAACCAAGCAAACTGATGGATTAAATACCTAGGAAACGTTCTCAAAACCAGAGAACTTGAAACATATTTGCAGTTGAAAACGTTCAGCCTCTTTCTGGTCTAACTGCTTCTCTCCATGGTATCACCCACTGCCAGGCCACCCTTGTGTTCAAAATGAACTCACTCCTTGCAGTATTTCACACCTAGGAGTGTGCCTCTGTCCTTGTGCCATAACGCTACAGCTGGAATAGATAGAGACCCAAGCCAGAGCTCACTCAATTTTAAAACAGATATTGCTAGTAAAGATATCAGGAAAGCCTTCAAATTTTGGAATTATTTTCCCCAAACCTCTTTACTATGCCCAGTCCAAGACAGACTTGCTCAGCTGGTCTTCAGGTGGCCTTTGCATGGGCATGACATGATGTGGGGCAGGATGGGGCTGACCTCGTATGTGGCATAGGAGCATCCTGCTATTTACACTGGGAAAAGGTTCAACTCTGTTAACAGTTAGGGGAAAATGGACAGAACTCGAGTTTTGTTGTGTTGTGTCCAGTCTAGTGCTCTGAAAAACTGCTTGTATTATTGAAAAAAAATTAAAATGACATATTTCTCTAGCTTGCAGAGATGGAGTAAAGCTTAACTCATTCATGTTTTCAATCAAGCCACCAGCAATGGGTCCTGTGGGAATGCATGTAGAAAAAGCATCATTAATTATTAGTTAACCTACTCTTAAGATCAGTTTGCAAACTCTCTGGAGGAACATTTCTGGCCAAAACCAATTTGTCAATGATCAAAGCGCTCCATGAAACTGTCAATATGGACAATGATCTAAGGGAAAAGAGGCAGGGTCCCAGCAGAGGCCAGCCTGCCACACCAATCTGAGTCCTGCCTGCTGTCCCACCAGACCATCTCCTAGACAATCTTATGGGGAGGACGGGAAGCAAAGAGCCTATGAGTCCCAGCTCCAAAGTTCCCAACTTATACTGGAGTACCTGGCCCTCGTCTGAATGGGAAAGCAAACTATGGGCCTGATACAATGAGTGCTTAGGACCTTCTCTCTCCGTGGAAGATAACGTCAGAACTACATGCCCTGCAAATCAAATAATCACAATACCTGTAAGTCCTGGATCCTTGTGGTCAACCTTCTGCTGGTTTTATGAATTGAGGAAACCCTATCTGATGCAGGAGGATCAACTCCATAACTTGCAACACCTGTTGAAGGCAGGAAGGATATATGAGGTCCTGAAGCAATATCTCGGAGCCTTGCCAGTTCTCTCACCTGTATTTAGATTGTGGTCTCATAGCCCAGTTCACTGTCCTCTGAAAGGGGATGATCTCACACCAGCAGCCTGACACCTCCCTCTCAGAAGACACAGCAAGGCAAGAAACAGGGGGTTGTCTCTATTTGATCACTTACAACAACAGAAAAAATGAAATGTTCGTGTTCTGGCACAAAACTACCAGAGGACACTTCAAGTGAAATCTGCGAGATACACAAATAATCGCCAATCAAATATTTGAGATTAAGGAAAGAAAGATTTATCTCTAAGAATATGTATCCCTAAAGAAGAATATACAGTCTGTGTAGATCTGTAAAGAGAGATGTCATGTCTGGGTATCATCATCATGGTAGTACATGGTTAGCTGCCTACAAGAACCTGTACCTTTTGGTCTACATAGTCTAAAGGCTCGTGCCAGGAGTCAGTCCCTTACACCAAAAGTTTGCTTCAATAAGGAGAAGAAAGAAAGTATTTTCAGCATTTTATAGACTGGGAGCTGTGACAATGGAAGCAGTATATGATTTATGCCATTTAGCCAGGATGTCCTAAATCAAATCCAGTAGGCACAAGGGCACTCACACTGCTGCTCTACCCATCACATTACTCACTCTCCATGACCGTGGAGACATGACCATGATTCAGAGAGGAGCCCCTGTGGTCTTCCACTGATCGCCCCCATTGCACACATTGGCCTCTCATCCTTTTAGCACCAAGCCACCATGCTTGGTGTGGACACCTTTTGCTGAACAAAACCTCAGATGCAGAAACCCAGCCCCGGGCTCCCAGGGCGCTCAGGAGGACCTCTGCACTGGGGTCCTGGGTGCACTCCCCAGCCTGGCTCGTTAATGCCTGTGGCAGGTAGAAGCACAAGCAGAGGAGAATGTATCTTTCAGTTGCTAAGAGGATGATTTAGCTTTAGAGATCCTGATACCTGGGTACAAACCCTTAAAGTCTACATAATACAATGCCTACAGTATCCACACATGAATACAATGTGTCTGTAGGGGTTCTATACAGTCATCTCTTTCCTCCCTTACATGGGCTGTCCTGCCACGCCTTGAAAATAAATAAAAAAAGGTATTGATTGCTTACCACCTGCGCTCTGGACTACTATTGTGCAAATGTTTTTGCTCTGGGAACATGAAGCAACATATGTTAGCATTAACTTTTCTGCCTTTTTTATATAGCTATAAACAGATCCATTGACCCCCCCTCCCCCCCCCTTTTTTAATTTTGCAAAAATAAATGCTTTCCTGGACAGTCAAAGTTTATTACTGAGACAGAGCACAGCTCCCCTTCTCCTGCCCACAAGAATCATAGAATCATTTAGGTTGGAAAAGACCTTTAAGATCTTTGAGTCCAACCGTTAACCTAGCACTGCCAAGTCCACCACTAAACCATGTCCCTCAGCACCACATCTAAATGTCTTTTAAATACCTCCAGGGATGCTGACTCAACCATTCCCTGGGTAGCCTGTTCCAATGCTTGACAACCCTTTCAGTGAAGAAATTTTTCCTAATATCCAATCTAAACCTCCCCTGGTGCAACTTGAGGCTGTTTCCTCTTGTCCTATCACTTGGTATGTGGCGGAAGAGACCAACACCCACGGCGCTACAACCTCCATTCAGGCAGTTGTTGTAGGGAGCAATAAGGTCTCCCCTCAGCCTCCTTTTCTCCAGGCTAAACAACCCCAGTTCCCTCAGCCATGACTTGTTCTCTAGACCCTTCACCAGCTTTGTTGCCCTTCTTTGGACACCCTCCAGCACCAAAATGTCTTTCTGGGTAACGCACAGTTAAATGAGAAGTGAGTTTGAGTAAAGAAACACAGTGCCTGAAGAGGCCAGCTGAAGTGACCACAGCTCTACAGCATCTCATTCAAGCAGCTCCAGATTAATTTAAAAGGTGGGTCCAGAGAATTGCATGCAGTATTTGCATTCTGCAGGTCCATGCTCAGCTGTGAAAGCAGCAGGGACAGGCAATGAAGGGGGTCACCCAGGGTAAGGGGCTTTTACTTGTGGTCGGGTTTTTTTCTGTGGGTTTTTTGTTTTGTTTGGGTTTTGGTTTTTTGGGGTTTTTTTTTTACTTCTTTTCTTCAAAATCTTCATGAAAGTGGCAAATGCTTAGCTACAACAGTGAAAGGAAGGCAGAATGCTGCTCATAGCAAGCCCCCTCCCAGGTAGGAACCAGCCCTGGGAGACTTGACCCTGAAAGAAGCTACTTTGTCCTCCAAGAGCCGCTCTCCTCCCACACGCTTGCATCCTCCACTTGGCTTTCACCTTGGCAGCCTCCAGAAGACCCATCTAATCTCATTTCATTCATATTGGGTCAGAGCACAAGTTTCCCAAAAATGTAATTGCCTGGAAAACCCACTATTCCTGCAGCTGGGTCTGCAGGAGGGGTTTTCACACACCCTCTGGTTTTGCAGCAGGGGACAAGGACATGGGACCGGAGGAGGCGGTTACGCAGCATCTCTTCCTATTCAATTAACTCAGTGAGCCTGGAGGAAAGCTCACCATCTGCACAGCCCGTGAGTCACCTCGGGACTTGGGCAGTTTACTGTATATATTAGTCAACAGAAACAAACAACACAAATCCCTAGGCATTAAAAGCTTTTTTAATCTTTTTTTTCCCCTCCCTCCCCCCAAATTTGGCTACAGATCTCTAATTATAATTTTCTGGAGATTTTTAAAATATTTAATTGTGGTTTCTATAAACATGAAGATAAATTACTACGTCTAAATATTGGTTCTCAACAGTTGCTAATGCCTCTCAGGGGTCTGCTTTTATTTTACTAAGACAGAAAAAATAAGTTGTAAGAGATTTTCTTTGTCCTTCTTGCTCACCATAAGGGGAGTGGGGTTTGAAAAGATTTCTTGTAATCACCACCAAATGCTTTCTAGCTGATGACTTTTGACAGTGTTATTAAGTAAACTAAAGGGGAAGATTGATTTCCAAGATGATATGTTGTAAAGTCATGAGAAATAAAAGCTTAAGCTTTTATTCCAGAAAATGAAGAGGCAGTAAATGCAATGAAGACACTAAGACAGACACTGTACCACCCACCAGTTCCCGTTTTAAAGCTTCCAAACTGACTGGCAGACAGAGCTGTAATGAGAAAATTTTAAAAGTTTTGGGACTTGGATTTGGATAAGCACACAACGTGTGTGAGCATCCCTGAGGCTTATCCAGACTGTACAAGCTTCTTGGATCTAACTCTTGGGTTGCAAGGTTTACAAGGACATGCCAAGGTATCACATATTCACAGCTTCTTGTCGGGTTAAAAAAATGCCCAGAGAGCATCATCTGTTCCAATATTGCCCCGTTACAGCTGTGGATTATCAGTCTGCAGGCATGGATGAATGAGAAAATGGAAAGCAACAGGAGAACAGCCCTGACCAAACCTTCCTTGAACAGAAGCATCAGCATGGGGTTGGAGCAGCTACAGTTACACCTTACAGAGTTTGACCTCTCAATGTTAAAAAAAAAAAAAAAAAAAGGTCCCTAAAAAGGGCAAATCAGGAACTGAGGATGTTATCAGGAACTGAAAATATTGTGAATGTGCTGCCACAGCTGAAATACCACTGCCAATCCTGTGACTCCTCTAACACAGCTGTTGGAGGAAACTGTTTCTGTACCATGTGTGGTTTGCAGCTGGTCTCCTGAGGCCATGTCATGGGTGGGAGCCCAGCTGAGATGTGGGTGCAAGGCATCCCCTCCCTGAGCATCCCCCCCTGCTCGGTGCATAGCATCCCTCTGCCCCACCAGCACAGCTCTCTGCATGGCCACACTCTGAACTAGCCTGAGGAACTGCTCTTGCTTCAAAATAACCCCACAAAAACATCTCAATTTATGAGTAACTTTCTTTTTTTAATGCCAGATCAGTTCTCTGATTGTGGCCACAATGCTGTGCACAGCTGAGGAATGGAGGTTGCAGCTTGGGAGCAGGAGCAGAGAGAGAGGACGTGGAGGCATCAACATGACAAGATGAAACTACCACCAAACTGGACAAGAAATAGCCAGCCAAGACAGAGAGGGACCTGGAGCAGAAGCCCCATGTGGGAGAGGGCACCCTGGGGTCTTTAGATGGGGACATCAATCAAATCCAAAGCTTCGCGGGCCCTCTGGGTGAGCAAGCTGAGCTGCCATGTCAAGGCATGGAGGCTGCTCACCCACGGAAACCCATCCACAGAGCACTACCGCTGTTACCTCCTCCTTCGTGAAGCAGGTCAGGGAAAGGGATTATTTTTTTTTTAAAGCGGTGACATTTTGTCTTTGGGTCTTATGCAAAGGCTACAGCTTAGCTGTCTTGTAATGAATTTGCCTTGTGCAGAGAAACCACAGCCCTTGCTGGGACAGAAAAATGTACACAGAGAGGTGAAACTCAGCAATGGAGCCGACACTAAAGCTCCTTTTGCCCGGTTACAAGCAGAGCTGCAGCCCCAAGCTACCCTGCCTCTTCAACCAGCCCATGGTGTGCCAAGTGCTCTTCAAACAGACACAAGGAGATGTGATTCCCACCCAAAACAGCTTCCAGGCTCCAGCTGGGCAGAATACAAGGAAAGCACAAACCACGTACACAGCTATATTAACCATGCATTCATAGACACATACTAATAATAAAGCCCAGAAACTGCTCCCAGGTTACTCATCTTGCATGTCAAGCCAGTCCTCATGGTTTCCGTAGGCATAGGGGAGAGGTGGGTGTCTTTCTTGGTTTCATAACAGTGCTGCACGCTGATGTGTAATAAATAAAGATGAAATGGAAATAATCCAACCCATTCCTCTTTGAGCAGAGTTCAAGGAAAATATTGCAGTTACAGACTATAAGCAGACCCAATAAATTTGTTCCCCCCACCCCGTTCCCCTTTTGTCATTAGGGTGTGACTAAGACTTTGCAGCATCACTTTAGGTCTTAATTAGAGATACTTGCGGCAAGCTTAAGGGATATTTTAAAATCATGTTAAAAATATCATAGGAAGTTGCAGCATGCACGCAGACACAACGCAAACCTGTGAATCGGGCTGGCTGAAACACGCAGTCATGGTCCCAAGATTTTCCCTTTATCTTAAGCCTCGGATTCCTCTGGTGTTGTATTATCTCCTGTGGATATCGTACCAAGTGAAGGCAGAGGGGGTTTAATAGACTGCATCCAGCTGTCCTCAAATATTTATACCAAAAGACTGCTTGGCTTTCTTGAATCAAAGATGGAGAAAGTGGGGCTGTATTATAAGGAAAGCCTTATTGCTCGGGCTACTGCTTAAGACATTATTGTCTGACTGAGCTTTCTACCCAGCACTCGCTTCAGACGACTGAACTTGACCTATCCACCCATCATAAATTAAATTCTTTGATCTCATCTGTAACAACACAGAGCCCTAATAACAATAGATCAAACTGCGGCAGGGACAATATGCTTATTCTTTACCAACTAAATTTTAATTAGTAAACAGTGCAGGGGAAGAATCCACCTTTGAGAACAAAAAGGGAAAGAAAAAGCATTTAGTACTTGAAAGAAATCACTGATAAAGAGCAGAGGCGTCTTTCAGAGCTCTACATCCTTGTTCTGTTCATCTGAAAAACCACATCATCCCCAAACCATTAAAACCAGGATGAATTTCACATTGTAAGAAATTGCCGTGAAGCAAACATCAAAAGGAGCTGGGGAGGAGGAAGCAGATCAGGTGGGAGAGAAATAGCGTGATGTCTTTTATCAACTGTTCATACAGAAACATCTTGATGATTATCTGCTGGTATCCTTGTTTGGGCTATTCCAGTCCCTGCGGTTTGTACAGTAAGCCTGGCTGCGGCTGAGTGAGACTCCCATACCTCACAGGGGTGTTTAATGTTTGCAAAGCAGTTGGGAAAAACCGCATGGCTCCCATTGTCCTGTTTATTTTCTGTTTGCACAGGGTGGATTTATTATTGCAGAGATCTTTGCGGGTTCCCCTTTACACTAAATAGCTTCAGTTGGCTCGTCATTTCCAGGTGAGCTTATCTGCTACTTAGCAGCATGGTTTCTTCCAGGCAAACAAACACTTAAATGAAGTTTTCCTATCAGCAGTTGCGCTTGTCAAGGCAGAGATTTTCTGTGGCTATGCATCTTGCATCCCTTTATGCCAACGTAGGAGCAAATTTCTAAGTAAAGCTTCTTTTGCTGGAGCACCCACGATGTCTCCCTCCCCGCCTGCTCTCTGGCATTTCACAACAGGGTGCAGCGACAGCTTGACTGGTCCCTCAGAGGGATGCTAACACACGCCTCTTGCCTCTTCCTAGCCCACTGCTTACAAAAAACTAGCAGGTATTTTGCTGACCATAAGGTGCAGAAGGTATCTCTGGGGAAAAGGAACATAAACCGATGTAGATTGTGTGCTTATGTCAGGCTCGTTTCCTTATGAAGGCAAGCTAAACCCCCAACACGGCTTATTAAAACCTGCCTGACACAGGAAGAAGACAAGCCAAAACCAACCCAAACCATTTATGTGGTGTTACCAGGACCCAAGCAAACAAACCCAGCCTGCCGCAGACCACAAGCAGGAAGCAAGCCCATGGACAGGGATACTTCAGTGAACCTCTCTGAGCATTAAACTCCTTGAGTTTAACCTCTGCAATCACCCATTGTGCCAGCAATGCCCTCATTGGGGCTTAGAAAATACCACAACATTCCATGTATTCTCAGCCGGGTTTGATATTAAAGCAGATACCTGCTGAGCCAAGGTACTGGAATTTCATCGGCTATATGTGTCTGGTTGTAAACAGCTAACTACTACCTTAAAAAAATAGTAACAACCCAATTGTTAAACAACAATTCAATTAAAAGAGGAAACTTGCAATCAGTGAATAAATAAGCCAACTGAAACCCCTTTTTTCCAGCTGGATGTCAGTGTACTTGAGCTATCTTACTAACCGGTCATACCAAAAAAACCCACATTTTGTTTGCCACTGAAATGCAGCCCATCTGCAGTGCAAGGCTGCAGGAAAAGCAAAGAAAAATCCGTGTTTCAGCTGAAATTATGGGATGAGTTTCATGTAGGAAAAACCTTAATAAGCAAACTGGAAGTCGGTCTGGACACCAGGGCAAACACTGGGGCTTTTGTCAAATGTTGGGCGACCCTGAATGATTACAAGTTGACAAGCTGGCCTCATTTTTCTGTCAGCTGCTGATTTCCAGCATAGAAGACTCGAAGTGTGATACCCCACATGTCCTCCCTCTGCTACATGTGATATGGGATGGGAACCAACGCCCTGGCAGGCTCCAGGTACAGTTCCTAAACCAGAAACATTTAGATTTCCTTTCTGTGTTTTAAATGTCCACTCTTGAAAAGATATTTCATTTTTACGAGACAGAGCATACGCAGACCAATGACAGATTTCATTAAGAGGACAAAGACGACTGAGAATACAACTGTGGCTATTTCTTTAGACAAGTTTTCCGTTGTTCCCTTAGAAGTTAAAAAATAAACAAATATGGTAAAGTTCTTCCATTGAAGTCTCTGTGAGCACTGACACAGGCAGATGAAATCCTGCCCACACCGAATCAAATAACTGGCAAAGAAGTCAAAGTTTGTGTGGCACACATACATACACATAAGCCTTAGGACACAGAAAAAGCACAAACCCCTTAGCGAATTGTGCAGCCACAACACCCAGGAATAACATGAAACTAAAACCAGCAGAACCGACCCAGAGCACTGGCAGGACCCAGCCTTCGGTTTGCTCGCAACTGGAAGGATAAAAAGGGGAAATCCACCACCTCACGGATTTTAAAACCACAGTCACAACTTGCATCTACTAATTACTGATACAGCTATAGCTGCTGGGCAGTTTTGAGAACCAGAGGTAGACATCTGGAAGGAGAGAGAATTGCTTCTCCGTCTGTCGCCACCACAGATGGTGCCGAGGCCACGCAGCAGAAGTCCATTTTGTTCTTCAGTGGAATAACAGACGGTTTTGCCACCTACCACTACTTGCTGCCTTGTCAAAGCCTTGTGTATTGTGTGTGGTCTGAAGTTGGGTCACGCAACCAGCCAAAGCCCTCTAACTCCATTTCCAGTTCACATCACTCTAATAGGCCCTCAGCTGGCCTGAGAAATTCCCAAACATCTCTTTCTACAAACAAGGAACTGGGTTTCTTTTGTCTTGCAATCAGGGGAGACAAATTCTCCCCTTAACCACAGTTTAATTTATTCCTTTTGGTTGTTATTGCCTCCACCTAGTACAGCTGTCTAGACTGGGGTGGTGGTGGTGGTTTTTTTTTTTCCTTTTTCTTTTTAGTTTGGGATCTTTGGAAGCTGCCTTTGCTTCTTTCCGAAACAAGTTTATTTTTAGTGTCACTTTTTCCATTGGCAAGATACTATGGCTGAGAGCTGCTCTCAGACGAACTGCTCTGCTTTCAGCATGAAAATGAAAAAAATCTGCCTGGTTGGAGGGCAGGCACAAGAGAAGGCAACCGAGGTAACAGCAAGATGGTCCAAGCGAACAGGGTCCTGCACACATCAATGAAGGCTGGTTGCTGGCGCTGCTGGCAGAGCGCATTGCCATCCGGAAGAGTGCAAGTCCCTTTCAAACCCAAACCTGCTTAACCAAGGAGGGTTATGGCATCTTCTGACATCCTCTTGGACTAATCTCCTCCTTGGATGGAGCTCCACATGGGAGGATGCTGACAGGACTTGCACCTGCAAAGCCATGGCACTCTCAACTCTTCTGTTGGCTTCCAAGAACAAGTAAACACTTGTCAATGAGTCACCTGTGAGCTTTAAATCATGGGCAACCTTGCCACATGAACCTTCAACCAGCACTAAATGGTTCTCAGGTGATTTCTTAGGAAAGGGTGTCACAGACAGCTTGCTTTTTTTTGCTTTGTCGTTTACCACCCTACAACCTCCTGGCTGCCTTCTTGCTGCGCTGACCTTGCTTGCTCCTGCTCTTTCAGATCAGTATTTATCCCACTCTTTCTCCAAAATATGAAGCCCCTCTGATCTTCCCATGATTTTGCTGGTGGGTGTTTTCAGAAAGCTTCAGCTGAGAAAGGGACAGCAGAGTTCAGCCCCCGAGTCCCCTTCTCAACTGCAGAGTTTAATCCCACTGCAATGGTTGTCTGCTTAATTACCACTCGTTTACTACCTTGCAAAGAGTAAGAGTGCAAAAATCCAACATTACTTTCGTAAAGGAAGAGGTGGACTTGAAATAATTGGATAAAAATAAGACTGGTCTCTTATTTTTTCAGTGTCACTTTTCAGCATCCGCAGCCCCCAGAGCAAAGGTTTCCTAGTTCCCGACATCAGCCCAGCTTCACTGTTGAGCGTGACACAGCCCAAATACAGCAATACCAGGAGAGGAGAAGGAAAGAAAGTAATATATTTTAAAGCAAATCCTGCAGGCTTTTAGACTGGGAGTGAAGAGGTGGGGGAGGGCATTAAAACACACACACACACACAAAACCCCAGAATTAAGCATGCGAGACCATTCCAGTTGAGCTGTTTCAGCCATTGTCTTACAACAACTTTAAACCCAATTGCTTCTTTTTAATGAGGTATTTTCTTCCTCTTAACCACCCAAATCTAATCCATGATGTTAGTCCAACTCAGAGAACTTAAAATCAGAACATTGGGGCCTTTCTTAATCCTCTTAACTTGCCAAAGGTTTTCTGATCACACACCTCTTCCTTCCTACTTAAGACTGTTTTTTTTCCACCACCCTTTGTCTTCTGTTTACAGCTGTGAAAAATTAGGATTCAAGCAGTAAAATCTCTACATAACAAATGAGCACTTAGAGATGGCTTGCATGTTTCACTGAAGGAAACCAGGCATACTTTCTTAATTATTTCATCAAATCATATCGAATAGTTTCCTGGGCTCTGATACTCAGGATTTCCTGAGGGACATTCTTTAATCCACAGTCTTTGGTTCTGCTGAATAATTACCTTCAAAAGATAAACCCTGTCTCATGCTATGGTTGCTTTGTACCTCTCACATGATGTGGGAGGTCAATAAAGCTATTGTGGTGTTCAGGATCTCACGTAAAACATAGGAATCCTCGTCCTACACCTCTTACAGGCCCTCCTGCCTCCTGAAGCCCAGCGTCTCAGGAGAGGATGCAGGGCTTGACCACTGCTGTGGTCTGGTCATTCCAGGGTGATGTCAGGGCTGACTGGACTTCTCATATGAAGAAGCTGGAAAAGATCCAATCCAGCACAGATTGATTTCAGGGCTCACCACCAGACACGTATAAATACAGCTGAGATCCACCATCCCCCTAAACTTGGATCTTCATCAGATCATGGCTAGACTAGCACAGAAGACTGATACTATTGGGTATCTACAGGATACTATGCTACGAAGACAAGGGAGCCATACTGAAGTGAAAATCGCACATCAAACTCTAAGAGGAACCTGCTGTCCTTCATGAAGTTTAATGACCAGAGAGGGCAGCAGGTGACCTCTGTGATTTTCCAAGCCTAGCCACTTCCTGATTTCACTTAAAACTTGGGAAGTGTTAGAGCTGCTGGCTGAGCACTGGCTCCTGGAGCCATTTCTTGCTGTTAGACTGCACTGAAGAAAACAAGCATACATTAGAAACCCTCCCTATCACATCAGCGCTACATGCTGACAGCATTAGCTGCTTTCGAGATGAACTGCATGATAGAGAGTAGGAAGGGTGCTGAGCAACGCAAGAGCCATGAGTAAGCAATTGTCCAAGGGACAACCCCCGTTATGTCCTGGTACAAATTATGTTTAAAAACAAAAACAATGAGAGACTTCCTTCCTGCCCCTCACCGCATCAATCTTCTTGGAAGTTTTACCGAGTGGACCACTGAGTTGAGACGAACTAGTAGCCAAGCAAAGGGCTTGAACCAGAACATGACCTGGCACCTATCCCAAGTTCCTTTTGAGTTTGGTTAACATTCCCCACCCATCATTTTTCATGTGCATGTGCCACATCACTTCCTGGTTCTGATTTGCCTGCTATTTGCCCCACGGGTAGGGTGTTACCCATCAAGACTCAAAAACCAGCAAGTAACCCCTCCTCCCCCTCCTCATAAACCCCACACCCATCTCTGAGGGATCCAAGCATCCCTAGCAGGAAGGAGTCCAAGAATTCTTTATGCACATAAGAATGTCCCCTTGCCACATCATAATCCTGTTTGCTACCAGTGCCACACACTGATGGTCTAGGTCAAACTCCAGATGTTAGTAAACCTCAGTAACAACTGCTCAGAGAAAATGCAGATAATTGGTCTCATACCTACCATTAGAAGAAAAAAACCCAACAAAATACATGACAAAAGAAAATGTGCAATAAAAAAAAAAATGCATCTTGGTTGCTTTTAACATTCTTTTCTAAAAGCTAATTTTAGCTTTACAGCTGGAGCTTAAAGGCAGATGCACATCTGGTATAATCTGCCAACTTCCATGGGTCCGGCCCATAGCACTTCTTTCCTCCTTTGCTGAAAGCAGCCATCTCAGATGGCTTGGGATGCAAAAACGTAGAGGGTTAATTAATGGGGGATTCAAGATGTTTCCCTGTGCTCTTTCAGCTTTGGACAAACGTGGATGATGATGGCCTTACTGTGGTCAGGTGCTGACTGTAAAACAGCTTCCTTCTGTTCCCCCCAGCATTCAGAAAGTGCTTGAGTTGCTCTGTAAAAAAGCATTAATATTTGGCTTGTTGTCACGAGTTGTTTCACTGCCTTTGCTACTACTGTTACATAAATGTGCTATACTCAGAAGAATCCGTGAGCAACAGGCAGAAGATAGTGGTCTGGGATGCTAGCTGTGCTATCTGTAGGTGCATTTCTTCTGTCTTTGAATCACCATCATTACCATATATGCCCTTCAAATATAGTTTCCAGGCAGATGTTTATATTTTGCCATTGGATTGGCTGGGGTTCTGAGAGGATCAGATATGGTCAAATTCTGCTGCTAGTGCAGATAATGTAAATCCCCAAAAGATAAGCGAGGTCAATTATCTGCAATAATCACAGGAATTACATGCCAAGCAAAGAGTTTTGCATTAAATGAGGAATCACAGTCGTATGAGCTAAACTCCCCATTAACCCTAGCAACTGGCAACATTATTGATCAGTGTTATTCCCCAGGGTATTTCAGTCTTTGCTCACTTCCAGCCACGCATGGTTCACGTTATCCATTTGCAGGAACGTGTTGCTTATCACGCTTGCTGCTTCATTGCACATACTATATTAACACGTGGCATCAGCGGCCTGCTAGCTGCTCCAGCAATGACACAGGATGCAGAACACAAGTTAACAATTTTGGACGCATGTTCCTATGTGGGAATCATCACATTCAAATACCTGAAACACAGCATCCACTTCACTACAGCTCTTGATTTCCATGGTGCGCAAAATAATTCTGCTCTGGAAGCCTCTTCCGTGCAGTGAGAGCTTCATTGGGCGCCTGAAGGTGAACTGAGCAGGTCACAGCATCACCAGCTTTGGTGATCTTTCACAGCGTATCTACACAGGGATGCAGAACTGCCATTAGCCTTTTTGGAGATATTTTTAAAGCTCTTCAGGACAGATAACAGGGCTCTGGAGAAGTGCTTCTGCAAGTTTGTTGCCCGTGTCCCTCCAGGGAAGGCGGGTAAGACTGAATTTGTGAAGTTTCATACACACCCTGATCTCCAAGCAACACGTTCCTCCAGGCTTTCTCTATCTGCTGCCACCTCATTCACTGAGTTTGCATCCCTATCTCCTCACCCCAGAAGCTACATGTCACATGGATATATACAGTAAGCACCCAGCAGGCCATACCATGGCCAACACTGCCCTGCTCCGACACTTGGGTTCTGCCTGATTTCTCCTACCACAAAAAACATCCATAGATGTCCACCTTGTGCCCTTCAATCCATGCTACCAAACTTTCTCATTACATGTTAGGTTTTAAGTGACAAAGCTGTGAGCGGCACTTATTTATCATGCTATTTATGGGCAGGAAATTTATAAAACATGTTAAAAACTTTACAAGGAGAGCAAGTCTTTCCAAAAAACTCAGGAGAACAAACTAAGTTTTGCCAGAATTTGGTTGCTTCACACAAGAAACATGGTCTCTGCAGGGCTTTGTATCAGTGAGAAAAGAACAACTTGAAGATGAGGAGTGGTACTTGTCCGTAGTGCACATACTTTGGCAATTAGGACTTTCTCCAAGTTTTATTTTTTAATTTAGTGTCTGTGCATGGCCTGTTTAGGTGAAACAGGCTTATCCTAAAGAGGACAGTCAGATGCTGGAGTCTGCAATAACTTCATTTACAAGGAGAAAGGAGGCAGCTGGAGAAGAGGGGGAGAGGATGTGTGAAACCCTGAACCAGGCGGTTGTTACCCCAGCATTCTTCAAGAAATTGCCGTGGTCTGTATAATGTGGGTAGTTTGGAGCAGTTGTGCAGTAAATATTTTTACCCAAGCATTTTTCATGCTCGAGTTTTAGGTTTTCAGAGGGATATTTTATACTAAAAAAAAAAAAGGGGAGGGGGTTTGAAGGAAGATCAACGACTTAATGAAAAAAGTCTGAGATGCAAGAGCAAGGCTATCGCTTCAAGAGTGCTTCCAGATTTACATAAATAACATTCCTGCTGCATAAACATCTTGGCAAAGGCAGAGCATCTAACCCCCTCCCACTCTATTGGCCTCCACTAAATTCTGCAGAATATTAAAAACCCTTGATGGTAACATGTTCTCGGCCAGAAACAAATCATTAGTTTGGATGAGGGCATCAAACTGCATCTGCTCTGTTCCCTGAAGCTCCAAGTGCAAGAGATTTAGTAGGGAGAGGAGAGGATTTCTTTGATAGAGGGATTTAGAAAAACGGCAATTGATATAATTCTAAAGCAGATACAGATATGAGGGGATGTGTCTCTTACAGACAAAGACACATGGGAGTGGTCTGGTATAATTAAAAGTGGAGATGGGCTCAAGCTGTGGAGTTTGGAGGTGGATCTGAACACTCAAGATTTTCGGGTCGGAGCTTTTGTTCTGCCCACTACACACAGCTAAGATGGTCCATAGATCAATTTTATCAAGAGTCAGGAAGGGGTAAATCCAGGCTTATCTCTAAGCAAAAAGAAGAAAAATATCCTAAGAGGAGGGAAGCTATGAAATACTACAGGGGACCCTACTTGGCTGGAAGAAAGCTGCAGTAAGGGAGCTGCCCTCCATGCTGCAGGGCCAGTTCAGCCCTTGGCATCGAGCGAGCAGAACTTCAAGCACTCTCCAGCGTGCAGCAATAAGGGACTCTTCTGGTCCTGTCTGTTCCTGTCATTGCCAAAACTCCCTGTGAGAAGGCAGCAGAGAGGAGTGGTACAGAAGAAGCTGTTGCCAGTCTTTAATTCACCTCTAGGTTTTCTTGCACAGAAGGAACTATTTGGGGTCAGTTCTACTCTTTCAAGAAAGCACCACATGGCCAAAGCCACCCAAAGCAACTCCTACTCACCAGGGCAACAACTGACTGATCCCACCAGAGGAGGAAATCTCTTTTACCAGTAACATTAATGAAAATTAGGGACAGTTGAGGGTCTTTTTTCTTTTCAATCCAGTCCGTGTCCCTCGGGTTTATTTCCCCTCCAGAAACGGCTGGCTTTCTGCTTCCTCAGAGGTTCTTCTTTAAGCCTACAAGAACATCCTGCGTGGATCTGCAGGGACAAATGATTTCTTGAAACATACTGGTCTTAATCAAACCTAATCTTTCATGACAGGACAGAACAGCCTGGACAGCTATTAGATTTAGCACAGCTACTCTGAGCAGCACTGTTATGTCAAAATTATGCAACCTAGGCTTTGATAGGCTTTGGGGATTTTCTCAATGGTTCCTTATGAGCCTGTTGGTACCCCTCACATTTCAATGACCACAATATGAACATTAAATGTATTTCCTTTCCCACAGCTGGATACTGTCCCATCTGTTCTGAGACAGCCAAAGTGTCAAGTAAGCCAGACAAGGCAGACAATTTTTCATGCAAATCTGTTGACTTTAGAATTTTTAAATATATATCTTTTTAATAACCCACAGATTATCTCACAAAAAACCAGGTCATTTGCAAGAGTTCCTCCAGCAGTCCTTGGCATCATTAGCTAACATCGCAACGTACATATATTATTCTCAGAAGAAAACCTGGCAAGAGGACAGAAAGAAATGCCATGTATAGTCAAACTAATGGTTTAGCCTAGGATGTTGTATCTGACAGCACTCAGTCTGGATGCTTGAGAGGGACGCACATAACCCCCTAAACAACTGCAACCTCAAACCACTCTCCAGCTGTGCAGCACAGGTGGAAGGGAGAAAACCAGATTGAAAGCATTGCATCAGCTCCAGGCAGGGGAATCAGGATCTTGTCACAGGCATGGGCTCATTCCCTGGCACCTTCATTATCCCTATGCCCTCCTGTGCTCGGGTGGGTAAGTCAAGACAACTCTTCAGATAATGTCTCATGGCATGGGAAGCAATAGCACCCACAGAATCAGGTCCCAAAACAATTTACACAAAACCAAGGGAATAACCTGTTAAATCAACCCATATTACAGGTAGCCAGCTCAGTATAAGCATAGAGCTCACAATTAATTTAATTCCAAAAAGGAGCCAATCTCACAGCCTAGGACCAGCCTCTGCTCAGCACGCACTGTGACTCATTTACTCATCAGGTCTCTTGGAGCAAGGTAGGGATTTGAACAAATGAAGTACCTTGTGACTATGAAATGCTGCACCACAATGACACAGAAAAGCCTTTCTTGCCCCCTGGTTTTCAAACCACCATTTAAATCCCCTTGCTTTTTAATGAGATGCTCCACAATAAAACAGACTGGAAGAAGCAGCCGGCCAAGCATCCTGCGATGAAAGCCAAAGAGGATAATTGCCTTCCTACCATAATTTATATGATAAATTTGCTGACAGCTAGGGATGCAAGACCCCCACCTGGCAGGAGAGGATGGTACTGGGAGGAGGTTGTATACAGTAGCTTCCAGCCTCTAGATTTCGTGCCCCTTTACCAGGGGAGTCTGCTCTGGTTGGCACCCAGAGCTCACCTGGTCTTACCTGCGGTCTGGTGAAGGACCAAACCGAGGAGAAACAGATACCTACCTCAGACAGACAAGTACTTCTCATTCCTTTAAAACGTATGTGGACATTTGACTCATTCAGGTGCAGTTAATTTCTCCATATTTGAAGGCTGATTTAATGGGGCCCAGAATAACACTAGGAAGCTCACGCAGCCGGGGCAGCAGGACGCTTCCATCCTCTGGAATAACGGGAGGAAAAGGGAACTGGCTGTGCTGAAAGACCTCTAACTCCTGCTAGCAGCTTCTCATGGGGCAGCTCTGCAATCACAGAGAAGGTGCCTGCCCTTCTAGCACCAAAATTACCATGAAAGAGGCAGTTGTGGGCTATATGTGGAGTAAACAAGCATCATGTAGACCCAAGGCACTGTCTTAAAAAGCAGGCCATTCCCCTTTCCCTAACACATGCTTTTCCTGAGAATGGAGGGACCATAGGTCTCTGGATATCTTGGGAACTTTGCCACTTCTTCCAATTCCCTCCTTTAAAAACAAACAAACAAACAAAACCCAGGAAAAACCAACAGCTTGTTTTCTGAAACTCTGCTTTAAAGAGCTGAGTTTCTAAACCCAAAATGTGTGATGCAGAACAGCTGACTTAATGTAAGACTTATTATTAGAAACAGTTCATTGTTGAACTGTGATTTCATGAGATGCACCTCATTCAGAGCACAGGCATATGCACCATGTACATACGTACATGCAGAACAGCCTGGCTAAGCGCAGAGTTTGCTGCCTTTAAGTGCCTGGGGCAGATCCTGACTCAGAGATTCCTCCACGTTATTTTCCATGGGAGGAAGCAAGAGTTATTTTGCAGAGGGTCTGAACAGACTAGATGCCAGCTTCTTGCTGGTAAATACCACTTCCAACCTCACTTGCAGTCTCCAACAGATGTTTCTGCTTTTCAGAGTAATGGAAATTTTATGGACCATTTTCTCCTCCTCCTCCTGTTCCCTAGGAGGGAGCAGCAGACCCAAAATGCCCTTAGAAACACAGTGGTCTCCTCCTAAAACACACTTCAGAGCAGTGTCTCCAGCAGATCAGGGAGACAAACCACTCGGTTGTGGATTAGGTTCATCTGGAGAATCAGACATCATCTGCAACCGGATAGTTGCATAAAGGTTTCACTTGTCCAACAGCTTTCACTGGAGAAGCTCAAAATGCCTCCTGAAGGGTGAGCTAGTGGCTCCCAAGCTGGGTAGTGAGCCCAGGGGTACACACAAAAGCGGGTTAAAGAGATTTGGGAACTGCTGCATTATTTTTATGCTCTGGGTTTTGGTTGGCATTCATTACAGCTGGAGAAACTGAGGCACGTGAAATCATTTGCTGGAAGTTGCACTGAATCAGAGCAGAGCTGGGACTGAATCCACGTGTATGAGGTGCTGGTGTGCTCATCGTGAGACAGCACTTCCTTGGCAAGACGAGCCAAAACACAAACAGAGTGATGGGACAGAGAGAGGGAAAACCTTTGCCAATGTAGACAAAGTACAGAATAAAAGGGTCTGATGTGCATGCTGAGAGTCCACATTTTCCCTCACCAGACTCTCATGTCTCTGGGCTCACCCAACTGTGTGCAAAACACCGGCATCTCCCCAGACTGCTCAAATAAACCATGCATGTTGTAATGCTCCTTAAGCAAAAACCAAACAGAAGTTGGGGAATCCCATTGACTCACACCTGTTTTAATTATTATTTTTTTAACAGCCCAGGACTTAGTGAATGAGAATATTATCCCATGGGGATTGAGAACATAATGGAAACAGGAAACTCTTAAAAAGCATTTCTGTGGTGATATTATCTCACTGCTGTAGGACACAAGATTTACTTAATTGCAGCCAAGGAAGTTTTAGATTACGCTTTGCAATGTCTGCACGAAAGTCTCAGCTATTGTGGGGACGGCTCCTTGCATGGCTATTTCTTTTAAGATATGTGCCTTTCTCTGAACATATTAACTGGCAGGGATTTGGTGATAATGCAAGTAGGTTCAGAATACTTCAAAGCCTTAAATTAGGTTCAGGGCATCACAACCTATGATAAAGAATATAAAATTGCTTTTTTAGCAGATGACATCCTGCTTTCTCTCAGTGAAACACAAGCCTCTATTCAATGCCTTGGAGAAGTTTGAGGGGCTAAAAATCCTGTTTCTGGTTCTTTTTGTGTGCATAAATATGACCAAGACAGAGTCAATACCTCCAGGCACCTCCCCAGCAAAATCCCTCTTGATTTTCCATGCCAATAGTCCCTAGAAAGATTCAAATCCATAAGAAGCCAAATCTCTCTTCACTTAAATAAACTTATAACAGTAAGTCTCCAATCCTTTTATGTGACACACATCATGATTTTCAAAGATGGTCTAACTCCCCATTATCTATGCTTGATTAAGTCTACTTACTGAAAATGGCTATCCTTCTAAGTACTTCATTTTCTGCAGGGTCCCCCGGTACTTGAGCCTTTAACAGTACTTGAACCTAATCCTACTCCCCATCCCTCCAAAAAAAGGCAAAAAAGGGGAGAAAATGGAGTAGAATACTCAGCAGTTTTATACAGCCCTAGATGGGACCAATTTCATCCTAATCAGCATCTAAGAATCCAAGCTCCCTGTACTGCAGGAATGATGGAAACTGAAACACTGCAGGTTTGTGTCCTGTGTCCCCAGTTTTTACTCCTTACACTTCACATTCTTATTCCTTTGTCGTGGTTTAACCCTGGCCAGCAACTAAGCACCATGCAGCCGCTCACTCACTCCCCCCCATCCAGTGGGATGGGGGAGAAAATCAGGAAAAGTAGTAAAACTCCTGGGTTGAGATAAGAATGGTTTAATAGAACAGAAAAGAAGAAACTAATAATGATAATGATAACACTAATAAAATGACAACAGCAATAATAAAAGGATTGGAATGTACAAATGATGCGCAGGGCAATTGCTCACCACCCGCTGACCGACACCCAGCCAGTTCCCGAGCGGTGAATCCCCGCCCCCACTTCCCAGTTCCTAAACTAGATGGGACGTCACATGGTATGGAATACACTGTTGGCCAGTTTGGGTCAGGTGCCCTGGCTGGGCATGAGAAGCTGAAAAATCCTTGACTATAGTCTAAACACTACTGAGCAACAACTGAAAACATCAGTGTTATCAACATTCTTCACATACTGAACTCAAAACATAGCACTGTACCAGCTACTAGGAAGACAGTTAACTACATCCCAGCTGAAACCAGGACATCCTGTTGCCTCCGGTGTTCTTGGACCACATGGCCAGGCCACCACGGCTTGCTTAGAGCTGTATGCGAACCGACCACCTCCAGCACCCCGACTTGGTCAGCATTTGATGGTTGAGGTGACCATCTATGACGACTTGAGCTCCTCCAACCTTGTCTGTGATGGAAACACTACAGCTGGGCCCCTGTTATTCACTCACTCGCCAATTCTACTGAAATCTGCTAAGGAGGTACACAGTACCTTTGGGACCCCCATTCCTTTCTTACTTTGTTGAGCTGGGTGAGTGGGTCCAAACATACTGGGAGAACTGATGGATAGGAACAAGCCCATTTGAAATTGTTTTCATTTTAAGGGAAAACTCAGATCATCTCCTCAGTTCTTCACTGGAATAGCAATGACCTGTTTTCTGTTTCAGACCAACTTCTTGTTACCACCATGCGGCCCCAAGGAAATCAGATCAATGACAGGGTCATTCTGCAAGTGTCCTGGCAAGTGACTGTGGCAAAAGGGCAACAATAAATGAATAACCAGGTCTTTGTATGCCAGGGGCTTCTCCAGTGGACCAGGGAGATACTGGCCATACTTCCAGTGAAGCTGTGCTGAAAGGTGTTCAAAGTAATCGTCAAAACTATACGTTAACTTGCCACAATAGAAGAATTGATTGAATGATACCAACTCCAGCCTTTGGAGCCAAGACACATTGTTAACTGAACAACCCCAAACTAAGCAACCCACCTTCCTTGGATTTCTGTTCATTTAGGAAGGATGCAAGGTTATCAAAACAGCAACGAGATGACGGGTTCAACAGCACAAACCCTATACACACATAGGTTGTGTATTACTACATTCCATAGACAATGGGTCAACAGATCACTAGCATAAGCTCTCAAAATCTCCAAGGCAATCATTGCATACATCTAGACACAACAATTTAGAATTCTGAACTCAAAAAAAAAAAAAAAAGGACTAAGTTGTAAGAGAGAAAGTGAAGAGATGATTGTGTTTACTTTGTTTTGAAGAGAAAAGCAAAGCTTACCATATGTATTCAGTGAATGCTTCTGGATCTATTATTACATCTGCTCTACCAGATTTCCCTGCAACAGTTCCTCTTATTTCCCCAGAATAAAAACCATGAACTGCATGCCAAGTGGTGAGTGTCCCATGACCTTCTCAAGCTACTAAGTTTGAAGCTACTGAGAGGTTTTGACAGCTACTATGAAAAGATGCAATGAATTATTTCCATGTGCTAACTTTCAAGGTATCAAAAGAGGAACTATCTTTCACGTAACATAAGAGTAAATAAGGATTACTTTTTCAGCCTCCTTACTTCTTTCCTGATGCTGGAATAGCAAGCTGAAGTGTTTCTACAGCTTCTTCTGTAGACTTGTGTAAGCTTCTCTGCCCTCGAACACACTGTCACACCACAGCAAGCCTTTGATGCCCCCAGAGAGGTCACAGAGACCTTAAAGCATTGCCAGGGTTATCTACCAGTGGTTGTCTAGGGTATTGCGGTGGCTATCCACAGATTCAGCTGTGTCCAGGAAGGCACCCTTCTGAGGAGCTGGAAATCTGAGCTTCCTTTCAAAAGGTGGCATCACCACATCCCAGCACTGGTGGTTCTGCTACTGAACAGCCCTTTAAATAAATCTCCGAACAGCCGAAGAGTTTCACTTTTCTTTTTTTCTAGGACACAGTCCAGTAGCTTGGCTGTTGCTGAAGCTGACTTTCATTGGCATTACAACTGGAGCCCCACATTCATTTTAAGCTTGTCCAAGTCCTGTCTGCTGACAACTCAGACTGATCTATCATCTCCTTGCCTCATGTCTGTCCTCCCTCCCTTCTGCACCAGCTCTTGCATAGTTAGTGCAAAAAAAAAAAATCAAGTCTAGTGCCTACTAGCCTTCTGATGACCACGTGGGTACATGGGTTTTAGTGCTGGCACGAAAGAGCGGGTGGAAATCCATGACTGGGATGAAGAGGGGAAGTTAAGCCTTGCCTTTTGGCAGCATCTTGCCTTTTTATCATCTTGAACTGCTCAGAAAATCCCACCTGAGGGGGTGAAAGCACTGGCTGCTTTTTGCAAACTCAACCTTCTGTGAAGTTATGCAAACAAGAAAGGAGTTTGAATGAAGATGTAAGAAGCAAGTTCATTTTTCCAAGCCTCAAAATAAACAAATATTTATCTCTCTTCATGCTCCAAACCAAGATTCAAAAAAGATTCTCTTTCATCCAGTTAATCCAGCCGTGTTGCTAACATGAGGAGATATGTCCTACGGGAAAGGCTACCCTCAAACAGCACATACAGCCATTTTAATAATACCGCTTTTTTTTTTTAAAACCAGATCAGAAATACCTGGGCATTCCTATGGTGACCTGAGCAGCTTTGCTGCCCTGGATCACAGTTGCATGTCTTCCATCAAAATTCCCAGTGGCTTTACACCAGAAAGATGACACAAAGCTATTCCCCATCACTGCTGACTACCACTGACCAAAAGTTACTGGCTTATCTAGCAACAAGAAAGCCTATTCTCATTATTTCAGTGAATAACAATCCTTTTCAGTTTCTGTATCAACATCATTTAAGTTTGTTCTTAAAAACAAAGGACTTTCTAGAATACTGATCATTGAAATACCTCAACACTTGAGCGTAGAGCATCAGATCTATTATTAATATAACCTTCATTTAGAGCTACAGTCAGAAATAGTAACAAAAAATGTACTGGAGTAGTTGTTCGTCTGCAAATCATATGTATTTTTCCAAAATAAATGAAGCGTACTCTATTCTCTCCTTCTCAGCTTCCCTTGCCACAACCCCCACAACTAACCTCAAGCAGGGAAGAACAAGCTGTAATGCAGAACAAAACCAAAATAAAATTGAAACCTGATAAGGCCACATTCTCAGGGAGAAGCCATGTGTGAGATATTTTTGCTTAATTATTTCAAGAAATGTATGGCCCCTTGGCTGTCACCAAGGTTGGCCTTGTCAGGCTAATATCATGAAGAACTATTGTGCAGACAATCACTAGATACTTCAAGTATTTTGAGACCCAGCTAATCGGCTCATGTTTCATATTCTTTTTCCAACTTCTACACTGAAATAGAGCCCTTACTGTTTTGTATCAAGCCCTTTTTCTGCTCTTATAGGCATTAGAGAGATGTCCAGTTGCAGAGATGCGAGACTTTGTTGGTTTGCACGGACGCACTGACATTGCTACTGTCACTGGTTCAAAAACAAGTTTTCCTAATGCTTTTCAGTCTCACCAGGCCTATATAGAAAAGGCAGTATGAAGTCTGATTGCAGATAAATAGTGATTGTCGATTATGCCTAAAGAAATAACTCAGCAGGAGGGCATTCCAGTGCCTGGGTTTCAGCCTGTCATGCCTCAGTGCCTTGTACATCTGGTTGAGAAGGCAGGTGCTTTCAGTCCTAAATTATACAGGATATTGAAAAAGCACCCACTGATGATATTAGAAAGGGAGCTGTTTGCTTTCCAAATAGATCATCTTTGAGCTGAACTAGGTTTTAATATCTAGAGGGAATAATGATATGATTTTTTCCTCTGTTACACAGTGGAGTACATAACAGACGTTGTTTAAGTAACCTGCTGCATGATTTAACTCTGCTTCCATAATAGCTTTGGCGCTCTTCCTACGGAGAAGGCAAAGGAAAGTCTAGCTCAAACATGCCAGAAACCCTTACTGTATAGAAAGCCTCCGACTAACTTTATAAGTGCACTAGCAATAACAACCCCCCCCCTCATCCCAAGTCGGAGCTCATTAATGAGCTTTAATGTTTCTAAGTGAAGCAAATTAGAAAGGTAAGGGGTAGGGGAAATCATGACATTACTGAATAAAACAGCAAAAGAGACTTTATCATTAAGTGAGACACTGCCATTCATGCACCTGCATTAAGAGCAAAGAGCACTTATCTCTTGGTGAGTCTGGCAAGTGGCACTGCTGAGCTGACCCTGGAAATCAGATGCTTGGGATTCAAAAATCAGGTTAAATCATGGCTTTAGAGTTTAAAAATCCAGTTGGGAACATGCTTGCTCTGCAGAGGACCAAAAATCCTGCAGTAAAACAGGAAGATGATTGCTGGGAATGACTGCTGAAAGTCAATCTAACAAAACTAAAAATGCCTTAAACCAGAAAGCTTGGTTTCCAGCCACTGCCCCACTACGTAGCTGCACAAACAGCCAAGAGAAGGGAGCACAGCAGGGTAGCTGGGGCAGAGCTCCCTCCATCCGTACCAGCACACACATAAATTACAGCATATAGATTTCATCTCCAGAAGCAAAGGGATGTTATCACATACAGCAGTAACTGGGCGGAGATGCCAGCACAGCTCTTTCTTTGATACAAACCTACCAGGGACCTGGGGTGTACTATTGCTCGCTCACCCTAAATAATACTGGCTACAGGAGACTTGTCCATAAACATGTACCCAGATTTATTCTGGTAACAGAGTGTGTTACGTGACACTTTCTGATTTTTTGTGTTCTTGGCTCTCACGGTGTCGCTGTCATGATAACTGCCCAAACTCCTGGGTGGCGGAGCCAGGTAAAACCTAGTTTCTAGTACATACAGAAACAAGATAAACAAAGGCACGCTCAGATCTTTTCATAAATAGGCAAAACCCACCATAATAAATACTTGTTTAAACCTTATCCCATGACAAAAAGTAATTGCTAGGTGACAGTTTGAGTTAGGGAAAATATGCACAAAAACTAGAAATATGGCATCTACTAAGCTGGCAAACAAAGCTGTTTTGGGGTAGAAATTTGAGTTTGATTAAGAAAGAGAATGAAAGCAGTAATTTGGGTATTTTCCCACTCTTAAAAATCAATGTAGACCTTATTATCACTTTATACTTTAGAGGTAACTGTTCTCAGTGAAGTCAAAGGTGGCATAGTTCATGAAGCTGCCTTAAGATGCTGAAGTTCAACAGAAAGAAAATAACAATACAACTTTACTGCTACATCTTTTTCACAATAAGGGATAACACTACATACTTGCATTTATTAGAAGGGTATGATAAAGTAAGCTATACCACAAAAAATACTTCCATTACAACAATAGAAGGACACCACCACTGCATTGTCAGAAGCAAAGCCCTAACTCCCTGATGTTTTGCTATGTTAACGTTGATGTTAGTCCTGAGCAGTGCAATACAGGACAAATCACTTTATAGCTAGTAAGGAGAAGCTGCTCAGGGTCAACAGCAAGGATGAAATCCCACAAATGAAAACTGAGAAACTTCAGGCTAGCACAGAAATCTGACAGTGCTTTTAGATGGAGAAATACAGCAGCAGAATGAAGCTTCTGATGGTACAAAGATCCATCCTAAGGGAAAATAAAAGAAACAGAGCACTGCTCTCTGCAAAAGCTTATTCCAGACAGTCCATTCTGGGGAGGAAACATGCCTTGGCGAAGGGAAGCGGGGAAGTCTGCAGTGTTTACAAACAGTATGTGAAGAGGTATCTTGGAACCGGAGCAGTGTGGAATGTCCCTTGAGGAAAGGGAGGGTAGAAAAAAGAAGAAATTTGGTAATTTAACTTCCTGGAATAATGCTTTTTAAATCTTTCTTAACAAGGCATACATTATGCCTTGTAAAATGTGAAAATAATGCCTCTGACCG
This sequence comes from Haliaeetus albicilla, assembly GCF_947461875.1. Taxonomy (NCBI): domain Eukaryota; kingdom Metazoa; phylum Chordata; class Aves; order Accipitriformes; family Accipitridae; genus Haliaeetus; species Haliaeetus albicilla. The sequence goes on along the minus strand of NC_091494.1, from coordinate 24,986,633 downwards.
TAAAAGGAATATGAATACCAAACTCATTCTTCCTATGAAGCGCTCACTATGGCAGCTACGTAGCAGCTGCCTGTATAGCTGCATGCACTTGAAAACAAAGCCAAACACAGCTGCCCTGGGTAAAAATTGCATCCTGTGTTGTATTTTCAAGCTAAATATTTAAAGAGGTTGCAGTTTTGTGGATGTATTTCATTTCCTTTGCACCACAGTAGCAATACTGGCATTCCCAACTGATACTAACAAGAGATCAGTCCGGCATCTGTGTTTTGTAAAAGCAGTGTCCTTGGTTTAACGTAGGGGTGGGCTATACTGCCCATCCTACAGGATTATATAAAGAGAATAAATGGATCTTGTAGTTAGTCAAAGAGCAAAAGATAACAAGACCAAAGCTTAGCAACTCGGGTAACCAATTCAGAAAGCTTAAGCAGCTCATTCAGTTCTGCCTGTGTCAGAGCACCCCTCCTGCAGGCACAAGGTAAGACCTCGCAAGCTCATGTGCAAAAGGAACACCCTCTATTACATACTGGAAAATTCAAGATGTCCAATACTCAATCTGTTTCCTTTCCAATATAAAGTCTAAAATTCTTCTACGCTTAAGCTACCAGCTACTAGTATTATTCTTACTACTAGGTGCTGGAATAGGGATATGACGATTACTTTTTTTTTTTTTAAGACTTCTTCATCCATTAAGTTGGGACTTCCAAACTTCTTAAATCACAGAGATATTCCCATTAAAATGTTTATCCAAGATAAAGACTGATCCTTTTTTTCCCTTTGCTTTGTTTTTAAGGTTTCTTTAAGCTACATACACTCTTGTCTACCACTACGCTATCGGCTCAAGTGGCCATCCAGAAAGCGGACTGGACATTCCAAGCTTCACTCCTTGTTACATGTACACATACTTTTCTTGTTTGTATCTTAAAAGATTAATTTCCTCCCCAATGTACATTTAGTTTGTTTATGAGAAACTGTTTCAGTCTGCATGAATTTCCTTGTAGAAGTTTAGAAGAGGTCCTGCCCTCCTATACAGCCTGCTGAACTGCTAGGGGTTAGAGATGAAATTACCCAAACTCCTCCCATTAAACTTTAACTGAATCAAAACAAAACACCCCACTGAACAGAGGCAATAGTGCTTGAAGGAGCAGATGGAGCCTCTGGATTCCAGAAAATATCTTAACCTAGCAACTTGAGTGGCTGACTATATCTGATGGAGGAAAAAACAAACACAAAGACTCAGGCATATTCATCACAAGAGCCTGTCCCCAGTAGCTGCTCAGGGATGCAGGGAAAACGCCCGTCTTTCTTCTGTACTTCCCATCCAAGCACGTTGTTCATTGCTCATATGAATGGCAGCCAGGTCCCAAAATAGCTATTAAAGCCACGTCCAGTGAGCCTGCTTCTGCCCCTTTCCCGAGAGCTGTGCCACTTGTTTCCAGCTGAAACCACCTCCTCTATCCCACCACTTGCTCAGAGGCTGGAATTCCCTGCTCCACTCCGGTTGCTATTCATTTGGCAGCCCATTCCTTTAGTATTGATGTGCTCTTACCAAACTGTGAGAAAAGCTAAAGTCTTGGCCTTCCCCATCTTCAGTCATTGAGGATGAGACATTTTGAATGGTCCGCATTCAGAACTGGCTCGTAAAAGTAAACACAGGGGCAACGAACCTTACAGATAGTGTGAAATCCTTCAGGGTATTTGTTCTGGTTTCAGCTGGGATAGAGTTAATTTTCTTTCTAGTAGCTGGTACAGTGCTATGTTTTGGATTTAGTATGAGAATAATGTTGATAACACACTGATGTTTTTAGTTGCTGCCAAGTAATGTTTAGACTAAATCAAGGATTTTTCAGCTTCTCATGCCCAGCCAGCAAGAAGGCTGGAGGGGCATAAGAAGTTGGGAGGGAAGACAGCCAGGACACCTGACCCAAACAGCCAGAGGTGTATTCCATACCATGTGACATCATGCCCAGTATATAAACTGGGGGGAGTTGGCTGGGCAGCACAGATTGCCACTCGGGAACTAACTGGGCATCAGTCAGCGAGTGGTGAGCAATTGCATTGTGCATCACTTGTCTTGTATATTCCAATTCTTTTATTCTTCTTATTGTCATTTTATTATCATTATTATTTTCTTCCTTTCTGTCCTATTAAACTGTTCTTATCTTAACCCGTGACTTTTACTTTTTTTTCCCCCGACTCTCTCCCCATCCCACTGGGTGGGGGGGAAGTGAGCAAGCGGCTGCATGGTGCTTAGTTGCTGGCTGGGGTTAAACCATGACTGTTCAAAACTAGAACCTAACCGTGAAGTGTTGCAAAATGATACCGTGAACTTCATCTCCCTTTGTACCACAATGGTAATGCACAGTAACATATATGGAGAACTACTGATGCCATACAGACAGTGGTGGAGATCAAATTAGCTATTGCCACTAAGAAAAGAACTCCTGCTACTACCATGAGTAATCCTTTGAAAACATCAGCACAATGTTCAACAGCTGTCACAAATGCAGAGAGAACAGAGAATCCAGCAAAATAAGCGATGCTATTCTGCTTTGTAAATCCACAGCTCACCCATGCCCTGAGCATGGCATTCGGCTCTAGAATTGCCCTTCCTTACATCTCAGGAGTTTGTAGTAAAACTAGAAAAGTGATAAAAAACAGGCCGTATGCAAAGAGTATGTGAATGACAACTGGAACGGGAGGTGAAGCATGAAGGCAGCTTGACACATGAATTGAATGGAAAAGATGAAGAAGAAACAATTCACTTTTTTCTCATAACATGAAAAAATTAGGGGAAAACCAAGGAAATAATCAGTCAGAAAATGAAAGTATGATTTCCTGCACAACAGTCATTTGGTTGTGGAACTCACTGTCATGGGATGTTTCAGATGTCAAGGGGCATCTGAAGGGGGGCTTGAAAAGAGCAGAGGAAGTAATGGCAGATGCTGTAGTGAGGGCTGTTAAAACACTGGGATGGAGATACAACAAATGAGCAAGAAGGCATCAGAGATGCTGAGGCATGCCCTCTTCTTATTTTTCTCTAAGTAATAACCACTAGCTACTGTCAAAGTGAGATGGGTGTATTATGAGTGAAAAAGATAAATTAAGGAAGGAGCTTCTGGGAAGGGAGCAGGATGTCCATGTTGCTTGGGCTTGATCCCAGCCAACTGCAGATGGTGCTTGGGACCAGAAAGCTCAGTGGTGCTCAGGGGCCTCTTACTCCTACAACCTCCCCCCAATGGGAAAAAATAAAAACTGCATCAATTTTTCAAAGCTCTCGGGATTTTCAGTCTCTGTGTTGTCCTGATCAGCCCAAAAGGTGTTGCTGCCTCTTCTAGACCCACTTTTGTCTACTAACCAGCTTACAAGATCAAGGATCATCTTCACAAGATGGGGCTTGTCTGCCATTATTTTGCTATTACACATACTTGCACAGTCTGAAATCTGCACAAACTCACTCAACCCTCCGGCACATTTTAGTTTATTTTTTTCAATAATGTATAAGAATTCAAAGCAACTCTATTTTAAAAACTATTAGCCACATAATCAGGTAGTCTGGTTCTTGGCTTTCTACTTAACAGTATTTTAGAAAGCAACATGGATTGTTCCAAAGGGGCTCTCCTGGAATTTAAGTGCCACGTACAGACCACTGCTTTTCAAAAGAGAGTTTAAAAAAATAAGTTCGACATTTTTTCCCCATTACAAGGTCATTAAACTGTATTAAGCCATTGCCTGACACGCAGGGTTACAGTTTCAGAGTTTTGAAAAAGACTGATTTTAAACTAATAAAAATCAAGGTCCATCCTTGCTACACTTTGGACACTGCCAGAAACCACCAGCACTGCCGCTGGCACCTCACGTTCAGCAACTGTGCTCTCTCATGGAGCCACCTCACAGCACAGCCCATTCGTCTACAGTTTCCTGGAACATATTTACACATTCGGCACATGTTTCCAGATCTTGTTTCCTACCCGCTACCTGTTTTAGGGCAACGTGAGCTTTACTTACCTTGGCTTTCTTCAAGGCTTTTGCCACGTTACCTTACTTCTTCCCAGAGCATTCCTTTGCTCCCATCTCCATTCCTGCCTCCACCTTGTGTACTGAGAACATCCCAGCATCCAATATTTCAGAGTTCTGGTAAAGGAAAACCATGTACCCTAAAATCCTACATGACAACACAACTAACGTAGTGATAATGAAGACAATACACGTGATGAAGGACAGAACTACCCTGACTGATGAACATCTGCTGGTTCAAAATGAAACTTTTAAAGTTCTAGAAAGATGAGTTTTCTCTACACCCGCAACACCTAGATAATCCCATACAAACCCAGAAGCAGAGCTCGCTGCATGTACCTGCCATCCCCAGACAGGCTGGGATCCCACTTTCAAATACACCACTGGGATTCTCCTGTATGCAGCTCCCCATCCTTTGGGACTGATTTCCTTTGACATTTAGAAGACCCCAATGCACAACATGGATTATGGGCCTTCACTTTCACAGAGGTATTAATTTCCCAGTAAAGAGAACATGACTTAGTCCCAGCCATCTCTCTATCCTCCCTGACCCCCATTCACCCACACTCAATGTCTCCTCATAGGAGACAATCTGTAAACTCTAAGTCAAACCAGTCAATATCAAGACAATTAGATACTGTTAGCCAACTGATCTTACAAGACTGAGAAGAGATTAGCTTGCATTGGCCAGATATGCTAAGCACAAAATATTATTAGCATGAGACATTTCACTGGGGAGGGAGTGGGGGCATGTGTTTGTCTTTTAAAGATCCTCCTAAGTGCAATTACCTATTAGCAGTCCAGACAGGTGGGTTCTATCTTAACGTACCTGCAGCTTGATTTCAGCAGCCGGATGAAGCACGTACAGCCCTGGTTTATTTTTATGGTTCTGAAAATCATGATGGCAAGACGTTGGATGCATTACTAAGGTTCACCTGTAGCTCATCGCATTTATGTTCACATCGTGTATTCTTTTTGCCTCTATAATCCTAATTCTTTTTCCTAGTTTCTTTCAGTAGAGGAGCTCAAAACAGCTTACTCTTACAGGAGTATCTACTTCAGCACAAGTGATCCAGGTGTGTCTGCTCATGAGAATCCTTAGTGCTAGAGCAGTTCCACTGTCCTCCCACCCCAGGGTACCAAACCTCACTGGCTATTTTCCTTACATTTATCACCAGTGAAGTAGATGTGCAAATTCCCTGTCCAGTTCTTGCTTCATTTTAAGTTTGAAATCAAGCAACTGGCAAGTAAAGTCCCTCTTGGTCTTCCAAGTTGTCTATAACATCCAGAAAGTCTCTTACTGCCTTCCAGCATTGATGCTGGGCCTCTCTCATAAGGACTCTGTCCATGTGTTACAACTGAATGTAGACAAACTCAGCAGAAGGTAACTGAAACGAGTAACCAGAAATCATCTTCCCCGCTATGCAAAATGCAGGAGTCACCCTTCCCAAAAGCTCAGCAATGCAGTCTCCTTCCAAACCACCTGTTGGATTTGCAAGTTGTCTCCTGTTTCCTAATCTTTCCCTCCCTTACGACATTTTTGCATGTTTCAACACTTCCAATTCATGAGTCCTCCTACAGAGGAAAAAAAAAAAATCTAAACCTAAACATTCTCGTATTTGACAGTAACACAGCTCAGACAATGCTCTCCACTCCCAAAGCGTTAAACCACTCAGTGACCCCATGTTATATTTTTCCCACCTCTTGACCATAGCTCTCAGTCTCCTTCTCTTTCCTTGCCTGTAATTCCTATTGTTGCCTACAGAAAAGTTACCAGAAATCTTCATCTTGAGTCATATATTGCTGTTACTCATCCTTAATCACCTTACACCTGGACTACTGAAATATCTGTTTAAAATATTCTAGGAACTCTCCAGCTCACTTAAGCACTCAGGGTCTGGAATGCTTTGGCCAGAAACATCTCATTTTCCAGGAAATGGATGATATCATCCCATTATGTGTCAGCTGTGCTGCACTGCCCATCATCCCAAGCTTCACAGCTCTCTGCTGATTTACTCTCTCATCCACCCACTTGACTAACATTAGCAGACGGAAGAAGTTACACAAGTTCTGATAAAATTCTGCCATTTTCAAGTACTTAGCTGAAGCCATCAAAATGTACCCCTACACACAAAGGGTAAGCATTGACCTCCTTTGGGACTCTGGAAAGGTTGTGGTCCCCCAATGTGTTTGACTGATTAAGCAAATCTATCCACCCTAGAATTTCAAGAGATTAACTGCAACACAAGCTTATTGCATGAACAGTTGCTAGTCATAGTTCTGCTAAGCTAACTTCAGGCAAGGTTTGGGGAGAAAAGTAATAATTTGGGGACTGTTTCTTCTCCTCAAAAATATTTAAGTCAAACTAATAGAAGGAATCTCTTTCGGTACAAATCTTGCCTTGCCTAAATGCACAGAAGATCGTGACTTTGACTGTACTGCACCAAACATGGTTCTTCTACAGCAAGAGACCTGGGAGATGCAATAAAAAGCCTGTAACACACTTAGCAGACATCTCTTAGTGACCGTGCATTTTGCAAAGCTCACTTTTTCACCCCACCATGGCCTGGCCAGTGAGTAGCTGATACAAGTCACAGGCATTTTCCAGTATGCCAACTCTTTGCAGGGCTGATGTATCTGAGAAGTTTCTGCCAACAATGGCTTTGGTTCTTTGCAAAAGCCCTTCTTTTCAGGGCTTCTGAAAATCCAGTTATGAGAACGGCAAGGACGTGGGAACAGATCAGCGAGAGCAGGAAATGGGTTTCTAACTTCTTATCTCACAGGGTTATGTTTTTGGGGGAATAAATAACTAAATAGAGTATATGCATACTAAATTCAGGACAACTACAACGCGGTATTACTCACAAGAAAGCCAAATGTTCTGGGCTTTCCTTACCTAGTAATAGCAGCAGCATCTGGATACACAAAGTGACAGGAAATAATGGGGAAGCCTGTACATATTTTTTTTTTATTTGTGGGGGTTTTTTTCCCCCTGCAGAAGTGTGTGTGTAGAGAAAAGCATGCCCTTTGATTAGGACAAGGAAGCACTGCATGCTCAGGCAATAGAAGAGATCCTGAACTCTGCTTTTAGCAGGATCACAGATTACATTAAGATACAGCAAAATATCACTGAAGTATGAGGGAAAAAAAAGGAAGTGTCACCAGGCAACCAAATTGGGTCAGCGGGGCTGCTGCACTGCCATCCTTCCAGAGAGGCTATGCAGGACAGGAGGAAAATCTTGGGAAAGCCTTGGGGAAGGACTGGAATGGGATAATTCATTCAAAACCATATGCTGCGAGCACACAGTGATCAAGCGTACTGAGTTACATCAGTCACTAATGCAGCCCCTGACAGCTAACCACATGGATCAGAAACATCTCCAGCGCACAGCTACACATGGCAATGTGATTACAAGAGTGTTTCCTTAACATCCCGTTTAAGATGACTGCACAACAACTATCAACAAATAGCAGACTATCACCATATTTCACACCACACCTAAGGCTCACATTAGGACAATCTACCCAGCAGCTGTTTTAAGGAGAGTTTGTTTAAATAATTATTTATGGGTGTATTGAATCCTTCAGTTTTTTGTTTCACCCTTTTGGAACAAATTCCTTATTTATGCTCCTACTGTCCACAGCTTATCTGGAAAGCTCCCCTGCCACTTGAAGCCAGCTGGTGTGACTGTGAGCAAAATATAATGACTCCTATTCTGGATCAGCTTTTCCAGTCCCACCCTAGAGGTCTTCCTCCTTTATCTCCAACTCTTCCTTACTTCTTTTTAACATCTGGGAAGCTCTCCTGAGGCTCCAGAAATAAGCGCACACTATACATCCTGTTTCTCCACCCCCCGTGACATATTGTTATGAATACAGAAAACACATGCTCGAGTATAATTTGTTATCTCATGCAGAGCCATTAGCATCAGCTTCCTTCCCTAGATGGAGTCAAGCTCATAGACAAGTTTTCCAGGTTGCACATGCCACATGTCTCCTTGCTCCTTCTCTCCCTCTCCTCCCATTAGGGACTATCCTTCCTGCTTATCAAGCTCAAGGAAAAAGAGCCAAACTTAGGAGATCTCTTGAGATACTGATCTGCCTGTCTTATAACGCAAAGCAACTTATTAGAGTCATTTGAACAACTCAAAAGCCATATAAAACCAACACAGATTTCACTCATTCCCCCCAGCACCATAGCACCTTGCAATTCCTAGTAATAAAAAGGTAACAGCACTGATGGGACATCGTTTGGAAGCTTTCCAGCCTGTCTCAGCTAAAGAACTGAGGGATTACCCAGGGCTCTCATAGCTTACACCAGACACTGCAGGCATGAGGGATGGGGGAGAGGGATGGAAATCACCTACTCTGCAAACTCAAGGGATAACTTCACTGTGAACCCAACAGATTTATATACCCTATACAAGGAAACTGAGCTTTGACACACTGGTCAACAAGCTTCCTGTCCTCTGTTTTTTTCAGAAGCTACAGAAACTGTTAATCTCTTCCAGTTCCAGTTCGAGTGGCTGGCTTTTTCAGGCAGGCAGTACAGGCTCAATGTTTTCAGCTCTTGAGGTCACTAGGTCAAGACAGTGGCTGATGCAGATGACAACAGAAGAGTTTCCAAAGCTAGGCTATTCTTCGGCTCTTGTGAGACGGTTTTATTCACAACACAGAAAAAGCCTTCCTGATACGGGGAAGCTCCTGGTGAAATCTGAGTGACTTGGTAACATCTTGCTTCTCTCCTGTCTCAGACCCAAGTCAGAAGCCATGGGAAGACCCACTGCCTTCACCAGGCTTTGGCATAAAGCCTCAGAACAGAGAACCAATGGGGATGACGTTTTGGAAGCATGAAGGCAGTGGAACATCATAAAGCACTTACAGCATTTGCATACACATGCTATTCGCTTGCTTATTGCTTCATTTCATAGAATCATAGAATCATTTAGGTTGGAAAAGACCTTCAAGATCATTGAGTCCAACCATCAAGCATGCCCACTAAACCATGTTCTGGAGTACCTTGTCTACACGCTTCTTGAATACCTCCAGGGATGGTGACTCAACCACTTCCCTGGGCAGCCTGTTCCAATACCTGACAACTTTTTTACCTTTCAGTAAAGAGATTTTTCCTAATATCCAGTCTAAACCTCCCCTGAATCAACTTGAGGCTATTTCCTCTTGACCTATCGCTAGTTACTTGATAGAAGAGACCAGCACCCACCTCACTACAACCCCCTTTCAGGTAGTTGTGGAGAGCAATAAGGTCTCCCCTCAGCCTCCTTTTCTCTAGGCTAAACAACCCCAGTTCCCTCAGCTACTCCTCATAAGACTTGTGCTCCAGGCCCCTCACCAACTTGGTTGCCCTTCTCTGAACACGCTCCAGCACCTCAATGTCTTTCCTGTAGTGAGGGGCCCAAAACTGAACACAGCACTGGAGGTGCGGCCTCATCAGGGCCGAGTACAGGGGGACAATCACTTCCCTGCTCCTGCTGGCCACGCTATTTCTGATGCAGGCCAGGATGCCGTTGGCCTTCTTGGCCACCTGGGCACGCTGCTGGCTCGTATTCAGCCAGCTGTCAACCAGCACCCCCAGGTCTTTCTCTGCCGGGCAGCTCTCCAGCCACTCTTCCCCAAGCCCTTAGCGCTGCAGGGGGTCACCGTGACCGAAGTGCAGGATCCAGCACCGAGCCTTGTTGAACCTCATACAGTTGGTCTCAGCCCATCAACCCAGCCTGTCCAGATCTCTCTGTAGAGCCTCCCTACCCTCGAGCAGATCAGCCCTCCCTCCCAACTTGATGTCGTCTGCAAAGTTACTGAGGGCACACTCAATCCCCTCGTCCAGATCATTGATAACGATATTAAAGATATTTGCTGCTCCTAAGTATTTTTAACACACCCTTTAATTCTACAAAAAGAGTGGATGCAAATAACTGCCTGAAGTGAACTCAAGCAGGGAAGAATCCATTAACCACTGTGCCTATATTAAAAAAAAAAAAAAAAAAAAAAAAAAAGAAAAAAAATGTTAGAAACCCTCAATAAGAAATGGTGGGTTTAGGGGAAAACCCTTAGGATTCAAGCAGCTGTTGTAAATACACGGCCCTGAGTTACCAGAGCTGGAAGGCAGAATTCAGAACGCAAATTAAAACAGACTGCTAATTAAGAGCAGGCTTCATTATAGAGATTATACATCTTTAAAGATTCTTACTAGGCGTGCACTTTTTCATCTCCATGGACAAACTAGCAAGCTACAGTAAAAAACTCACAGTCTGAACCCATTCATTTCTCGTCTTTCCTGACCCTAACGGCCATTTCACATCTCTTCTGTTTAGTCTAGAAAATTCAGGGTCAGCCTTTGTGGGAGAGCCATGAGAAAGGAGCAGCCGTGGCAGGGCCAAATGACACCGTGCCCCATCCCCGGCACGGGTGAGGACCGCGCGAGCGGCTGCCAGCGGCAGTCTACCACTGATTCCCAGGCCTCCAATGGGGCTCCTCGTTCTACTGAGCAGTATGAGAGCTGCAAAAACAACTCACTCAAAAAATTCCAGAATTGACCTTGTCTAAGCATTATCTGCAAAATCTCCCCCACTCCTTGTATTTTTAATGAAAAAAGTATTTTCAATAGTAGAAATGTCAGGGTTTGGGCCAGATAAACAAGCTATAGAGACTGAGTGCTGAGTTTCATGGATGCAGACTGGTATATAATTAGGGACAAGTACAGAAGTGACTTGTCAGATTTTAACCCTTAAGAAATAAACTCAAATGTTGATGTAAGAAAAAAGTATTTCTCAAGTCATGGCCTCATATTACTCCCATTATTTGCCCTCCTATTGCCACCTGTTATTTTGAGAACTGTTTAAAATACAGATAACTGTTTATACACATAACCAAGTGTTATATAAAAGCAGACCTATTATACATGACATTACTTCTCTACTACTAAAAATGTCTTTTGAAAACATACAGTTAGTCCAGTGTACAGAAACTTGATTTACTAAAATAACTTGACAGCTTGAACTCAGAGAGATTTTTCCGAACTTCAGAGAACTACCTTACTGTTGACCATTGGGTCTCAGCCCTCTATAACTCATGTCCAAAACCAGGTAGACATCTTCTATAGACACATTAGGTTGCTCTTTAAAACTCCTCTTTCAAGACAAGGCAATCAATCAAAAGGGAAAAAATAAAGGCTTGCCACATCATCCTGAGTTACTTAAAGAAAAACTGTGGGTATCAGCTATAGTTCAGCAGAATGAGTTACGGAGAACAAAGTTTGAATAACCTGTGCAATCCATAAAGAGTTGGGCAGCCTGTCCTGTGTGACAGCAGCACACAAACAGCAGCACCGAAATAAGCAGCTCAGTACCACAGTTAACCAAGGAAAGGTTATTTATTTAAAAATTGTATCTTGCTCAACTGAGTGTGCCAATTGTTTTCTTCTGCACCAAATCACTCCTCCAAGAGTAAGCACAGCCCAAGCCTACTCCTAATCTCATCTCCATCTTAATTATTACTTCCCTCTGCACATGCTGACGGGTGCTTTTTGCGTAGCTTACTGAGCAACTTTTGGGAAAAAAAAAAAATCTGGTTGGATTTCAAGTCTTACATTAAGGAAAACAAAGTTTTTTCAGCTGAAGGAACCAGTATCTTTGCTCTACAACTTCTCTTCACTTGCACAGTAAGAAAAAGTTCTGATAACTGAGTGTAGACTACGTAGCTTCTTTGGAGCAAGACCACATATCTATGATTTACACTGAATTCAGAACAATGTTTGCAAATCTGACAGTAACTTAAATATTAACTTTTGACAAGGGCAACCATAGCTTCTTTTGGCATAAAAAGCCCCAAGATGCAATCAGTGACAGTTTTATCCATGCAGATGCACCTATTCTATATTCCCAATGTAGCTATAAAACTGCTGCTCTTGTTTTCAGCATCACGCACCTTTCTCATGTGATGCTGAGAACAGAGAACAACCATTTTGCTCCTGAAACACACGCAGCATGGGACTGGGAACAGACACATTTTCATCTCTGTATCTGTTGGAGACTTTTGTTCTTCTGAGTTATGCTGTCTCAAAGAAAAAAAGGGGAAGAAAAAGAAGAGTCTTTCTTCTGACTATATATGATCACCATTCAACACGCTATCAAAAATGAAGGCTGAATGTACAAATTCTTACTTAGAAGAACATCAGAAATTTTGTAAAGGCACAGGGAAATAAGTCATCGCATTCAGCCAGCTCCTCCTTCTCTCACCTCCAAATAGAGTAATGCAGATTTCTGGTGGCTTTTTAAAATTTTTTTTCTTTTCTTTTTTCCAATTAGCTAACAGTAATTTTTCCCTGTATGGTAGAGATTCTTACTATTACAGCTATCGAGGACTCAGATCACACAGCATACACCCACGAATGAGTAATGGTGTCATTTTCCATCTGCGATACAGCACAAGAGCCAAGGGCAAGCCACTGACACCAGAGTACTTGGACCAGGAGTTTCAGGTTTGCCTTCTGCTCTTGTCAAAGGCCCACTGTTGAAAGCCTCCAAATAAGACTTTATAAAGTGGCTTTTCAAGGTTCAATAGAAATTTAAATGAACTTCCTTCCTTTGTGATGGATTTCTGAGTCATCTTTTCCAAGGAAGGGGAGAGAAAATATAATCAGAAAAGGGGGTTATTCCTATTCTAAAAGAGGGAGCAGATCTACACTAGTCATCCTTTATCTTGTCATCTTCCTGACCACGGTACTGTGAAAAGCCCACAAGCAGAAACAGCAATAAACATCAGTGAAATACTGTGCTCTTTATATCATTAAGTCCTGCAGTAAGGCGGAAGGGAAACCACAGTATCTTTTGACCCAGCCTTTGTTACTTACACCATGCCTTCTGGAAGGGACAGTACACAAAACATTATGCAAAACCAAGTGATTCCTGGTAGCTTAGGAAGAAGTATTCATTATAAGGCAGAAAACTTTCACTTCAGTGTGTCCTTGTTGACTGAGCTGACAAAACCTGAAAGAATCTGCCACAAGACCACAGCTGTCCTATGGTGGGAAGAACATTACATAGGACATCAAACAGTCCTGTTCCCCCTCCCATAAACTTCTTCACTGGGGTACACTGTAGCTCCCAAGACAAGAAAGTTGGATGCATGGGGAGATGGGTGGTGGGGCTGAGGGAAGGTTGTACCTACTCCCGGGTCCTACCAACTTACCATCGGCATGCAGCTCGGGTGAAGTTGCAACCTCCAGAACTTGTTGGTGCCCCTCTGAAACAGGTGATGCTGCTGCTCTGCACTGAAACAGGGGTTATCTTCATGGCTTTTGAACTCTTCCCTTTGAGAAATATTTTCTGGGAATTTGCCCATCTGGGAGCTGGCTATCATCACACCAGATATTGGAAAAGTATAGTGCTTTCTAGTGAAAGTTTAAAAAAAATACCTAAAACCCCCAAAACACCTTTTCTCAGTAACTGAAAGGAAGGCCGTGTTGAATTTTTATTCTGCACATTTCCTTTACTTTCCATCTAAAAGAAAGAGTATTTAGATGCAAGGGTGTCAAGCAATATGAATCATCTTTAAAGTATTCCGTTTAATTAGACAAGGATAAAGAAGTTTAAACAATGTCACTGAAATCTAATTCTCTGTATTAACCTCTGTCATAAAGCAGAAGAGTGAAATCAGTAAAAGTAAAAAAGCGATGGTTTAGCTAAGCTTATTTGTTACAGCCACTGCTCTTGAACAAAGTGATTTTTATGGCCATGAACCTCCATAAGAGCAGAAGTCAAGGTCACAATAGCAATACATCATTCTGGGGGAAGAACTGTACTGTAACCTCTTGTCTGTGCACCACAGGAATAAAAGGCAGCTGTAACTAGCTACTTTGCAAATAAATGCTGCTTAAAAAACATGACGCATCTATGCTGCAGTATGTTCTGGTAAGACAGCTGAGTCAAGGGAACTTCACTGAGCATCAGCTCATCTCCTGTCTTTGCAAGGGATCACACTACACAGAGATCAATAGCAAGTTGTGGAGCCGTATCTGGACTTCATTTACACTCTATAATAAAAACCTAAGTTTCTTAATAGTATACAAAACAGGTATTTAGGGTTTCGATTCAAAGTAGATTTTGTTGCAGAATAATTTACTTTGCTGATGCTACAACATATTTGGGAAAAAGAGATAGGAGAGGACATGGATGAGGACAGGAAACGAGAGATGAGGCTTCAAAAATGAGCTGTGCATTTTCTTCTGCATGAACAGAAAAACATAGCACTTAAATGCTATCTCATTTCAAGATCCAAACAGCTTTATGCTTCAATGAGAGTGTTTCTTCCAGCACCAGCTCTGAGTATGGCTCTTACGCAAGGAAAAACTTTATGGGTGAGCAATTAGAGCAACCTCCAAGGTTTCTGCCTACAGGGGCACTTTTGCTTGGAGCACTTCATGTTCTCTTGACCTAACAGATAGGCTGGAGGGGAAAAAAAAAAAAACCAAACCAAAAAAACCCCCTAAACATGCAAACCCAAAGTCCGTACACTTTCAATGTACTTCTCTGGGCAACCAAGTGGCATTGCTTCTTCATTATTTCACAAACAAGAGAATCCTCCAAAAAAGGTTTGGTTTTATAGTGCCTTATCAGAATCAAACAGCCTCAGTAAAGAACTGGTGGGTCTATACCATGCAAACATTCAATAAAGAGCATGGTGTAAGAGCTGACAGCAACAAAAACAATGTGGGGAGTGAGAGACACAAAGTCTTTTAAGTCTCATTTTAAAGAGGAAGTCTGAACAGTAATCATTTACTATCCCCATGATTATACAAGAAAATGTTACCATCAGCAAGACAAAAGACTGTACAGAGAGACAGCAACATTCCTTACTTCCCAGCTGAAATCAGAAAGACACAACCTGGAAACAAAAGCTTCAGCTCCTCAGCAGTAGGGTAATTAAATACAGAAGTGGCTGAACAGTAAAGGCTTTTCATTTGCTTTCACATGGACCTTAAAGGTGCATTCAAACTTCTTTCCTGAAGATAAACTTTCATCCAGTTATGGGGATAGATTATTTGGCTCAAGTAGATGGAAATTGAATTTCCCTTCTGGTCTCCCACGACCCATTGAAGAAATGGGACCTGTCCACATAGAGGTCAACATTCCCGTAATACTTCTGGCTATCTATTAAGATTTGAGGTCATACCACCTATGGAGCTTTAGAGCAGCGTTCTTGTCTGTACAACAGCTCCGACCACAGCAGAAAGGCCTGGGGAGACTAAGCATGGCACTTTTGCTAGAGGAAAGAGCTACTCCTACTTGCTGGCGAGGTACAGTTTCTGACTCCGAGCCACGGGCAAAGAGTCTTTGTAGTGCAAAGTACAAAGTATTATACAGTCCAGATGTAGCTCATAACAATGACAACCAAATTCTCACTGGAGGGATACAGTTTTGCATGGCATAATTCACTACAAGTGAAAACTATGCAAGCCAAGAGAAAGATATAATCTAATTATTTCTGGTTTCTCAGGACTGAGGTGAGAGGGAAATTTAAAAGCAAACAATGCCATCTTGCTCAATATGGAATGCTGCAATATAAAGAAGTGAAAATTAAAGCACTGCAAAAAACATGTCAATTTTCAACAGATATGGCACTAACATATTAATATTTCTGACAAGCCAAGAATGTCAGATTTCTAAGCACAATATGAATCACATTAGAATTAAGAACAGCTGAGCCTGCACAACAGATTATGTAAGTATTTATGAAGCACAGGAAATACTCAAAGCCAGCAAGTTCAGCTGTATATACGACTATAACTAATAACTGTCATACTACATGTATCTGATAAAAAGCCATTTTATTGACAAGATAACTACAAATTAACAAAGTACTAGATATGACACTGAACATCTGGCAAAACGTAGAAGCCATTAAAAATGCCCTTTAAAACAAGGGGTCTGCTCTCATTAAAAGCTGTTCTCTTACGAAGGCAGAAGGAAGGCCAATGAATTGCGAAAGCAATTCAAATTCAGCAAAGTTTTTCTATGCTCAAAATGGTAATTTCAAAAATTTTGGCAAAACGTCTTGAGTAGAAAAATAATCAGTGTTGTACCCAAGGTTGGGAAGAAGAAAACACAAACCACAAGACTCAATTAGCAGCAGAGATTATCTGAAGCTATTTACCAGATAAGATTGAAATCACCCATATCTGGATCATCTTTCAAAGAAGTCTTACTTGGAATTGTTTAAAGTGTTTTCTAATATTGGTTGATAACAACTGATGAGACGCTTACAGAAAGCCACTTAACTTAGTTTACTTGGGCATGAACAAATTAAAAGCAGAGTTACAGGATATAGTACTAATACTGCAGATATGTCACTACAAGATTGTGTTGTGTCCTTAGTTACTTTGATCCATTAAAATAGTAACTGGTTGTGATGAGAAAGAAGTTTGCTAAGCTTTTTTGAGTCTTAAAACAACACCACAAGATAAATCAGTGATCTGGGATGAAACATTAGAACATTAGAAAGTAAATGAAAATGCAGGGTAAGATATTTTGGGTTTAAAAAAAAAAAGTATTGATTCTTTAGCCAAGCAAGCAGATTAAAATAGAATAAAACCAAAGCATATAGAAGTCCTGAGCAGTATCACAAAAAGTAGCACCACATTAGATTTTTCACTTAGATTAACAACAGCTCAATAGCAAGCTCAGCTACCCTGCAACAAAGGTGTGATCTTTCCACCCAACAACCACTCGAGGTACACATTACAATTATCACTGCCACCTGAATTATCATCCCCAGTCTCCTCTTCCTCACCACCCTTCCTTTTCAAGCTACTCTGCCTTCGTACGGTGAGTAAATGGTGCAGAAGAGGCTGGCATGGTAGGAAACTAATGCCCCCAAGAGAGGCAAAGGACAGAGGGGACAGCATCAAGACTGACACACTACATCCTCAATATCCCAAAGCTGTGGCGATGGCATGTTCCTCTGATGGAAGAACAGGAGGTGTAAGCTGCTAGACATTTCAAAATGACGACAGCAAATACATTTCAGACAATATCCTACCTCCCCTTCTCAGTCCTGCTCTATACATCTCATTGAACGTTTGCTTTGTATCTGCCTTCACAGCATCCCATTTTCCTAACCACACAATCTTAGGTCCTTGCTCCTGGCTGCCAGCTCAGCTGCTCACCCTACTTACTCAACTTACACAATTCAATATGTATTCATTCTTTTTGGATTCAGCCTAAATATCCTTCCATACATTTGACCCAGACTCCTTCCCTCTTTCAGATGCCTGCAGAGATGACTCCATCCACTCCTTGGTGGTTCTGAGCACTGCCAAGCACTAGATTTGAGACTGGCGAATATCACCGCTACATGATGCCTGAAATCCTACCATTCAATCCACCCGCTAGGGCTGTCTCCTTCAGAGCGAGGAAGTTCTCATTCCCTACCGTCCTCAGTGACCTGGTGTGGAGGACAGGTTCTGAAGAGGAAAACAAGGTCAGCACTGATAGCAAAGACTAGAGCTGGAAGCAGGTGGGTGCCCATAAATACTATCACCATACGACCTCAAGGTAAGGTGCTCAGGGAATCAGAAGAGGTCTGAATTATTTCTTCCAGGTAGAATTCAGATATGTAGGGACAAAAAAACCCTCACAAGCATCAGTCGTTTGTTCACACATGCAAAAGACATAAGGGTAAGCTCCATTCAGTTGTATATCTGCTTTGAATGACTTTTCAGGGTCAGCCTCAGAGGTTGTGTAACAGTTTTGTTATGCTATCTCTCAGTGGCACAATTTTACAAACCTGTAATCACAGCACTAAAAAGGTGGGAACATGAGTGCAAATCCCATTCTTTAATTGCTTTGCCTGGTTCAGAGTGGGAACTTCAATTAAAGTCTTCCACTCACCAGGAGGGTGCCTGAACTATCAAAAAACACAGTAATTTTTTCTGGCTCACTAACCATTAAACAGCTCACACAAAGTAGAAAAGGAACAGACTCAAATACTCATGCAGATTATTTTATATTAAGGACATTCAAACTTCTGAGCCAAACAAGCCACATACCAAACATTTCTGTAAGATCAAAAGCCACATTTTCTGCTCTCCCTCACACACAATCCCACATCTCAACTTCATCCTCCTAACAAACATCCTGGTCACTTTATTTTCAGACTGACTGCTCTCTAAAAATTACTCAGGTTTGCTTCCTAACAGCTATATTAAAACCCATTACAAGATGAGCAATATCCAGATAGCTAGGGCATGGATCTCAAGTTGAACTGCTGGAGACAGGCATTGCTTAGAAGCCACATTTCAATGACCCATATCCTGCAGCTAGGCACTCTCTGAGATTTAAAAATCAAGCACTAGATGAGGCTGAATCTTAATTTCTATTATCCCTCGCAAATGCTATAGTCAGGTAGTAACAGACGAGAACCTAAAAATCACACAGAATTGGCTTGTAGCTGAACAGGACGTAGACATGTAACTTTTCCCAGCCTCAGTTTAGGCGTAGACATAGCAGTGACAAGGGCAGCTCTAACAGTTTCAGCCAACAAGATGCTACTCAAATTCAAAACCTAGTATTTTAAACACATTGTGAATGCAAACTG
This sequence comes from Haliaeetus albicilla, assembly GCF_947461875.1. NCBI lineage: Eukaryota > Metazoa > Chordata > Aves > Accipitriformes > Accipitridae > Haliaeetus > Haliaeetus albicilla. Next base: position 24,968,009 of record NC_091494.1, on the reverse strand, counting down.
CTGGCTGCAAGCAAGCATGCATTCAGCAAAGAACAGAAGAACCTGCTGTTACACTGACATACATAAAATTTAATCTGTAATGGCTTTAAAATTAATTAATTAATTAAAATAAAATGAGTTTACATTTCATTGCAGATCTACTTGAACTAATCTGCTGTATTAGCGAATAAGCAGATACGTTAAGCTTCTCAATATATAAAATGGACAATCAAACTGAAATGTCTCTCACCAACTCATGAGTAGATATCAAACTATTTAAGCAACTATATCAAAACAGCTGATGTTTTTAGAAGAAGAAAAAATTGTCTACTGGTTGCTTATAAATTTGGCCCCAAGAACAGAATCTCTCTTAGCACTCCTTCACAAAGTGTTTTGCAAATACTTTCCAAAAATACTCTCTTCATTAGGCCATAAAGCAAGGAGCAGGACTGCAAGCTGGCCATCCAAATCAATTATTTGCTCGTTCACACTAGATTAAATGTTGAGTAACCACCACCTTCAGTGGAGTTAATGGTGTAAGTCAGAAATGAGGACAGAATTTAGTATAATACTTCCATTAACTCTTAGTTACTTGTGACAGAACAGGAGATGATCTTCTGATATATCTGGAGAGTACTAAGACTGCAAATAAGCTATTTTGGCAAGTCAGAACAGAAGAGTTACAGCCAATTTTGTGGTCTTTAAAAAAGACTAGACGTTCCTTGCTGCACGTCAGTTGTTTACAGACTTAAATTTTCTCTTAAAAGCAATTATCCTTGTATAACCTACTGCCTATAAGCTTGCTTTTCATTCACTGTTCCCAGAACATTTTAGGAGTATTTCACGGATGCTGAGGTGTCTGCAAAACACTGCAACAGATCAAGCTGAAGTCTGGGAAATTCTCTCTGTAGTACCCATTGCTCTCAAACACTCTTGCTATAAGACTACACAAACTGCACTGTACAGAAAAACCTGGCAAGTTTAGAGAAGGCATAGAAATGCTTTCAGACCCTTTACAAGCACCCTCTGTAGATGTGTCAAACATCCTTCTTGCAAACATGAAGACAAGCCTCAACAGCATTCAAAACTTACCTGGGACCTCACAAACAGCAGTCAGCAGCACTAGAGATCCCAGATGTGGAGGAAACAGCTGGAGTCCCGATTTCTTCACTAGACAGCTGGAGATTTCCCAATAAAAGTCAACGCAGCTTTCGATCCCAACTTTTTGCTGTTCCAGCTGCACGTTGTGGATCCCTGGGGAGTGCACTGGCTGAGGAATTCCTGGTAGCATGGTTCCATAAAGCAATGTATATATCTGATTCGTTTCTTATTATCATGGGATTAAATCACACGTTGAGCTTTACTTTGGCTAATAACATAAGTCAAGAAGTAGAATCATATAGAAGAGATTCAGTATGCCAGGGATATAGGAAAAGAACAAACTTTAGCCTTTCAATACTATTCCAGTTTCAAAGAACAGTATAAAACCTTTGAGGTGGTGGTAGCGCCAACCAAAGTAGAGGGGAGAGACTAGAGCAAAGAGAATTTAAATGCTTCAGTCCAGGCTGTTTGGGGAAAGACACGGCAGAGCCTGTTCGCTTGTTTTCATCAGATCCATTATGTTTGCTTTCAAAGGTACAAAAGTTTTGTTATACACTAGGGTAAAAAAAAGTGTTTTGCCATATAAAATAAGTACACTTCCTTATCGCACACTTATACCAATATATGGAAAGATGGTATATTCTAAACACGTAATTTGTCAACAGCTTGTAAATCAGTTTTTTTTAAGTAGTAGCATTAGTCATTAATTGTTTTAAACTTAACAAGTGAACACTCAAACAGGAAATATGATACATAAACAGGAACAGTCTTTAACACAGCATTCAGTAAATACACCAGTCAAAGTCTGACCAGTCTGTTAGTAACCATCATCAACAGTTTTAAACACAACTGTTGGTTGTACAGCATATGTACTCCCAGTGATGTTTGTATAGTTTGCCACTGAGCAGTAGAAAACATAATCTTTTTTCCCTACTACCATTTAGCAGTAGTGTCTTTAAATCTATTCTCCTTCCCCTCCAGATTTTTAGGGTCCAAAACCTTATTACAAATTTTGGTTGCACGTTACTCTCATGACTGAAACCAAATGCTTCCAGTTACCACTTGTGTGCCAGAAATATTCATATACATCCCTCTTATTCGACTTTTATTAGTAGTAAATGGACACCAGATTCAACTGCAAAATATGACCTCTATTTGGTTCACTTTTGTATCTTAGTCAGTACATGAACTTGACGAGGAAAGATGAAAATTTCAGAAAACCCTGAAGTGGCTGTACTGGAATGTAAGCACGGAAAACCCAACTACTCATAGCTAAAGATCAGTTTGTTCCCTCTTCTGAAGTCCAGCTCCAGAGTGAGTTTTATGCTCGTATTTACTGGTAAAAATCATGTTACAATTCATGAGACATCTGTACTCCTATTTGTGGGGGCAAATTTGAGTATCAAACACATTACCAGAATCATGTGCACCGGAGAAAGGAAAAGGAGTAGAAGAGACAAACAAACATTGAGAGAAAATGTGTAAAGTGGTATTATGTTATTAAAACATTACATTAGAAATAAATAGAACATAAACAAGCAAACAAAAAAAAGGGTTGAACCAGGTTTAACTTTTTTTCTTTTAAATTTGAGTTGACCCAAAGCAAAAACTTACATCGCAAAGGAAGAACAAAATACATTACGATATTGGTAACAGTGTTGCATGGAAGCTAGACTTGTGGGCAGGTTGCCATGTCATTGGTGACTCTCAACAGATTTAACTGAGAAAGTTGGGATCCAATTTTTTTTCATCTAGCCCAGGTCCACCCTGGTAAACATGCTACATACCCTCTCTTGCCTCTGGGTATTTATCTGATGAGTTTGTCCAGATGTGTTCTCTTACGGTTGCCAACTACAGCCAGAAAACTGAATTTTCCATGCTATCCCGAGGAAGCCAGAGTTATTCCAAGTATGAGTGACAATGAATTAAAAAAAAAAATAAAAACAAACCCAAAACAAAGCAAAAAAAAAAAAACACTCAAGAGCTTTTCAAACTAACAAGTATTGTCTATAATGTAAATAGTTTAGAAATATGGTAATTAAATAATCTAAAAAACACTCTTACTCTGCTGTACATTTATAAACATAAATATTTACAAAAACTTTCTGCTTTGTTTTAAAGGATGAGGTTTGCAGTTTGTTAATGATCAGAGTCTTTTACTCATGTTGATTCTTTGGTGTATTTGCCAATTTTTTAAGGTTTATTAAAAGTGTTCAGCTGTGAATTTTAAGGTAACGGAACTAGGCTACATAACAAGTCTATATTATGCACTTCTCCTTCCACATTCTAGTCTGAAAGAAAAACAAAGTTCAGTTTGTTCTTCAAAGTATTTGTGCACAATATTTAAAATCATAAAAGACACCAAATTCCCCATTCTTGAAATTTGGATAGGATTATCAATGAATGATCATACTTCACTCGCAGTCGAGCACATGTATAACTTAAGATAGAGAATGGGACTATTAGTAGGTTGAGACACGCATGTGCTGCGGCGCTTTGCAGAATCAAGGTCAGAGAAACCAGCTACAAGCGATGGCTTAGAATCATAAGAAAGGGCAAGGGCTTCCCTCCACCTTGGGGAAGGGAGAGAGGATAGGATGAAAATTAATTTAAAAGAAAGGCTTTTTTACTGGCCTGAACTGTATGTGTGTTCCCTTTAGATGTCAGGTACTTAAAAGAAATAACCAAAAAACAAACCTCAAAGAATAAATAATGGAATTACACATTTCTTCATTAAATAGCATTCTTGTTACCAACAAAATCTTCCATAATTTTCTTCAGTCACAGCAACAGACGGAACAAATAATTTGCCTTAATATAGATTGCAACTAAAATATATTCTAGATTACCTTAGAAAATATTACTGTAAAAATTCAGTGGGGAAGGACATTGGTTTAGACCAACTTACAAATGTAGTGAACAATACTAAATATTTTTTTAAAAAAAGAAAGCAATGTTAAGGTTCTGATCTCATGTCACAAAACTGAAGATTCATGCTTAAAACCTGCCAGTCAATTCTTAACATCTGTCCTGTCTGAGTACTGGAGAGCTTAAAGATCGTAGTGGCTGATCTTTCTCACTTCAATAGGAGCCAACAGACACCATCACACACACAAGCTCACACACACACCCCCCTACACACACTCTCAGGTTGTCCCTGCTACAATGCCACCACCACTACATACAACCTGGAGGAAGCACTATAAAGCTCTACTGCCGCGAGGTAACCACTGCACGGTGTAAAGGTCGGATACACTTGCTCACTCACACTGCTGAGACATGAACTTTTGGTCACTGCTCAAGCAGGCTGGACTTGAACCAATACATGCTGGAGATAAAAAGGTTCAACATCCCATTACCAATCCTCTGAGCCATGAATCTCCAAAATCACTTATTGTTTGGAAACCTGATGCAATGCCAGGGACAATAGGGAGAGATAATCCTCCTTGCTTGCTGTAGTTCTGGTGCATCCATTAGCGGTGATAAGGTTCGCGCTCAAGGAATTGCAGTGCAGGGTTATAAGACATTAAAATGAACTAGCACAGTTAAATAATATGAGTATACCTGCTTCACCTTGCTTTTCATATTTTTAATATTAAATATTTTGAAAGTGACAGTGTTAAAAGCCACCACTGTTCCTTTCATCTCCCCGCTTCCATTGGTATAATTGGTACAAAAGTACTCCTGATATTAGAGAGGCTCTTCCAGAGCCAGTAGGATGGCAAAAGAAAAAGTAGAGGACACTGGCAAGAACCTTATGACTCCATAATCCCTTGAAAATAAAGAGAGTGAAACAACTGCACATTTTGGCCCAATCTTTTTTTGATAGCAAGAACTCTTTTTTTTTTTATGATCAGAAACAAAACTCTTTTAACAGATCTTTTTAACACCTAGTATGAAAAACACATTCAGTAGCTGAATTTCAGTACTCCTTTCAGTTGCTCCTTTCAGATTAATTGCAAAATTTAAACTTTCAATATGAATGGGGCTATTCTTGTTTGAGCACATATAAAATGTGTCTTAATAACTTATGTGCACTTCCCACTCTCTAACCTGAAACAAACTGAATTTCAGAGCAATCAAAAAAAAAAAATCTATCACTGCTTTTAAAACAAAAGGGTTTGGCCAATTTCTTCTCTTTTTTTTTTTTTTTAAATGGGCACAATTTGGCTGAGAACCCGTAGATAAAATTTCAACTGAAAGTGAAATAAAGCAGGTTATACATTCATGAAATTCAGGGAGTAATAACGAACAGCAACTGCTGCATTACTTTCGTAATGTCACGTCAACACCACAGCAAGGCAGCAGTTCTTATTCTCACAAATAATGCACTGAGACTAAATGAGGAATAGTGTGGGGGGGAATCACACATAAAGGGAAAATACATCAGAAAGATTATTGCACAGGAGGCACTGTATGAGAAACAGAATACGTTGGCTTAAAACAAAAATCTAAATTTGTTTACTCTTAAGTTAATGTAAAAAATACAGAGGCTATGCCTCTTTGTAGTGTACTGTCACTGTTAAAAATAGACTTACAAACAGCCGCCCATTTAACAGGGAATGTCAGGAAAGAAGAGGGCCTGAATTTTATGGGCATCCCAACTACAGTAATTAGGAAAAGAATAATATAAAAAGAGCCAATGTATAGACCCTCAAATTGAACAGGATAACTGCATTTTTTCTTTAATTTCCAAATTATATTCATACAGTACCCTAAGACATGTTGATTATCAACTCTTCCCTCTATCCTGCAAAAAACATATGCCCTGGCAGAGACAAGAGTCCCAACAGACAACAGGGCTCTGAAGGTCTTTCTATTGGTATCCTTTTGCAGGACTGGTGCCTTGATTTCCAAACTTTATTTTCTTGAATAATTGCTCAGCATGCCAATTCAAACCAACTGCTTCCCTTGAGAGGCTACCTTCCATCTCCACTGCAAGTCTGCACACTTAATGTGAAAACAAACAAACAAACAAAAAACCAACAGCAATTTTTAAAATGTAATATTGTATAGAAAGCTTGGACCTTGTAAACTTGGACCAAGAAACCAAAAATTAAGACCTTCTAGCGTGTGGTATAAAAAACCCAAGGAAGTGTATATCTGCCTTCTGACTTCACAGAAAAAATCAGAATTTGCATAGGATATACTTTGTGCAAGGCAACAAGCCTCTTCAGTATCTGGAATATAACTAATCTTGCTCAGAGTTCTTCTCTTCATGGATATCAGATATCATCAAATTTGTGTTTTAAGTAGTCTTTCATGACCTTGGCAATGGGTAGTTCATCAAGTAGTTTTAGGTTTTGAAGGCCTATACACTGACGGATTTTAATTCGGCATAGATCTTGCAAGTTTCTGGGCTGTCCTGAAAAGACAAAAGGAACACATAAAAGTAAAATGATCACATTTTAAACATACTTTAAGAGATCATTTACTCAGTAAAATCACAGATGTCTGCTGTTTTCTAAGAGGCAGAGGGAAGGGAAAAATTACAAGAGAAAAAGGGTGGAAGTTAATACCTTTCTAATGAACAAGAATTCCATGAAATCAAAGGATGAATCCTAAAAACATTTTTACATACACATGATTTTACTGATGACAGTGTAAAGTGACATTATCCACGTGAGGATTCCCACAAGGTGGCAACACATGTTTAAGCATTGTAGAACAGCATAACTCCTCCATTTCACCTTTTGTGGACTTTTTTCTATCCTTGTAACACCTGGGGAAAAAAACCCCCTCAGTCTCACTTCTTTTCAAATATTAAGACAAAAACTTCTACATTAAACTGTAAAGGACCAGGCAGTTTCCTTAGAGAGTAAGGCTTTTATAAAAAGTTATTCTAGGATTGTGTGGCAGAGTTAAAGATTGTTTTTTCTCTTCTAATGAAAAGACTAAGCCTTTAGGCTTTGCATGCAGTCACAACCTCGTCAAACAGAAAGAGATGAAAATATGAGTTAACTACTGTCCACTAAGGAAAAGATTTGCTGACATCACATGAACTTCACAATTTCTGGCAAGGATTTTCCAAAATAATCAGTTCCCTTTCAAACTCATTCTTAACAGGAAACTATTTGAAGTTATACACCTTGAAAAACAGTCCCCCATGCAACATAACATAGGAAAGGTTAATCTAGCCCTGTATCTGAATGGACCCAGCAATGGATCCCAAGGAAGAAAGAGAGACAAAAAGAGCAGAACAACAGACATTGAGAAATCCTGTCCCAATATACCCTTCTAGCTTTCAGCACTGGTGCCTTTGGGCCTTCCTAAACCAGAGATTGCACACAGATCTATGTCTTTAATAGCTGTGAATGGCCTGCCCTTTGTAAATCTGTCTAATGTTTTTGAACCCATTCATACTTTCAGTATCCAAAACATCCTGTGGCAACAAATTTCACAATATAATTAGGCATTGGCTGGAAAACTACAAAGTGCTTTTATTTATTTTAGATCTGCTTCCTGGTCACTTCATTGCATGCCTACCATTCTTTGAGTTACCAAAAAAATAATGAATAATTGTTCTCACGCCAGTCACGATTTTACATACCTTTATATTAATCTCCGTCCTCCACTCATGCTCGGTACCTTTTTCCAAAGCTGAAGACTCTATTTAATAACCTCCCACCACAGGAACTACTCCAAAACTCTGACCAAACTAGCTGCCTGCCTTGGTGCTTTTTCCTCATTCTGCTCTATCTTTTTTGAAATTATCCCAATAATACATTGAAGCTGTGCTAATCAATATTCTGATCATCGATTTAACTGTGTCATGGCCTGAAAAAAAAAAAAGAAAGAAAAAAAGAAAAAAAAAAGGCTTACACAGTTATGGCACCCGATGGCTGTCTGAGTCAAAATACTCGGCACCATGAACAATGTAGGTGCTTGTGCTAGTATCAAGATAATCTGTCACCAACAGAGCAACTTACCACAGTCTTTTATTATCTGTATAATTGTTAATGCTAAAAGACAGTGCTTGCTTTTGCAAAGAAAGGCACGGCGATTTTATTGAGCTGACTGCTTGAATCAATCATTTCTTTAAAAAGCAGTACAAAACAACAAAAGCAACTTTAAATAACTTAGATGGACATTTCCAATTAGCTTTCCTGAGCTGCCACCAATTAAGCAGGACATTTTTGAAAGAGGAAATGCCTTCTGTATGGGGCTCGACGCAGGCAGGCTTTACGGTGGACAGTAGGATGCTCTCAGCTCACCGGGCACAAACCTGTTCAGGGGAGACAGGAGGGTTTTTCTCACCCAAGCTAGCCCCAGAGCTGGGTCTGGACCCCATCCCTTCTTCCAGCCTCAGCAACAAACCTTCTATCAGCTAAACAGACATTGACATTAGGAGTTTATTGGACTTTCCTGGTAAGCACAGAGTAAAGAGATTATGAAACTATTTTGTGTTTTCTACTTTGGGCATTTTGTACACGGTATCAGTTACCCTTTATAGCAAGTTGCTCCTTTTCTCCCCTCTGCGTGGGTTTTTCTGTAGAAATGGGCTGACAGACAAGTATACACTGGGATTTATCTTAAGCACTAAAATTATCCAAGGTAAGCTAGCAGAAGTAATGCATGAAAACAGTTTTAAAGAAATTAGATCTGAAATTAAAGAACAGGAAATTTTGAGTTTCCTTCATATAAGTTTAAAATACTTTTATTATACTTATCACCACAGTATTTAAATGTCAATTTATTTTTAATTAAATCCTTCGCCATGACTCAGAACACAGATCATTAGTTACTTTGTCCACTGGTGGTTTCTTCTTAGCAATTTTTTTTTGTTTTCCACCTGAAGGAATGAATTTATACAACTTGGACAACAGCTGAATGCTCAAGCTTCAGGGAAAGAAAGTTACTTTTGGTAAGAAACCAAGCAGAGGAATCTTTATGGTGATAAAGAAATAGTTCTAATGCTTTAAATGTGAATGAAAACACAGTTCAGAAAGGATGCACCTTTTCAAAAGTTAACTGCAAACAGCAGCGTTAGAGGATATAGAGGACTACAGATCTACATGTGTATTTTCTGTAGTAGAGTACACAATAATACAGCTATGAGACACTGATTTCTGGTTTCAGAAATGAATGCCTTTTAATTAACATCCTACGGGTTTTTTGAGAACAAAATGGAACAGACAAAATACCCAGAAGAAATTGGTCATCAGTTAATTAAAAAAGACCTGATTATCAAATGTATGACATTTTCCCCTGATAAGCCTAAAAATATTTCCTGGGAATGTGTTAACAATGGACATTTCCAGTGTTAAGCACCAGTTGCTACATCTAGTGGCTGTTAGTGTCTTAGGTCACGCCTTGCAAATTCCAGGGTTATTAATGCATTTGTGATTTATTAGAAACAGTGTCTAGAACACTTACTCATTCTTGGTTGCATCTGAATGAAAAAGAAAAAAAAATAAAGGATTACAGACCGATGTCAGTGAACCTTGGTTTGGCAAATGAAAAATGTTATTAGTAATTTGGCAAAGTAAGACAAGTTAAATGATGAATAAAGTTCTGTTTCAAAATGATTAGGAAGTAGCAACTTTGGTTATATCCTGCATCACGAGTTTAGAAAGTTATTTAGGCAAATAAGCTAGAAAGGAAGAGAATTAAAAAAGAAAGAAACAAAAAAACCCCACAAACATAAAACATAAGATTGACCTAATTACCACTATCATGCAAAATAGTGACAAAAAACTACTGATCACCTTAAAAGAAAAAACCCAGCACATCCCTGATCCGGTCTCAAAGGAACACCTTGATGATGGCAGTGCTGTTATTCTGGAGCAGCCGGGTTACTGTTAGGCTGTTACACAACCCAAGTTACCATCAGGGCAGCAAACACCTGCTGCTGTTTTACAGCTGAAGGTTTGCTAACGTGTCCACAGGAAAAAGTTAGATACTTCAGTTGATTTATTTTGCAAGCTTTATAGCGATAATCAAATAAATTAGAAGTATTAATTACAGGAAAAAATATGTTAGTTCACCTTTTGTCTTCCACAGCTTGTGCTATGTGCTGTAATGGAAAGCAGAAATCCCCACCAATGCAATTCTTGTGTATAGTTTCCCAAACATGACAGAAAAGTTTCTTCCAAACAGAAGAAGTATATAACATAAGGTTATAAAATAAAGAGGAATTGCTTTTTGATTTTTTTCTCTCTGGTGGCAGCAGACTTCAGTATGTATAAAATTTAAACATTTTCCTAACTCGGTTCTTCAACTGCCAACAAAGTTAAAGTTCCTGAGCTTTTTTTTCCCCTCTTTAAATAATTAATAATTATTTTACTTAAATAATGAAATAAGCCTTTTCTATTAATAGATTGGCCATCTCTGGTAAAGCAAGGGAAAAAAATGCATGTTTTAACAGCAAGAAATTATTACAATTAATTCTGAATTTCCACTCAATACTCCATTCCTTTCCGTTCTGCAGTTTCAAGATTTTTCTGCTATTCTATCTGGGAGTTTGCTGTTCTAGCCCAGAGACAGGCAAAACTTACATTTAGTATTTACTAGCTATACAAAGAACTGTATGTCATCATTACAACTGCTCCACAGCTTATGCATTTAGACCTGTGTCTGCCTGTTTTTCCTATGCAGACCATGCTCCCCAAGAAATAAAACACTAACTCACCTAACAGGTCTATATTTAAGGATCATTAAGGTGTAATATTAGACCTACTACCTCTGACAACACTGATTTTTAGGGACTCTCACCCAGTTTTAAACAAAAGTGTTGTAAAGGTGGAAAGGACGAATTCCTACCAGTCTCCTCCACTGAAGATAAAAGAGCACCTGCGTAAAGCAAAAGAATCATGAATTGACCTTAACCTGTTCTTTTACCCAAGAGAAAACTTAGGACTAACTAAAATTAATATGGTTGTAGGCTGCAAGAAGATCCTCTCTGATATATTGTTCTATCTACAAAAAAAAAAAAAGTACTTTTAAAAGGAAACAGTGTCATTGGTTTGAAGTGGATAGGCAGTTTCTGAAGAAGTCAAAAAATGAAAAATAACATCTGTGACATATTTCAGAAGCCGCCCACAGTTTTCTCTGCAATATTACTACATTCCTGTAGGAAAAAGCTTACAGTGGTATTTCTCAAACTGAGCCTCTGACTCCCCTGGGAATTGTGAAAGGCTGAAAACAGTAGCAAGGAACCATTTGGTAGTTTCTTTTTAGCTACAAAGGAAACTTAAAAATAAGTTTTGTGAAACATTAAAAAAAAAAAAAAAAAGTTGAAACCAGGCTGACGTATGGCTGGCAGCAGCTCAGTTCCTCTAGATTATCAGAATAAGTATTTATATCGGTAGTTAGTTATCAAATCCATCCCTTAATTCACAACTATGAAGGAACTCAGCTACAGCCAGCAATCAAATTTAGTTACGATTCTGTTGGCTTATTGGGGGGGGGCATTAAAAAAGGTAAATGAACTTATCAACTGGAAAGTCTCACCCACCGGCCAAGAAACACACAGATGAAGATGCACAAACAGGATCATACTGAAAGGATGTGATCACCTAGTAAATGGCTGTTGCTGAGCTGAACAGGAATTCAGCTGCTCATTGCAATAGGAGTAGGTCTAACAGTTTAGGAAATGCATTGTCTTGTACTCTGCAAAAAACAGCAGCAGAATAACTAGACAGGATGTTTGGTTTTCCAATATTCAAAATGCCAGAAAAAGCTAGTATCAAGAACCTATAGGTCTTAAATATATTAATATAAGACATGCAGGGCTGAATTTAGAGAGAAAGAGAATTACAGAGTGTTCACTGAGAAAGTGAACAAATTCCTTGAACCAGTATCTAGCTCAACAGCTCAAAGAGAGAGCTTTTAATTCTTTTTAACTGGATATCATACAAGTTACTTTAAAAGTTCTAGTTTAATTTTGTGTTCAGAATGGCTCTGTTAGAATACTTGAGCCTGAAGTATGTTTTCATTGCTTCTTGGTGTACTTCGCAATGAAATTCAGATTTGAATATGCTTGTATAAGATTTTTTTTTTAATATTTTGTAACATTTCTATAAATTCAGTCTTACTGAAATTGCTATGGAAATTCAGGTAAGAATTTCGATACCATAATGTTTATCTATTTTTAGGAGAGAGTAAGTAAAGTGCTCTGAACACAAAGACAGGCTTAAGATGCATTGTCACACTATTTTTACACTGTAACAGAGTACAGCATAGGTGTGCAAATGGCAGCGGGGAGGTGGCTGTACCTTACATGCCACATGTAAAAATATGTAGTTTTAAATTTTTTTTTTTTTTTTTTTACATAGGCCTCTTCAAAAAACTCTTCCAAAGTATACATCTGTATATAGCTATACAAAAGCAATTCAACTGCTTAATGTAAAGAGTCAACTGCACTCTGAGTTAGTTGCTACGTTTTTCAGTATCACACTAGGCACTTCTGAGTTGAGAGTTAAACAATTATTTGAAAGGTACATTCCCCCTTTCTAGAAAGAAAAAAAATTGGGCTGTCTTTTTAAAGGTATCAAAAACTATACTGGTTTTCAACAAATAGGTACCTGTAATATGCAGAAAGCAATCATGATTCAGACAGTATTTGTTTATCACTGATCCAGCTAAAATGAAAACTATAAAATAACCCTCTTACCCTAGTTCCCTGCGTAACTCTGGATGACAAAGCAGACCATTCATTAGCACAAGATTTCCAGCAGCACCCAAGGAAGCAAGCAGTCAAAGCCTGCAATTCCAGTAAAATTCTTTTATAACAAACATGAAGATACTCTTTCCTTTGCAATTATCCACGTAATAAAATATGTAGAAATCTACTTAATTCACTATGACACTTCTGTATTCATAAAACTTTAAACTATGCAGAGATCCTTTTTAAAATGTTCTTCCAGGAAAAAAAAAAAAAAATCCTAGTGAAAAGTTATCTTTATTTAGCAAAGGGATAGAGACAAAGAATGTATAAGGATTTCCTTAACAGGACTTTTGCCTAAGTTGTTCTGCATATTTACAGTGCTATATAAATCTAAAGACAAAATTACACTCTCTAGTCAAAGCCAAAGATTTGCCCTTTGAAAAATTAAAAAAAAAAGGAATGCAGATGAAATATTTGTAGTTTAATTCATTTGGTGACCTTTAGATCTTGTTCCAGATCTGAAATTAGTTCTTTGATACCTGTTAACATACATGCCATATTACACTATGTGGCCATATCCATTTACTTAGCTATTTGCCTCGACACAGACAAGCAACTTGCACAGCTAGTCATAGACTCTCTTGTCTGTTGCGTTAACTGAACAGTGATTAAATTAAATGAGAGCTATGGGGAGGGGGAAGGGTTCAAGCTTTTTTTATTCCCCTTTTTGAGATCATAATTGAATTTCTAGTATCTTAAAGTTTATTTAAACCTTTAAGTATTTTTCTAGTACTTGAACTTTTCCCTACCTCCAGCATTCTCTTTATAAGTTTTAATATTCTCAAATCCCATTCAACTTCCTTCTTCTTGGAATTATTCTAGGAGCAAAGGAATCTACCTGTAACCAGGAAGAATATCAGACCTTCAGGATCAAAACCGAAAATCCAGTATCTTCTTGCAGACTCTCAGGGCCAATACCGAGTATTTCTGAGAGCCTGGTTTCTTGCCTGTTATTCACAACTGGGGACCTGTGCTAAAGGCTGCAATTATTACTGATTACAACATCTACCAAAACAAAAAGAAATTCACATATTATGTTTTCTGAGGAACTGAAACTGTACAAATATGTTTTCAGAGTATAAAAAAAAATAGGTACTTACATCTTACATGTAGACTGCTAAATAGTATCCTATTTATATGAAGCATGCAGCATGCAACCACTTTCACTTGAAGACACAGATAGGTTTGATAATTTTCATAATTCACATATATTAATCTTTAAACTTAAAATTTTTAATCTACTGCAAAAGTAAAAACTAATTCCTGTTTTATACTCTTCAAAACTTCAGATGCACATATAAAACTTACAGCTATGGATTTCTGTATTAAGCACTTAGTATAATGTTCACATAAACAAACTAGAAATTCCCATTAAGCCCTATGACCAATGCACTGTTACCAAACATAAGAGAGAATTTCAGGAAGACTTACTTCCACTAGAAGAATTCTCTAAAAATTTTGTAAATTTTTCTTCTAGTAAATACATATTGCAATAGACTCAGAAACAATTCTTCTGCAAAGCGCTACAGCATGAGATCTCAACAATTCCCTGTACACAGTCTGATCTAATTGGGAACTCCACTACCAAAATCCCAGCTCACTCTTTATCCATTTCATCTCTCCTACACCACCTTATTAAAGTGAAAACTGTGGAAGACAGTGTTTGGGTATTTATAATAATGGCAGCAGAGTCTGTTTATAGCTGTTTTGTAAACATATATTCATAATAATTTTGCTCAGAAGCACAAAGCTGAAGTGTTTTTGTCAGCACTAGTCCTCCCTGCTTTCCCAGTTCTCCATCATCACAAATCTGGGACAGTTCCGACACTGTTACATTGGCCACAAATTTAAGCTACTTTTTTTTGTAGCAGAATTTACTTCTCACTTAACATTAAACCCTTAAGGTAAGGAATCTGCAAACTAAAAGTAAGTTACAGTACTGGTTTCCAACTTTCTGAATTAGTCTTTAGACATTGAGGAAACACTGAAGCAGTCTAAGCCTTCATGTTTACCAATACATCCTAGGACTGTGAAAGATTGTAAGTCTGGATATTATATCATCTACTAATAACCCTGACAGTGCTCCTATATAGTGAGAGACTCCCAAAAAGGAAACCAGAAAGAAATGCGTTTCAATGAGAAGGGGCAGACAAATTAAAACAAAAACTATTAGTTGCTTATATTTCTTATTATCAACTTCCACCTTTCAAAAAATTCTCTTTGGATTTCAGACATGAGCAAAAATAACAACACAAATCATGAAGACAAAATGAAATTCCAAATGCTTATTTGTGTCAGCGACTGACAACAGATCTCAGCTGATTCACCCCCAGCCCACACTAAATTTCAGTTTCTTTGCAGAGTATATAGGTTGCTTAATTCTCATCAAAAAATACCACATCCAAAAAAATAAAAGGAACTGTAGGGCGAAGAAAGCATATATGAACTACCCCATCCTCTGTAGTGCAAAGATCATCCTAGTTGGATGATAATTTCTCAGGCCATCTTAACATGTTTGAATTGGCAAACTCCTGCTAATTGCTAATCAGCAATTCCTAAATGCTTTAGGCAATACTATAATTACGAAACACTATTATAGCATTCCATGTTCAATGAGAGAGGAAGAGAAAACTTTCAGTAGATCTAGTACACCAAAAACTGATAATCAAAAGTGACCAGAATATTAGGAGCCTAATACTCTTTTTAAATATCAAAAGTCATGACGAGTTAAAATCTCTTTCATATTTCAAAGACATAAACAAAATCAAATCAAAGCTACACAGCACATGAAACCCCTTTAAGTTGCACAAGTGAACTATGTCATTTTGTTGTCTGGTGTAGTGAAGAGAAGGAGAAAGAATGCGGGAGAGCAGAAAGCAGCAAAAGCTCTTTTCTGCCCTAGTCATAGTGCCAGATGAAAAAGCTGCCAACTGCAGTGTATTTGCATGGCAATTAACAAAAAAGCAATAGACACTAAAAAAAATAAAACAACAAAACAAAACCTAAAACCCCAAACATCTTATGTGCTAAGGCCATTAATAAAAATGAGATTTTACAGTTCACTTTTTTAAAATGAATGCTTCCTGTAGATACTTAAACAAAACTAATTTAAATGAAATATACTTAACATTAGCACCTTTGCTGAGTAAGAGATTCCCAGTATCACAATCCCTTCACCTTCCCAGAAATTTTCTAGTGCATTTAAATAGCATCAAGGGGCAGAGAGGAAGCATTTTTTTCTGGGGCTAAATTCAAAGAAGGCTTTTAGAGGACATTGTGTCCTGTGATTAACTTCTCTTACATACATACTTGTCACTTCTTGTAAGAAATCCAGACAGGGTCGGCTACTTCCAGAAATACTTATTGAAACAGCCAGTGGGGTCTGTCCTTCATAGTTCCTTGTGTTAGTGTCTGCTCCGTAATTATATAACATTTGTGCACAAAGCACATCATCTCTAAGAGCAGACAAGTGTAAGGGTGTCTGTCCATCTTCCAATCGACCCAAGTTTGTATCCGCCCCTCTCTGAAGGAACATTCGGCAGTAAGAGTGATTGCTTTTGATCACAGCGTATCGTAACAGGAAACCATTTTGAATGTCGATGTTGGCATTGTGATCCAGAAGGATTTTCACACAGCTTGACCTCTCTCGGATAATGGCCAGCTGAAGCGGTGTAGTACCTTTATCACTGAGCGGATCAACCTCAGCCTTGAACTCCAACAGGAGTCTGACAAATGAGTCTCTGCCATAGTGGGCTGCTACATGGAGGGGAGTCCAACCATCGTTGCTTTTTGCATTAATAATGTCACTTCTATATTCAGACTCCAACATCAAGCGTGCAATCCTCGCTCGGCCATGCATGGCTGCATAATGCAGAGCAGTGAAGCCTCCAATTAAGTCCTTAACTGTGGGATCAGCTGAAGTTAAAATAAAATTAAAAAATAATTAGAAGGCATTACAGTAATCCGGTGCTGTAAAAAAATAATCAAACGGTTGAAAGTTAGTCTTCTCAGGCATAGCAAAACAGGATTTTTTTGTACTTCAACCTACTTCTTGCTTTCATGAACATGCTATTTTTAAGAAAAAGTTAAATTGTATTTAAGAAAGAGTTACACAAAAACCCACTTTTTCTTTCATATACATATGTTTCCATCTGACAAATAGTTTTCCACATCTTCCTAGCACTCTTAGCCTAATTACTCAAATCTCTCTGTCCATCCAGTTTTCCTCCAGCTCTACAATATTACATTTCTTTCTCAATGTTCAACTTTTTTATTTTCCCTTGTGTTGCTTCTTGGTCTTAAAAAGAAGCATGTGTAGAAACATCTGCTGTCCCAAATTGCGGATGTTTTGTGGTCTGGCAACAATGTATTGTTTTTAGGGTGTAATACTGTATTAGGTAAAATGTTTCTCTGTGGTCTGCAGGATTTCCAAAGCATGTAGGATATATGTTATTTTAGATTATCTTGATAAAATCTTTTTTTTTATAGATGATGAATCTGTTCTGAATTTATAGTTTTACAAAAATTTAAGATTTTACAAGAATGTAAACATCCACTTGTGGAAGGAGTCAGGAAAAATGTTAGTGCAGAATACAAGTGCTTACACAGATTCCCCCCCCCCCGTCCCAAACACAGCACAAAAACTCAGTCTGATTTATGAATTTAAAAATTAAAATAATCAAATCAATTTACTTAATTTCCCCAGAACACCCAAACTTGTAAAGCAAGTGACTATTCCTGTATACCAAATTAATTACCGAAGGAAAGGTGTCTGCCTCGTTACCATTTCTCAGCTACAGAACAAGCCAGGCTGTGAGGTTTCTCCTTCCACTATCCATGGATGCTAAAAGGTACAAACTACAGCTTGGAAATTTGAGGCTCCTTCCTAACCTAAGTGTCCTAGCTGGTAACCAGAGATACTATCTGCACAAGATACTGGCCTTAAGTTGACATGTTTTCAATACTCCTGTGTATCTATCCAAACAACTGCTGGGGTCTGTCCTTCACAGTTGCTTGTGGTGTTGTCTGCTCTGTAATCGTACATTTGTGCACAAAGCACATCATCTATAAGAGCAGACAAGCCTAGGGGTGTCTGTCCGCCTTCTACAACCTTGACAGCCCTGTCCTTGCATCCTGGCACATTGAATTCTTTGCAATTTCCTCATCTATACATACTGTATTTAGAAGAAAAGTAGTAGGGAGCGGGGGAGGGGGATGGTAAGAACAGGACATTGTGACCACACAGGTTTATAACAAACTTGGCTGAAGGCTATTAACACCCACTGCTCATAGACATTGCTCAAGAGGAGCACTTGCTCTCCAGTACCGCATAGAGAGGGCAGAGTTTTCTGCTCGGTCGCCATCACACTCAAACAGGAGAGGGGAAGAGGGTGGGAGATGCCAATTTGCATCTCAAAATTCAGACCTGCTGTAAGTTAAGTTCACAATATGATATAAATTACAAGCTAGTTTAGTCTGAACACATCTGAACACACAAAGGTGCTAACACAGAGCAACAGAAATAAGCTTCCCAATACAGACCTACTGTGACCATATCCAGATAACACACCAAGATAGGTATCATACCAAAATAAAAGGACTGCCAAGAAAGAGCACAGAATACAGCTACAAAGGTGATCCAACAACTTTAAGGATTTTTAAAAATGTGAAGACTGAGGGTAGGAAAACAAACAAACAAACTCCAACATACAAACTAATGCAGCCTGACTACACAGAGAAATAAAATGCGAGAACTGTCTCTAGTGTATAGAAAAGGAACATAGAAATAACAAGAGAAAGATTAAGGAAAGTTTAGTCCCTTAGTAGTGACAGCCTTCCTAGTCTTCTGTGAAAAATGTAAGTTTCAGTGCTTTGTAAAGTTACACTAACCTGAGTTAAAGTAATTGACAAAGCATCCATAGGTTGGCAGGAAAATAAAGTTAGTGACTGAATAGGGGGTTCCTAACCTGCACTATGATGATGTCCAAAATATAGCAAAGAATCAGTACAACCCACAAAGTCATTAAAGACAAAGATACTATTTCAAAATTATGTTTGCTGCTCCCAGAGTCTCTTTCTTCACACTGCTCAGACTATTCTACATTATCTCCTGACTGGCGATAAATAAAGTGAGTAGCATAAGCATGAGAATTAAGATGCCAGGGATGACACATTCTGAGAGGCAGAATCTGGGAGAAAGATGGACATAATGGAAAGAAGACAGCAGCAGCCAGGGCCATGTTCCACAAAAATGTTTAAAAAAAAAAAAATTCACGTTGTGCCTTCTCTCTTCCATGCTACATAGGGCATGCAAGTCAATCATTTCTACCCCCCGACTGAGGTGCAGGATACTGCCACTAGCCTGTTTAGTCTATGCTATTTCCAAATTCAATCAGATATGCCCCAACTTTTGTGTGTGCATGTATATGCATTTTTTATACAGGTTGTTGTAATCCAAACCCAATATTTTACTTGCAAAATAAGGATGCCCTTTACCTATGGTTTTAAGTACCTTTCCATGCTTTCCCTACTCCCAAAATTTCATTGCTTTTGACCACTAAAGTGAACCAAAAAAATACTAAGTCACATAAGAGAAGCGTCTCAACAAGAATAGGAAAAAAAGCTTCTCAGTTGGGCAACCAAGCAACACAAACAACTAACTTTCCAAAAGTAAACCCGGTAGCAAAACCTCACGATAAAAATATTGTAATTCCCATCAAGATTATGGGCTTTTAGTGAACTAATAGTACCAGTCTCCCCCTTGATTAGGGAAACAATTTTAACAAGACCAAAACGTCTGTTGCTATTCAGTCAATGTTTTGCTGCCATCTCCTGGAAAACATCTGAACTTCACAAGGGCTCCTAGCAGAAGTGGGACCTGCATTATGTTGCACACAATTTCCATCCATTCAGCCCGTGTCAGTAAAAGTAACGCTACAAAGCTGATGTTGCCTTAAGAACTTGGGTTGTTGTGGGGTTTTTTGTTTGCTTTTTAAAAGGTTTCAGTATTGGTATCATGCTGTAAAGTAACTCTCTCCCTCTGGAACACAAGCAAGGTAGAAATTAACTGGAAATTATTCTCAGCTTACCTTTCAGAATCCGCGGAGGTATAAAAAAAGAAAAAAAGTACCTAGTACAAGCATATTTAACTAGGAACGGATGAAGCCAGCACTTGCCAGAATTTATCTTGTCCCCATCCTGACTGTCAAAAAATTATTTATTTTCAAGCTTCCCATTAATTTGGGGAGAGCAGAATCTAAAAACATGAACAGCTGCATTTGGTCACTTCTAATGTTCTTAAATATAAGGCAGAATACAATGGCATAAACCCTGAAGTGCTGATCAAGGGTACCAAATTACCGCAATCAAGCTCACTTGAGATTGAAAATTTGCAACACAATGATATTCAGTTATTGTATTTCAGTATATTTGTATTGTATTAGTTGGGCACCTAAACTAGTCATTTAAACTCTACTAATGAAACTCTTTACTAATACTGTAATCTAGAGGATATATAGATTCCCAAGAGTCTAATATTTTACAGTTTCAATTCACAACTCAGTGGGAGAGTTTCCCTACTTTCTTGACACCTTCATTAGGTCACTCTACCACAGTCTAATTTGGGAAGCCAAGAAAGCAATGCTTCTGGCTTCATAAAGTACTTTTATTTCAAGCTTACTTCCCCCAACTAGGGCTTAATTCTGACCAGGACGTTTAGAAACACGGCTAAAGAAACACTTTATGAGCTGGTTTAGGGAGATGGGCATTTGGCATTCTCTAGTTTCTCCCAGATTCTGCGTGACCTTACTAAAATTTAGATACCTTGCAACCAAGATTAAAAACAAATAAATACTTCTGTTTGGCTACTTTTTTGTTACTCTTCAATTTCTAGGAGCTTTAGTGAATAATTTCTTCACTTTAATGTAAGTAACCAGAAACCGTCCTGCTCAATTAGTATTGAGAAGATACTGCCAAGGGACAGTTAATAACTACACACTTTCAAGACTTTAGCTTGTTGCGAAGTTAAGAGTGGTAGTCGGAGATTAATAAAACATAGTTCTTGTCCAGTGTTGAACTGTCTGTCTCTGTATGTCATTTTGAAAATTTAAAAAAGTACACTAAAGGGAAAAAAAAAGCTTGTTATGCAAAAATCCAAGATTACCGAAAACTACACTCCCTATTTTTGTGTTGCTTTCCTGTTGAGCTTTGTGACTCTACATTGTTTCTATGGATGGAAAGAGCTGGATTCATAGCATCTTCACTTTATTAACATGAGACAAATACACTAACAAAGTCAAATTCATTATTTTTCATGAAAACTAAGTTTCGCCATGGTTCTGATCAACTTTCTGCATTTCATCACTTGCTAAAGAATATTTATTATCTGACCTATTACCTCTGCATCTAGTTGGTATTTCTGCTGGCTTCATCCCTTAGTCTGTTGGTTTTTTTATGCATTTCCCCTATCTGTGTCTCCTTGCTCAGCAGATAATAAAAAGTTTCCTCCTGTTCCACCACCTCCACTCAAATCAGCCAATCTGTATGCACAACACTGTCCTCTGGCTCTTTTCTTTGCTGGTAAGCAAAGATGGAAGAGAAGAAAAAAGCAAAAAGCAGGAGGCAGCCAGGTCATGACTCCCATAAGAAGCTACCTTTTATTTCCAGGTCAGCGACCAGATTCCTTCTGAGCCTCCATTAGCCAAAATCCATCTCCATCCCACTACCATGCAAGAGTACAACAGTAGTCTTCCGGCATCTCAGATCTGAGGCACAGCACCTATTCTCAGCAACAGCCCAGTGTGGTTTGCTCATTCCTGTACTATGAAAATATTTCCAGCTCTGCTGAGCTTCATCACCCTTACAGACAGCCACAACTATCACCAGTTGCCCCTTCCTTCCCACTAACATCTCAGTTCCCCGTTTCCTCCAGAACTCCATCCAATCCCTCACTACCTTCTTTATTACTAATATATACAGTCAGTTCAATACTCTGTTTACCATAAGATTCACACCAGAAAATGACTTTTTCCTTCACCCCAATATCTTTTTAGTCCACAGGGATTAAGAGCCAACCTCAAAATAATTCACTTCTTGAGAGGGAGAAAGGTGGAGACTATGTGAAGAAAGGTAGACACAAACCTCTCACTAATGAGGCAGGCACGATTAACTTGGCTTTTAAGAGTCAGCTCATTCACTGCTTAATAGCTCATTTGTGACATTATTATGTTTTAAATACTCATTATCTTTTATGCCTCTGTTTTGAGGGAAAACAAGGGAAGGCACAAAACAGTGCCAATTTTCTGAAGGGAGGCTCAGCTACAGGAAAGCTGCCGTAGATGACTAACCCTCACACTATTTGTTACTCAACTTTCTAGTCTTGGTGATTAAACACTATACTGCTTCCAGAACAAGGGTGTTTCATTACAGGCAGTTTTCACGAGGCATCAGATTCAGCTGGTACTTTGTATAGGAAAGAGTAACAACAAAAATAAAAACGAAACACTGCATCAGCATCTATTCAATATCAAAACTTATACAATGAAAATACATAGGAATACATAAGGGTTTTTTTCTTCAGATCATCTTCAAGTTTACGGAGCTAAAGCCAACATATTTCGAGACTTACAGCCTAAAAATTTTGAATTATCAAACCGAAGGCTTGAGATTATCCACATATATCACATTTAAAAAGTAGAATTTATTTATTAGAGCAATTTAGTAGCTTTCCCCCCCCTTCCAATAAGGATATGAGGGTTTACCAATATTATGTGGTTAGAACCTGTAGCAGGTATATCAATAGGGTCCAGTTGTTTAGGCTGTATTTCACTACTGCTCTTATGGAACATATCACTAATCGTGCAAATACCACAGCCTATTAATGCCATTCAATTTTAAGGGTGATCCATACATCTGACAAATACTGCAACATACATAAGGGGCCCATATGGCCTCAGATATGTAAAGCATCAAAAAGATAATTTCAGTTTCCTTGGGACTGAAAACATCTTAGTTCTAATTCATTTGATAAGAACAGCGCTAGAATAGAGAATGCTGTTCTTTAAGAGCACTAATCAGAATGTGGAGAACATCTACTGATTTTTATTTTTCCTCTCCAGTATCACATTAAAAGATTAAGACTATCCACTTCTAAAACTTTAGGTGGCCTTGAAAGAAGATATAGCAAAAAGAAATTCTGACCATACCATTTGACTGGTAATAATTATCACCCAAGTGAGTATATCACTTATACCAAGAAAACTCAATCAGTTCCTTAAATAAAGGTTCACTACAGATGGATGCAGGAGAGGTGTACACTCAACTGGACTAGCTGACACCAAAGTCCTTGCACAAAGAGTACTGTTTTCATAAAGTTTAGCAGACTCTGTTAAAGCCTACACAGAAACTTAATCTTTAATACAACTTGTTAACTTGCTTGAGAATTATGAAACAAACTTCACTAGGATTTCAATTCAAGGACCCGCCTTCCTCTAATAATACCCCCTAACAGAGAAGAAAAGCCTATAGGGAGTGCTGTGAGTGCATTTAATTTTATAATCAGTCCTTCTGCCCTATGAATATTCTTTTAACAATTCTTAGGCAATTCTGGGGGTGGGGGGGAAATACTAAGGTATTAAGATATAAAGCTATTACCTCATTCACAGAGTATGCACCAGAAGTAAACAGAGATGAAGTACTACTCCGAGTAAAGAAAAAAAAAAAACCAAAACAAAACCCAGTAGTAGTCTTGATACCTACCCAGTGCTGGAAAGCCCTACAATCCAAATTGGGATAGAAAGCTGCGAGATGGGTATCAAGATTTTTCTCTCCAGGCAACTCACCTCCATGTTCAAGAAAAACACGGACACATCTCTCTTTCCCTCTTGCTGCAGAGAAATGAAGCAAGGTCCAGCCATTGGCATCTCGACCATTTGGAGAATATCCTTGCTCCAGCATCTTGCGCACGGTGTGAACATCGCCAGCAGCAACTGCAGCCTGAATCTGCAACTCTTCCTGTAGTTCAGGGTTTCTCCGACAGTGATGGTGTAACATCCTAGCTGAATCTGGCTTTTACAGAAGCGTCATGAGGTCATACTAGTCACCTTGAATCAATATAAAGCATGAATAAATTAGGATTGGGACCAGGAAAGAGACATCTAGAAAAAAGTCAGTACTAATGAAAAGCAATGGTAAGATTTACTCTCTGTATGCAGAGCAAAGTGATCTTATATATAGGATAAAAACCAATTTCACTGTTGCTAGCAAAGTCATAGTACATGGTTCACATCACTGAACTGCAGAAAAAAAGGACACTTACAAGTTATAAATAGTAAACATTTAAAAATCACAACACGGTTAATATCACTATCCCCAGAGATACTGGTTAAATAGATGATCTAAACTGTTGCATGAAACAGCAGCGCATTGCTACAGCAACTGAACTATGATATTCTTTTTTTTTTTTTTCTAGAAATGTATCACCTCTAAGCTTCAGTGAAGATATTTTCATCTTACTAATGTAATCTTTTCGTGTGACCTACTGCATGTGAATATTAGTAACACTAATGTTCAAACTGAAAACTTTAATTTTCTTTTTCTCCCTAATTTTTTTTTTAAATTAGAGTCTACTGTCTGTATTTTGGCTTGTGGACCTCTTTATTAGTACACAAAGACTGCAAAGACCTTCTATATTCCAAAAATCAAACACAAAGATGATAATATACAAGACCTGAAAACATTTAAGTGCAGTTAATGTAGTCCTGTCAAACACCATGAGAATATATACCAGAACAATTCAATTTATAATTACCTTGATACAGTGTATGAGAGAGCTGGGCCAAAAGGCTATCTAAAATAGCCATTGTAAAATAGCCTAGATACAATCACACATTGGGAAAGAACAAATGACTATACTCCATGCTCTGTTTGAAAAGTACTCATCTGTAGTTCTACTTGCTACCCAGCTGGCGACAAGAAAAAAAAATACAGGTACTTAGGGATTCTTCCACGGTACACAAAGTCTGTTAAGTGTTTACATTTTCACATACATTGTGTATCATATCCCATTAACAGGTATTCCTAGAATGGAAAGGAGTATCAGAAGAAAGAGAATAAAAGCAGGGTATAAGAAAGGTAATGCTGAGCAATAGGAGCCTCAGAAAACATTAAAAAACTGTTGCAATGGATATTAACACAGAACTAGAAGATAAAAAAGATAAAGAAAAGTATAAACTCCTGTAAACTTAATCAAGATTAAAGTACAAGGAAAAATTCTAAAGACGAAAATGAATTTTAAGCAAAACTTAAAATTTACAGCAACCTTGTTTTATTAGGACATCAACCCACATCACCTCCTGAACCTTCTTTTACATAAATATCATAAGGATTTCCAGATCCTCATGATTTATAGTTTGTCCAAAAGACATTGCAATCAACTCCCCATATCCCAACAGGGCACTTGGGTTCTTGTGATCCAGATATACACACAGACAAGAGAAAAGTGAAAACATCAATCACTGCCATCTTTCCAGATAAAGGCATAGCTATCTCTTCAGTCTTTTATAACCTAGTTGTGCCCATTGCAAAGAAGTTATTTATCTGCTTCTTGGACAGATATAAACTCATAATTAACAGGTAGCTACAACAACCCTACTTACATTGCAAATATGGAAATTACATACAGCAAATGCCTGTCTGTGACATTTATAAATGCTTCAACTTACCATATATGGCAACAATCACTATTTCAGCATAGGGTTATGAAAGAAGACTTTTTAGCTCTGTAGGTTATACATGGCTTAGATACTGGCTTTGTTTTGTTTTATAGTATGAACTCCATTATCTGACACTGGAGTAAGAGGGGATTTACAAACCAGCAACTGCTAACTCAATAGTTCAGCTTTTGCAGCATATTCCAAAAATCAAACTTGGTTAATCTGATGACAATGGAAGTATTTCTGTTGACTCTAATAAGCTTTTGCTAAGCTCTTTTCTAAACTCCAATTAGCACTTCAGAACATGCTCACCTATAAGACAGTGAGCTTGACTTCATTCTGGATCACACCACTAATAGTACTGTTAATGGAATTCCAACTACAAGAACAAAATCTTTCTTTGGATTTACAGGTGAAAACTGATAGTAGAATCTAACTGATAATGAGTCAGGGGGAGATCCTTCAAAAAAAAAAAACAAACAACCACCAAACAAAAAAAAAAAACCCTGTGTGCCCCTTTAGCCCTACTTTCTGAATGTGTACAAAAACAAGATATGAGAACTCTTCCCTCAAACTGATAATATCTGATCAAAAGTTAATATAAACAAACTTTCTACTGCCATTTTACAGTCCCTTCTTGTAAAGGACTAATACTTGCAAGATCTCATCTGATCCTGAAAATTAAGGTCAAACTAGTTGCTCAAAATGCTACAGAAAGAGATAGGATGACTAAATAGATGAAGCAAAATGGGATTTCTCATTTAAGGGGCCAGCAGTATCCCCCCTGCAACTATCTATGAAGACAGTTGGTTAAGAAAAAGCAAAGCTCTTGATATCACACTTCTCAGCTGGTGGGTATATTTCTAATGCAGCATTATAAAAAGTTGGCACTGGCCCCATATGTTGCATGTGACTAGCAGAGCTTATTCAAATTAGCTAGTACTAAAGTACATAAGTACTAAAACATACAAAGCAGAACACAAAGTCAGGCATAAGCAACTCCTTTTATCACTTGCGCAGTTTCTGTAAATATCTACTCTTCTATCTCACCCCTATGGCGAGCAATGAAATTCAAATGACAAGAATACTTAACCGTAACATTAAAGGTTTCAGGATAGTTCTAGGTACACACCAGCTTTGAAAACATTTTCAGTTCTGTTCCACAGATCATTTAAAATTCCTCTGTTTGCAAATCTCCATTTACAGCATCAATCTTTGGAGAAGGAAGGGAGGACTACTGGAAGTCATTAGCCATTTGGCATTTAATATTTAATGTTTTGCAACTGTAATCAATCTCATTCAGAACACAGTATGGCACTTGGATTGCTACATACTGGCTTTCTCTGTGCAAGTAAAAAAATGAAATGAAGCAGAGGGGGGAAAAAACATACCTATACGTTCTTGGTTATAATGATTGTATAGTGCCATGAAAATGGAGGACAACAACTACTTAATTGATTTTGCAAGTACAACAGGATAAATTCAATGTGCTCCTGAATTACCTTATAAGAGGTTGTTACTCTTTGATGGATGTCCCACTCTTCATTGTCTTCCCTAGTCATAATCTTGTGTGCCCATGTGTGCCAAACAACCTGCTACCCCTTAAAAAAAAAATAATGATATTTCTTATTAGTTGCAAGGAGTAAAAGCGAGAGGTTTACTTACTTTTACTTTGTACCTGTGCTAGAATGCTATATTTTAATGCAGTTATGCCAGAAAAGGCCCTGAAGTGTGTTTTCTTTCATTATCAGACAGTCCTCCAGAGGTTGGGGTGGGGAGAGTTTGCTTCTGCCAGGTGAGAAAAAGGCTACAGAGAATATTTTAAGGAAGACAAGAGAAACTAGAGATGTGCTTTCTCTCTGGAGTAAGCCTTGAAGAAATGGTCTAAACTTTTCTCTAAGGATTATGTGTATCTGCTCCTGCCATGGAACAAGAATGGATGCAAAGGTTATAGTAGGCATTTCTGCCTGACTGTTCAACATCTCCCTGTGGGAGTCAGATGCCAGGAAAAACCTTCAGGATCCGTTTAGTTCCTCCCAATCCATTTTTGTGGGTTTTTGTTGGTGGTGGTGGTGGTGTGGGGTTTTTTTTTTAAATCTCGATCCCATCTATGCTTCCCTGTCTAAAGGATAAAGCCTGACAACATAAGAGCATTGACTTGTCTGTCCTTCAACTGGACTTCTAGCACCACCAGATAGCCATCTCTTCCTCACATGATGGATCAGACTAACACGCTGTGTTTCACAAACAGGAAAAGATACCTTCACAATACAAGCAATACCACCACCTTAATCTTCACCCTTTTCTTCATATAAAAAAACTATCCTTTTAGTATCAAATTTTACTGAACGCCAGTTACAAACCCTATCCAGTTTCCTCCTTCTGACTAGCCCTCCTTATCCTCCTTCCTTGTCATCTGCAGTTAACAGGATCAGTCCCAACATTTCGCCATTTCTCACAGCACTGTTGAGAGCCCATACTCATCAATGTTATTTCATTAATTCTTTGTGCACCTCTATCTGACCTTTTGTGTTCACTTTGGCTGCAAGCTTCTCACAACAGGACCCCTTATCATGTGTGAGCACTGCAATAATATAATAAATAATAAAAGCATTAATTACTTCATTGTACAGCAGATCACACAAAAACAACTGTGACTTGTTTCTTCTGCAAATGAGTTGCATCAGAACAATTATATGAATTGTACAGCTTTTAGCTTAAGTTAAAATTTCTGTCACTTAATGCAACATAAAATCTTGCCTTCCCGATGATAGCTCAGAAGAGGAGGGTGAAAAAAAGCTCTCTTCATCCCTCTTACGCATTTTCCAAAAGCTTTGCTTCCCAAGATAAAACATACAAGGTCTGCAGATACGCTCACAGCCCTGCACAAAATTGCACTGCCGTGACCTAATTTGATCACATTTCTAGCCTTGTTTTTTTGCATAGATGATCAGTCGTTAGTTCACCTTTTTTTTTTTTAAATTTTTGCATGATTTTCACTTTAAAGCCCACACATTTTTTATTAGCTGATGCAAATTAGAATTGCACTGACTTCACAGACTACAGACAAGGTAACAGATTGCTCCACTAAAAAAGTAACAAGCTTTTTCCCCCCAAAGGAAAATTAGCTGCATATGGCAAGAGTAAGATCTGCAACTTTAATAAAAAGAAGTCATATCTAGTGAAAGTAAAGCTCACTTACTCAATGACTTCACAAAGTTTGCTTAAAATACTAATAATTGTAGTAGAAGTAGCACACTAAATAAAAAAAACCCCAAATCTTCATTATCTATTGATAATGTCTCATCTTGTCAAAGAGATCTTAGACTTTTCTACATCAATGCGTCACCTTATTAAAGTTATTGCAAACATTATGTGGGAAATTAATTCTGACATATGTCTATACCTACTTTAAAGAAAGTTCAAGGTTGGTACTAAAAGCAAGACCTTACAATAAATACAGTATTTTGCTCATTCAGATGAGCTAACAGATAGACCTGATTCCTAAGCCCTAAGATTACACATCCAAGAGCAGAATAAGGACCGTAATTTACTGGTGTTAGCCTAACTCTATACAACAAGGAAAGCGTACCTTGACACGACATTTAATATCTAGCATAGACCTAATCAGTGTAGATCCTAGTTGTTTGTGGTTGAAGTATTCCAAGACATTTAATCAAATAAACAACAACAAAAAAAGAAAGCCCTATGGAATAAGGATAATCACATTAGCATTCATTATTCTCACAACCCACTTCTCCCACCCATTTTGAAACTCGAACAAGCTAAATGTGTTCTCACTCAAATGGCATTTTAAAAATGGTCAATATGTGTTTGACAAAGAAACTAAATGTGACTATCATCTTCATATGTCACTCAGCTTCCTATTTCAGGAGCTCTTCAGACAAGAGAGTAAGACAAACAGTCATGTTATTATTTGTGTTCTCATACCACAATCGTAAAGCTTGCAAATAACATGCGAAATATTAAAATTTCACACAGCCTTATAAACCTGAATATATTTTCTGCTAGATGTTCTACGCTAGATCCCAGACAGACATCAACTGAGGTATCCATGTGGCCAAGATGAAAATCACCAAGCAACACATGCGAATTGCTGAGTCCGAAAGCAATGAGTTAACAGTGCATGAATCCAAAACATCACAGAAACCGCTACTTCAAAGGAAAGAAGCCTTCACTCTTCATAAGGAGTCATTAGAAGTTACACATTTCTCGTCAGAGCTTCTGTAATGCCATCTTGTAGCTTGGACATACTACATTTAAAATAACGAAAAGAGTTAATCTAAAAGTCCTCCGTCAACTTCAGGTGTTTATAGCACTGCACGATGCTGACTGGCATTGTTATATACTAATAAGCAGCTGTTGTGCTGTTACATTCTGCAGGTGGCTGAAACTGAAGCACAGAGATATCATTTTACCACCTATTATCCATTTCACAGAGAGGTTGTGAGGTCTGACTTTTGGACCTGACGGAGAATTAGTGAAATCACCCAGCTCAGGTAACTTCAGGTCTGCAAACTGGAGTGCAAAAGAAGAAACCTCACCTTCAGAAAGCACCGGTGAGGCATCAGCTATTAACCATCCTCAGAATTCCCACCCATACATTGGCAGCCTTAACCACAAGCAGAGCCCAGTGAAGAAAATACTGCAAATCCTTCCAAATCAAGGACCTCAATGCTAGTGCTAAAGCAAGGCCTTACAGATCTTTTTCAGTAGAGAATGCTACGTCAGGTTCACACAACCACAACTCTCCTCCCTCAAGATGTGCGCTGACAAACTGCAGGGAGCTTGGGCTCTGCAGCATGCTTGGAGATCCTCTTGTACCGTGCATAAAATACAATCTCTCTTCTAACTTAACAGTGGTGTTGTTACTAAGTTTGAAACAGTAAAAGTCAGATGAAAGCTTAGCCTTAAAAGTAAGTAATAATTCATAGCAAGTGTTAATGTATAAGATTTATGTATTTTAACATGACTTGCTGTCCTTAAAGAATCCAAACACCAATATTTCATAGAGTGACAGAAGCAGAAAACAATGGCTAGTTCAAACCACATTAAAGCAGTCACTTCAGCCTGAATACTTGTAGCACAGCTGATGAACAAAATGAGTGCCTCTTACAGAGTTTATTTCATTCAACAATCTCTGGAAGACTTGTATTTGCTCTGTATTTCTTTTTAATATAGCCTAAAAGAGTCCAAGTGGACAAAATTTGTTGGATGACTTCAGTGGATAAAGTACGTTTTTCACTGCGATAGTATCATTGTGTAAGCAAATGCTGGAGCAATGGAAAACAGCCTCTCAGCACATTTCCTTTAAGGGTTTAGAATTCACAATAAGGCAAAACAAAAATAAGTATATAGCCTCAAGATTAAAAAAAAAAGTGCAACTTTATCTAAGGTGCTAGTTATACTTGCAATATGCTGCATTTCTTCCAGAGATTAAGAGCAGGACTTCAGCATATCATTTATCTCTATTCCTTGTTTTGACCATGTGCAAATTTCTGCCAGAAGCTAATTCCCTGATTCCTGTGAACTCAATTCCAGCCTCTGCATCTGAATCAAACTGTGCTGCACTGGCATTTCACATTATGAAGGAGCTTGACAAATTAAATAAAAACTTACATTTCCTTCCATGAATAAATCCTAAAGATCTTACAACTTATTGGCACCAAGAGGTGTCCTGTTGGAGTAGTTACATTAATGCAAGCCCCGATGTTAGATGCACTGGATGGGTTGTAAAGAAGGTGTTATAATAAACCAACTTTGGATGAAACAGGTGTGCCATAACTGCACTGGTAAGTTTATACTAATGCACATCTGTCTCGCCTATTAGCATAAAAATCCCTCCTGCAATCACATTGGGCATGTCCACGTGTCCCACTACTACTTGTGGTGTTGCAGCATGCTGTCAAAATAACATGGAATATTTCTTCCCTGTACTTTCAAAATGCATCTCAGAATTTGTTGCACTTGTGTTACTGGGGGATTTTCTATTTAGTCTTTGACATGCAGCAGCTACTTTTTATCATATGCTAAAGACACCTGTATCAGAAAAATTATCCACCCTTGACCAAGACTGTTGGCAACAGGTACTGCTCTTTCCCCTGCAACTACTGTTAAAAAATAATTTATTGCTGACAATGAAGAACATCCTGGTACAGTCAATGACACCTCTGAAAACACGACAAAGACCAGAGGGACCTATACAGAGGATATATATACCAAAATAACACAAACTCATCTACATTTGAAATGGATTAGAATGGACTCAAGACAGATGCTGCATTAAAAGAACACGCAGAAACTCCCATTATTTGGGGCACACTAACAGTAGGATACAGAAAAAGGCTGACTGACATCATTCACACCCCCCCCCCCTTCTACAACCCATCTCTTCATCTTACCACGTGAAACAAGCAATTCTCCCTACGAACTGCTCTCCCCCGAAATCGAACCTTCCTCCTACCAGCAGGATTCAGTTTTTGATGACTCCTTTCATTTTTTCCCTTAAGCAGCTAACAGCATTATCTTCTTCTGTGATCTCAACCCCCAAAATAAGTACTTGTAAACAAACACCGTGCAATTAAATGACTTTAAATTTTTGCAGCTGCATTACAATACAATAAAAAAAAATATTACTCAGGCAAAAGTTAGGTACGACTAAACCAACATAATGCAATTACCATGACCTCCTCCAATAAAGATTTTAGAATCAGAGCAGAAACAAATCCAGTGTTGCACCCATAAATTTGTGAAAAGGCTTTAAGAAAAGACCCTTTTAACTACCCAGAGTGAAGTAATTTTAAGCGACATTCCTTAAATGAGGAGACACAAAAAAACATTAAGTAGCAATTCATAATCAAAATAATGTTTGCAGCTTAAATTTAGAAAATGACAAAGCGTTACAAGAAGAAAGAGGAACCGTACTTCAAATGGGCTTCAGAGCTTTCAAACTTTTAAAGCTCAATAGCAAGTAGGTTTTAAGAGAACAAAGAAATCTAATGCTACCTATTCAAATCCATCAAAAACACAAGAGGCCCCAATCCCAGCCAAACCCTGTGTCTAGGATGATTCTGAGAGTCTACTTGAATTATCACCTTTCTGGGTTTTTTCTGAGCGCTGTTTTCTTTCTTCTGTGTTATTCTGTTCTTTGGAGTCACAATTTTTAATTCTCCTTTAAGGCAGCTTAAACCTGAAAAATAAAAGTAGAACTGAGCCACACAATGACATAAAAGAGAGAAATGGAGAACAAAACCGGTTAATACCAAAGCAACAGCAGGTCGAAATAGGAAGAGCCTTCAAAAATTAGGAAGGAAAGGGTTATTTACCTATATCGGCATCTCAACTCGAAAGGAAGGGCACTCTCTCGGGATACTAAAGAGTTGGAGGGACAATAACGGCAGGATCGCTACCCTGTCAAGCCAGCTCCTCCAGGGAATTGAAGTAAAAGATAAGTACTAAAGAATGGGACAGGAAGTAACCCAGAAAGCAGAGCTGCTGGGAAATTAAAATCACTCCCTTGCAGGAGTTCATGCTTCAGGAACCGTCAAGCGCGCACACACACACACAAAAAAAAAAAAAAAAAAAAAAAAAAAAGCAAGCCGACCGAGCCCCGGGGCAGAGTTTC
The DNA here is from genome assembly GCF_947461875.1 of Haliaeetus albicilla. NCBI lineage: Eukaryota > Metazoa > Chordata > Aves > Accipitriformes > Accipitridae > Haliaeetus > Haliaeetus albicilla. The sequence goes on along the minus strand of NC_091494.1, from coordinate 24,934,906 downwards.
AAGGCCCGGCGGCGGGGAAGGCAAGCCAGGGCACCGCCGGGGGCTGAGGAAGCGGGGGACGCGCTCCGGAGGGGCCCGCGGCTCCCCTCCGCCCTCACCGCCCGGGGACACCCCCCCCTCCTTCTGCAGGCAGACCCGGGAGCACGGCGGCGGCGGGCCCGGCGCCGGGCGGGGTAGCCCAGAGCCAGCCTGCCTGCCTGCCTACCCCCCGCGGCCGGGGAGGGCAGGGGCGGCGGGGGGCTCAGCACCCGCTCCCGAGGGGGATCGAACGGCGGCGGGGGGGAAGGGGCGGGGACCCCCCTCACAGCCCGCTGAGGGGGGAGCGGGGCGGAGCAGGCCGGCGGCGAGCCCCGCCGGAGGGGCTGCCCGGTCAGCGGCGAGGGGAAGGCCCCGCGGCGGGCCATGGGGTCGCGGCCCCTCGCCCCCCGCTCTCTCCTCTTCTTCCTCCTCCTCCCTCCCCCTCTACCCACCCCCCACCCCCCGCATGAGGGAGTCTGGGGGCAGACGGGGCTCCGCCACCCGCGGCCGTTACCTGTCTGCCGGCAGCGGGGGGGGTGAGGGGTGCTGGGGGGGGGGGGGGGGCCGGCGCGCGCCCGTGCGCAGCCGCCCCCCGCACTGGCGGCGGCGGCGGGGCGGGGGGAGCGGCGGGGCCGGCCGCGGGAGGGGGCCGAGCCGTGTGGGGACACTTTGCACCGAGCCGCCCCCCTCGGCTCGCTCCGGGGTCAGCGGGCAGGGATTGACCTCCGCCGCCGCCAATCCGCTGGCGCCGCGCTGGGACCGCCCCCAATTGCGAGCCGCCGCTACGTCTGATTGGACGCCGGGCTGACGGCGGCTCCGCCCATGGCTCGTCCCCCTTGCCGTAAGGCGCGGGGGAGGGGGAGGGCTTTGCGACAGGGGAGGGGAGGGGAAAGGGGGCGGCTGCGGCGGTGGCGGTTCCGGCGTTCGGACGGAGGAGAGTTGGGCCTTACGGCGCCCTGTCTCTTGAAGGCGGGTGAGTGGCAGCGGTTGCCTGGCAGCGGTTGCCTAGCGGCGGGGGACGGGGACGGGGAGGGCCTGTTTGCGCGGCGGCTCGGGGTGACTAAGCGGGGCCGCGGGCTTCCAGGTCTGGGGGCGGGGCCTGGAGGGAGCCGTCTCGTCGCGGCGGGGGGGAAGGGGCGGGGTCCTGGCGGCGCGGGGCGCGAGGAGGCGGAGGCGGCGGGCGGGCGGGCTAAGGGCCGTCGGGCCGAGGGGGCGGCGGCGGCGGGCAGGCTGAGGGCCGCCGGGTGGGTTGGGCGGGTTGAGGGGGCTCGGGCCTGGCCTGGGTGGGTGAAGGAGCGCGGAGCCGCGCCGGTTGAGGGGCGGGAGGGGGCTGGAGGCAGCGCTGAGGGGAGCGGCGGCGCAGAAGGCCTCGGCCGGCCCTTAGGCCGGCGGGAGGGGGTCGTGGAAGCTGACGGGGCCTTCTGGAGGAGAGTGAGGGGGAGGGGGGCCTGCAGGCCGAGGGGGGGCGGCGGCGCGGGGCTCTGCGCGCCGGCTGGTTTTGGGGCAGTGATTACACACGTCCTTCTGTCAGGGCGGAGTGTCGCGGGTCTTCCTACCAGCAGCCCAGTGCTTGCACTTCTGAAAGGCCAGTGTGAGAGGTACCATAAGTGGCCAGTGAGGTCGGATCGGGTCCGTCTAGTCTTGTCTCTAGTGGCTAAAGATGCTTGCCGAAGAGCAGATAAAGCATCTGGCATGCTTAGGTATCAAAGTTAACGTCAGGGATTGGACAGCTCGCAGCAGAGGTTATTTGCAACCTCTGGGAGGAAATGACATTATTTTAGAGACGTTTACAGTATTTCAGCACTGGGCGGAAGCATATTCTTTATTGAGAGATGAGCCTACAAAGTCATTGCAGGTACAAGTAGTCCAAAGTACATTTTATTTCTTAAATGATTCAACCATTGCGTTGTAAGGAGATCTGGAGCCTACAGAGTCATACCCAAAAGTCAGGGACTGTGGTTTTATTTTGCTTCATCTGATTTAATTTTTTAATGAAAATAGGGTGTTTGGGATAGGTTTTTTTTTCTCCCAGTTGCTACTCATGCAATTAATATTTAATAGTGTATATGTAACAGGGAAAGACATAGGGACTTGACAATAGCTTTCTGTAATCAGGCCTCTTCACTAATATCTCTGAGTAATTGTGTGTCATCATAAACCATTTGTGTTAGTAAAAAAAAAAGTAAAATGTGATACCAACAATGTTAGTCCGGTCAAATCAATGCTTGCTGTGACTTTGTGCTGAATTACATATCACACCTTGTAGAAATATACATATTTTATAACTCTGATTTAGGATATTCTGAAGGCATTTGCAACCACTTAAGCTTCACTTGCTTGGTTTATGATGGTCCTTAAACCTTACAGGCTTCAGCTGCCTTCTGAGTTTTCATCTCCAGTTCTTTGTTTCCTTTTCCATCAAGTTTCTTCTCTCATGTCGTTTGCAGCGCTGCGTGACTTTGGTTCTGATTTTAAAGTCTAACTAAAGTAGTCATGAAAATAACACGTAACAAAATATTTATTTGGGTTTTTTCTGTATAGTTTTCCTTTCTGTCTTTTGCCTGATCAGTTTATATATAAAGCTTTTAGAACTGTTTCCTATTGTTTATGCAGGAGTCTGGCACTGTGAGGCGTTACCTTAATTGGTTTTTAGATGCTGTCATGAATAACTCAAATAAATAATACAAGTAAGGTCTGGAGTTTGTCATTTCTTGTGTATGAATGTGATTGCTTTTCTTTACTTTTCAGCTTTAAGCTTTTCACTGCTCTCTTACCATGACTGAAGTAAATTTAGTCGTTGTCTGACATTCTCCCCCTCTTTGAAGTAAATTTCTTCAAAATAAGCCCCCTTGCATTTCATTTCTTTTAATGACTTCTGTTCATGAACTGTTGTCATGTGTGAGTGAGACATATCTTACAGATGTTTTTGGAAAGTGTTCTGCAAATTAATGGTGTAATATAAATGTATTATGATAGAATCAGGGAAAGCACAACCAGTATCATGTGGTGAAGGTAAAATCTCACAGTGCATGTCCTAGAGGAGTTCTAAATCTCTTCTGCCTTAACAACCTTGCTGTATCTTATGAATTTGTGCAGGAGGGGTCTGTTCATTTACCATGTAGGACAATAATTCAGGTTGATCTTGAACACAGAAGTAAATGTGTTGAGATAATTTTACTTTATTAGGTATTCATTTAGGAAGAAATAAAGATAGGAACAATAGCTATATAAAATATTCAGAATGATTTCTGAAGAAATTTTACAAGGTTTCAGGTCATAAATTTCCACCTCAAGTAGAATTGCAAATAAAGTCTGTAAACGGAGAAAGAATTTATTGTCTGAAATATCAGATTTATTCTTAACGTCTAAAATGTGGAATATGGGAAAGGAAGGGGGAAGGGTTCTTAGCTTTGTCAGGTGAGGGTTAGGTGAGGAACATACTATAACATTTTGGAGTTGTCAGGTCAGCCATTGCTGAATGTGTCTTTAAAAATACCAGACCAGAGTGAATTGTAGATCACTCCCTGCAGGCAACTTCTTATTCTCTAATTTTAGATTCGCTTCTGACGGAAATACTGCCGGATGGTGGAAGAAGTGAGGAGTCTGGGTGTAGCGTTCACCACATATGAAGGTGCCGCGATTAGATCACTGGTCGGCCCGGACCAGGGAAAGAGACAGATAACACACACAGCGTGAGCGCCAACTTCCGCCTTTTATTGTGCAGTCAATTCCTTTTATACTAACAAGGGTAGGCGGGATTACAGACACATCATAAGGCTGCGACTAACCCTCTAACTTTCCGTGACATCGCGAGATCTTCCGAACGCCGAACCCTACATCTGGGTAGCATATCTTGGTCTACCTCTAATCCTTTGTACCTTTGGGAAGCCATTTTGTCAATGTATACTTCAGTTGCAGTTAAAAATGAAGGTGTAATTCTCAATGTTTGACAGTGTTTTAAAAACTTGTGAGGATTATAAACTAAACCAAAAATGCCTCACATACTGAATTTTATAGTTCCATTGTTTTCTAATATTCTGCTAAAAAGCAATATTAATTTCAAATATTTGGTGTCATGATAAGTGCAGGTATAATTGATACATAGATGGGAAGATCCTTAGAATTTCTTACCAGTTGGAAGACTGAGCTCTTTTCTTCCGTTGGTAAGAAAGGGGAAATGTAACATTTAAATAAAAGCCAACTGCAGACAGATGGCTTCAGGAATCTGCCTGGAAGTCTACCTGGTTGATTATGCCAGACTTAAAGATGGGGATCCAAAAAGCATGCAAAAAGAAAATTCCTGTAAACAACGTAAGTCCCACTCCTAAGTTCACAGTACATAAAGGTAATGAGCTCGGGTTTTTTTATTAAAAAGAGTTCTGGTTAGAGAACATGTTAAAACTGTCCTAAAAAGATAAATATTAGAGACTAGCATCACTCTTAATATAGGTGAAAAAGAAACCTTAATGTTATTAAGTATATCCTTTTTGTTTTCTGGGGAGATACCATATCTGTCTAGCCTTTTACATAACAGTTAGAAAATTGTGGGTGCTCACGCTTTAAAGAGATATTTGAATTTTTAATAGTTCTTCTTTTTAAGCTATAATGAATGTTCCAGTGTTGTAATGGAAAAATATGTTCCATTGACATGGTGATAAAGATATTTTTTTTTATTCCTTTCCTAAATATGGTTAGGTATTTTTATTGGCTTTTAATAAGTTTTACACTTTTTTTTTTTAAGTATTTTGTAATTTTAAACTTCTCAGTCACTGGGCCTTTGACCAGCTCTGTGGCATTGTTGGTCCTTTGCGTTATCTGAAAACCTGTTTTGGGTTTCAAGATGTAGGTCATCAGAATGAGTTCTGCACATGTAGATGTAAAGGAATTCTTTGGTCCTCCTTACAAAATTAAGAGCTCGGTTCTCTCCTCCTGTATACTCACGCTACTCACCTTGAGCCTATGTACAGCGGAAGACAAGACTTGTCCTTTGCTTTCTATTTTTTTTGAGAAGTGTTGCCATATCCAGCCTTAGTGGAGCAATGAACATTGCCAGTTCAGATGAAAATTTGCAGTTGAAACTTTGTGCCTGTTTTTGGAGGAATCTGTCACAAAAGAAATGAGATTTTAGTAGTTTTAGCACTGTAGAGAAAGATTTGATCCAAGTTCCCATAGCTTTCAGAAATAGTCCCTAGTAATAGTCATCTTCGGTTTTGTTAGTTCCAGCAAATTAATGTTGTTGTCAGTAGTATAATACTGGAACTGTAAACTTCTTCATGGCATGGTAAATCTTGTATCATTTTAATGTCTCACTGGGATGGTTTTGTGCAACTACCACTCTTACTGTTTTTAAACAGTGAATTTGTATTTACAAAATAAGTTTAATAATGGTAATATTAACTCTAAAAACATGTGTTCTTTTGTATCTTTCTAGTTATTTGTTAAGTTCAGTAATAGCAAAATATTTATTTCTAGGTAACATAGAAGAGAAATGCCTAATAGTGCTTCTCTTTCTCTTACTGGATAAAAATAACTTCAAAGCTGATTTGCAGCGACCATGAATCATCAGTGAAGACATACGGCATTTTCTGGAATATTGAGTGTTCTCATAATGAAGATCTCTCTTCTGCAGCAGATGTATAAGGACATACTGGTAGGCATTCCGCTAGCAAAGGAAAGCCATCATTATATCTCTTTACTTAATCTGTGTGTTGAGCAGCCACCAGGAAGAGATGAATCATGTAATCGGATGCATCTGCCATCTACTAATGGTGGTATGAGGAGCCATCAGGACGCTGATATGTCGAATTTGGTTGTCCCTACAACAGATGATACATCAAATAGCTTTGCAAACGTGAACTCCTCATTCTGTCCACGAGAAGTAATGCTTCTTCAGTTAACCTTGATCAAGATGATGGTTGCTAAAGCAGAGTCCCAGGAAATTGAATTCAGTACAAGACAGAAGTACTGTGAGATCTTTGCCCTTCTTCTGAAGGAGGCAAAAATTGACTCAAAATTGGTAAGGTTTTATAAACTTCTGAAAGATTTTTGTGAGGGGTGGGAGGAGGAACATACCTTAGATATATTTTCTTTCTACATGTCTGCAGATTTGTCTGCTTGGTAGTTATGATCAGCTGTTATCTCACATGGCTTCAAAAAGTTTAGCATCTCTTGTGTATTTCCAGCTGAAGGAAGAGGTGAGTATGGCATAACTTTTCACAGCTTAAAAAAATGACTTAGTGAATATGTGCCTTCAAGTTGTTCCACTTAACTCTAGAGCAAAGATTTTATAGTGTTTCTGTGGCACGAAAGCAGTCACTGTAGAAGTACTTTTAGATTTTACAGTGCTCATAAAGAGGCTCCTTTCATAAGTAGACCCACAGAGCAACATGCTCCTTTCCTCTATCTGTTGCCTGTGTGTCTACTCTACTGTAGCTTTCTGCAAGGCACATCTGCAGTCTGCTGATGTTCAGCATACAGACTCTTGTTAGTCCCCACAAAACGCCACACAGTTTTGCTGAAGTATGCTTGGCTCCAGTATCAGGAACCACATGAAGGTTATACAAGATAATACTGTGTGATAGTTCTCCCATAAAGTGTGTCTTAAGGGGCTTTGGGTTGTAAGTGGTGGATATGTAATAAATATATTCCACAGGAGTATTTCAAGTGTGTTAGGAGGGGCATGGAGTATAGAAAGAAAGGAGATCAGATGTGTAGCAGAAGTTTGTAATGCAAGGTGGAATGTCTTTGTATGTAAAAATCTGGAATTCTATGAAACTATTTTAAGGCAAAATGTGTCTAGATGGCAAGAAATATTGTGTTTAAGGTTGCAATACATGTATTTCAAAAAAACAATAATCTAGACTATCAATATTTTTACAGTTACTTGATATGTTAGGTGATGCAGTAGATAAAAATAGGTAATAACCTATTGAAAGTTAATCAAATGCTGTTCTGTATTTTCTTGTTTGAATATTCTAGTTACTTGAGGTTTTTTTTTTACTTGCTATATATTTGGTGAATATATGTTGTAGCCTCCATAGTAGCATCTCTGAACTAGATTTTTCTCAGAAATATATTTGTAAAATTTCTTGCAAAGTTATTTGGGAATTATGATTTCAGATATAGTCTGTCTACAGTATTATCTGATTTTGGGGAGGTCACATAACATTAGGAGGTTTGTTTTTCCCTTTCTGGAAAATACAGGTCATTTCTATTGCATGCATATGTGACTTCATGTTTGTAAATACTATATACTTAAAGGCACTGGACAGATATATAGTTTCTACCTGTGTTTTGTCTATGCCTACATTTGAATCTTTTTAATGTACAATTTTCAATCATTGTATTATGATTTAATTTAATGTGCATAGCAATTGTAAAGCATACATGATTGTTTTTTGAACAAATTTTCTTAGAACGCATTAAATGTCACCTGGCTCACCTTTAGTTTGAAGACTCTTTCAGGATTCCCTGTGAATACCCAGGTAGCAGAATGTCTGTGGACTCTTACAACTATTATCAAGGACATGCTGAAAGATGAAGTTTTAACCAAAGCAGGTACTGTAGCAATTTTATGAAGTTCTCAATACACGAGTGCCCACTAGGGGGAGGAATGTTCCTTTTAATCTCATCTGGAGCAGCTTGTCTAAAGAACACCTATTTTCTTTGTTATAAAGAGAGTGACAAAGTACTCTTAAAAATGTAGTGGTTTAAGCATGCTTAAAAACTGAGAATAGTCACAATCATCTGTTTTCTGCTTCTTTGACGATTTAGCTGTGTTACACTACAACTCCTTAATGTTCTTCTTGTTGCTCTAGGTATTTTGAAGAAGTTGTTGGCTCCTCTTGATGCTGTGCTTGAAGGATTTTATAATTCCATTCTGTTCCATCATTTTGACAGTCACCACTACACTTCACCTTATTCTGAAGCTGCAAACAATTTGATCAGTTTTATAGATCTGCTTGAAGCACTTTTGGCTTCCAGAATTGAATTAGAACTACCGCTCAGATGCCAGAGAGTATTGTTTTTGAAAGTTTCTTACATCCTGACACTCATTAGCTCATCAATTCACTATTTAATCAAGAAGAAGTTAATTATGCTACTTAAAAAATGTGTCCTTTACAAGTCTAGAGAAGATGCTAAAAGTGGATCACTGTTCTTACAAAACCCATCTTTATATGAGGATATGCTTGCCCTGAGTAATGCTGTTCTGCAGGTTGTGAATTTGGCTTGGCTTAATCAGATCCCACTCAGTGAAAAGGCCAGCTACTTTGGAGGCAGTGAGACTGTTCCTGGAGATGGTACTCAAGGTGGTAGTGACCAAACTGTTCTCAGAGCCTTAAGTCTGGTTGTGCTTAAAGCACTGGAATTCAAGTTTCAGAACTCTGCTACAGAAGCTGAAATCAAAGGTAATAATCTTTTTTTAGTTTTGTTTGCTGAGCAAGAGTTTTAGAACTTTCAGGTTTTGTAGTCACAGCTCATTAAGATTGTAAATAGAATTCAGCTGAATTAGTGGTGGTGGGAGGGAAGAAAGAGAATACTGTCCCAGGAAACTTGCTATCACTGTTTCCTGCCTAATTAGTTGTCTCGTTGTATTTTATCCTATCCTTAGCCCTGTGATATGGGGGGCTTGAAACAGCTGCATTTGGGATTGAGAACTCTTCCTGTTAAGAACACGTGTTAATATTTGAAATAGTTGAGCTGGCTTGGGAACACCAGGCTCTTCTCCAGTTGGAAAAGAAGAGGGCCTATAGCACAAGCATCTACTCTGTTGAGGGTGGGGAACTGAAAGGAACTGCAGGTAATGCTTTCCTGTTTTCTAATGTGGAGGTAGATCTTTTGGTTGAAGGTACTAGGCATCACTGTCAGACAGATAATGTAATAGGGCAAAACCAGCAGTGGTAGAAAAGGTGAAAATAATGAAGCTATAAAGTAAGAGACAGGAAAATTATGGGACTTGGCAGAGTATAGTAGTTGTGTTTTTCACCCTGACTTATAGGTCTATCCTTTGAATTAGTAGGTGTGAGGCATACATGTAATACCTGCTTACTTGACTACGTTTGTTCCACTGAACAGATTAATTAGATTAGCAGAAGAGCAGATCTGGTTGTTGTGCTAGGGCTATGCCACAAGGCAGGCAGTGGGATGGCAAGGGAATGCTGTAAAACTTGTGTTCCTGATGGGAGAGGATGCATTGCTGTGTCAAGCTGGTAGCTAGTTAGTAGTCTTCTCCCATGCTATAATGAAGTGGTGGGGTGAGGCTTTTTGCCTGAGACACACTCCTGGAATCCCATCTTCCCACTTGCCTTTTTACCTCTGAGAGGCACATGATGCACATCTTCTGATGCTAAGCTGTGTGAATGTGGATGTGCAAATCCTAAGATCAAAGCAGCTTGCTGTCCCTGGATTACAGGCTTCACAGCAAAAATGGAAAGGCAGTTCTGAGCAGTGTTTCTATTCAAATACAAGTGAGAATGGGTGTTCCTTATTGTCAGCCAATTGGTGATGTGGCAAAAAAAGTAAAAAATAATTTTTACTTTAAACAAGGATGAAATTTTATAGCATTTTAAATCTATTGAGGGATTTTAATACAAGTTCTAGATGTAAATACTGTTTTACTTTTTATATTTCTACCTTACGTAGCAAGCATAAAATCAACTTTTAATTCATCTGACTGTGCAAAAGAGCTACAGACTTATGTAAAACAGTTTCTGACACTTTTTCCAGGTTTTGGAAGATGTTATATTTGTGATGCCAGTTGCATTCTTAGAGTTTTTTTTAAGTATTATAGAGAATATTTTACTTATGATCCACTGTCTGAAAAATGTACAGAGACTGAGATTGTGTAAGAACAAGTGAACAGAAGAAATGTAGGTTAAATCTGTTTTGGTTGTCTCTATGAAAATTCTTTCTCAAAGAAAAAATTCTCCTTTCTTTCCCAGATTCATGACAAAAAACCGAGTTCTTTAATTAGATTCAAATACAGATCCAACTGTCAAGAGGAATTGCAAGTTGAAAGGAATGGTGCTTCTATTTTAGTGACATTAAATTAAGTGGTTAAAACAAGCACCAAAATGCTTTAATATGCTAACTTCCTTGCCGGGAAACTGGTTGATCTTATCTTTTTTTATTAACATGAATTACAGCGGCTTAACTTTAATTCATTTCAATTTTGAGAGTAATTTCCAGATAGCTTTGATTTATAGGTAAGAATTTCAGTCCAAATAGTAACTATTAATAACAAAGACAATTTGCTGTTCCTATTATTTGCTAAGAGGAAAAGCAAATCTTAAAGTCAAATATTAAGGAAAACCACATAATGATGTGGTAAGTAAAATTGATTCCCATGTTGCAGGAGATTTTTCAAAAGCAGTAGTCATTGTTTATATAAATGATGCAACTGTGCTTTTCAAGCCATAGTGTACTTCCAGCAGCATTAGAGTTCTTACTTAAGGAGTACCTTTGGGGTAAAGATATATGTAACTATATTTTTCTCTGTTTTCTGAACATTGAATGTATGCCTTGTTACATAAAAAACTGGTACCTAGTACCATACTGTGTAATACATACTACGTAGTACATGTACATGGTACATACTATAGTATGTAATAGTATTGAAGAGGTAAGTTTCTTGACTTAAGGGAAAGAGTTTGTCATATGAATACAAAGTTATTTTTATGAATAAGCTACTGAACTAAAATGTCAGTGCAGTGTTTAGAGGGAGGGGAAAAACAAAGATTTGCAGGAAAAATACTGCTTACATTAATCATTCCAGCAAGGATTTTTAGACTGTGTCATGAATGTACCTTTATCCTGTATGTACTTGAAAACCTACATCATCCATGCAGAATTTATTTTATAAAGAATATGGCTATACTACAAGTATACTACTAGTATACTTCATACTGTAGAAATGATAATTTATTCCCATCATCTTTAGATCACTGCAGTTAATTTCTACAGTGAATCACACTGGGGAGGGTTTGCTTCAGTCTTATCAAAGTGCTCATACATCTGTGGCATTGACTTCATTATAATTCACCTTTCTTTAGTTTGTGATGTACTGATGAAGCTACCTAATTGGGGAGCCAAAGGAAAGTATAAATCCCAGCTGTGTGAGTATAGTCACATTTTTGTAGGTTTCCTGATACATGCAAATATTTGGAGGTGTAATCTTGTTCATTAGTCTGCAAGCTTAGGTGTGAAAGGATTCACCCTGTTGTACCCAAACCTTTCTAGGTCACCTCTGATTATTCTTCCTTGAACTCTGAGGAGATGAAGAATGCTGTTTAGATGAATAAATTGTGTCCTTAAGCTTTATCTGTCAGGGGGTTGGGGGTGCGGTACCTAATGAGTAAATTAATTTTCTGCAGGTTACTTATAATTGTTAACATTGGCATCTAAACATTAGTATGTTTAGAGTTTATAATAGAGTAGCCATTTACGTTGAAATTAAGGTAAGATAACTGCTTATGTTTTTTTGCAAAATATTTCTTGATTTCTTTGGTACCAAGAAGCAAGAACTAATCTATAAAATTTGATGCTGTGTTACATCAGTTGAGCTAAGGAATGATAAATGCGTTCATGAACTGTTACACACTGTTAATTTAAAAAATAAAAAGTGTATGATGTTTAGTAACAAAAAACGTATAACAAAATTCATGGTTACTTCTTTTTTTCAGGAGACTTTCAGAGTTCCATGTCCCAGCTGTTGTTATTCTGGAGGAGTCATCTGAAGGCTTCCCTACAGTTTCACCCAGTTGTACATCACTGTGAATGGGTCTCCTTGATTTTCATAGAGCAAGATGATGATATGTGGGAAGCTGCTAAAGCTTTATTACTCATCTATTTAAAATTTGATAGGTTAGTGTACATTTTATTTGACAGAGCTATGAAGAATTGTAATTTAGTGAAGTTATTGTGATATACATAACATTTCCATTGATTACTTTTGCATAAAGAAAAAATATTTTTAAAACAAAACCAAGAAACAAACCTCAGGACAATGTAGTAATATGTGGTGTAAGAGCAGTGAACTTTGCTGATAATTTGATTAAGTGTTTTTTGGACTGAAATGAGGGAGTTGTGCAACAGCTCCTATTAAGTATTATCATATCCTGTAACTCAGAATAATTGACTTCACTATTTAAAGTAGTGGTTAGACACAGATAAAAAGCAAGACTGTTTTCTTTCAACACCGAGAGTTTGGCAAGAATGGGATATTATAATTAAACTTCATGAATTCAGGGACTTGCAGCAAAGTAGCCCTCCTAAGGATTGGACCATGTTAATTCTAGCTAGTTGATAAAAACTGTGATTGCTAACAACTGAAATGTGTTCTTCATTAATTTGTCCTGGACATCCTCTGCTTCATTGTTGTTTAAATTACCATACAAGATATTCTAATTTATAAAAGCTCCCTCAAGCTTTCAATGTGAAGATATTGCAAGTAGTATCTTAGATATACACAATTCTTCTTAGACACCTAAATACAAGTAGGCCGCTCTTTTCCAATGTGCTTAGCATCCTGAAAGTTAATCTATGTTCAGGTTTACAAAAATATTAAAATAACAATTCCTGTATTGTAAGTAACTTTGTTTATTCCAGAATGTTTCCTAAGGAGGAGTGCTGTTTAAGAAGGCCTGCTTTAAGTGCTTTGACTTCCTACACTGTCCAGTCTCCTAGCCCCACCTGCCTTCGTTCTTTCTCATTCTAATGTAAAAACTTCTTTTTTGGTTTTTATTTTTTGACAAAATCAAAACAGAGCAGGAATGCCATTTTCTGGACATACCTGTTTTTTTAAAAAAAACCCTGTAAACTTCCTTTGAATTTAATCCATTTTATGACTTACTTTTCAGGTTACGGCATGATGCTGCTGATAACTTAAGCCAAAAAGAAGAGGAAACCTGGAACTTCCTTACACATGCAAGTGCATATAATCCTCACTGTATCTTTTTATTTTTTCTAGAAAAAATCGCATTTGATTCCACAGTACTTCTAGATTTTCTGATTTCATCAGAAACTTGCTTTCTGGAGTACTTGGTAAGGTACTTAAAGCTTCTGAGCAAAGACTGGCATCAGTTTGTAGATGTCTGTAACGGTTTTGATACCAAGGATGGCACTTTTCAATCAATTTCTTCTGTCAAGCAAGAAAAACAAAGCTGTATGACTGTTGAGAGTTTGCAAAATGCTTGTTGTGAACCAGAACCACAGACTCTTGTAGCTTTGGCTGCTTCTCACAGCTACTTAGTGTTTACAACAGAGCAAGGTGATAATGAAGTTGTTGAGTCTAACCAGTCTAACTCATTGATATGCACTGATAGTACATCTCTGCTGGGTTCTCTTCAAAGCCTTGTTAATTATGACAGCTCAGAAGACTCCGAATTAGAATCAGATGGAAAAGAGTGCTTGGTAGACACAAAGCAGGTGCCTTTAAATAATGAGGGTAAGGTGATGATAAGGGAAACTGTTTGCAGCTACACAGATGATAAACAGAATACACTCAAGTGTGAAGTGTTGCCTCTGAAACAAAAGGGATCTAATACCTTACCCTGTTTGACTTGTACAGCGTCTCTGGATAACGTCATTCCCCTAAGGACAATGCTTTACACATCAACAAAATGTCTGGAAGAACTGCAAAAAGCTATTTCTAGGTTGCAGAGAAGAAATCTTTTCCCATATAATCCATCTGCATTGTTGAAGCTACTGAGCCACGTTGAGAAGATCAGTAAGAACGTGAATCCACAATAATCCAAAGAAGTGTTCTGGTGATTTTTTTTTTTTTTTTTTGTTAACTAGTCCACTAGGGAATGTTTCCATAAGATTAATGACTTCTAAAGCTCATGCCTCTTGCACCTGTCAGCTTATTTAACTTGCAACAGGATAAACGTGTTTTTGGTTGACACCTTAAAAATCTGCAATTGAATTCAGTGATATGAACCATTACCTTAGGGTCCTAAGCTTATTCATGGTATGTATGTCAGTGTATGGTATATAAGGATTAATTGTTAGGTATTCAAAATTTGATAATAAATGACTAATGTGAAAGCATATCAACAATATATAATACTTAAAGTATTGTCAATTATACTTAATGTCATTCTATATATGAAGTCATTGGCAGATTGGTAGTGATTTATGGAGAGCAGTGCAGCGTTAATGCAATGCTTGACTGCTCAGAGGTTGAGCTAAATAAAATATTTTAGTTGGGGACAGTTTTGGTGTTTATACTCTGTGTTCTGCCATCGGTGCTTTGCTCTAAGTGGATATTCAGATGTGCTGCCACAATCACAATAATCCGTGCCACGCTTTTCTTTGCTGAAGTGCTTAATTGACGTCTAGGATGTACTTTTTTTAGCTTTTACTGTTTACCTGATTTAATCAGCAGTATTAACATTTCACTGAAAACTGAATTTAGTTTTTCGCAGTATTTTATGGTATATTCTTTCAATTAAAGGGAAAGGTATATATGAGACTGATGCGTATATTGCTTATTTATAGAAGATTTTAGTGGAGCGTTATATCTAAAATCAAGCTTAGGTAATGCAGAAGTGAAATTTCAACAGAATTCCTTGCATCCATTATGTATTTTATGTAAGTATAGAATAAATACTTAATAAATTTGTTAAATCAGAAACAGATAAGTAGAAATAAGTGTCTGCAGTGCAGTGAGATGGATAGTGAATTCTTACTAGAGAAAGTTATTTCAGAACAGGATCCAAACCAGTGTGTGCATTTAGCAGGAAGCCACCTAATGTTGGTACACTTAACGTGCAGCTTGTAATGATCTTACAAGTGTTAGGCAATGGGAAAGTACTGACAACGGGGACTACTGTAGAAATCTCAGACCTCATCAGAACTGTAAGAAGCAGTTTTCCTGTTAGGATCATCTCTTGAAGGTAAGTGCTCTATTCTGATTGAGAGCCAAGTAAGTTCTATCTTCCTTTTAAATAGCTACTTAGTGTTAAAATACATACTGAGTTAAGACAAACAGTCTCTGGAGCAGGTGGCTGACCCCCAATCTCTGTGACTGTCTTCTAGATCAGTCTTGAGCTCTGAACTGGTCAATTGACACTATTGGGAGGGGAAGAAACCTAGGTTAAGCTTATGGGATAATTTAGCTGGAAATTACAGTGCTCTCCAGAGACACTTGCATGGTATGAATTCTCAGACAGGAAGGTTTGAACCTCAGTCTTATTCTTTCAGGATGACAGCTGTAATCACTTGGCAGTTATATAGGAAAGAGTGATCCCCTTCACTGGCATGTAGGAGATCTGAATAGTCTGTGTGTTTGTTGTGCTTTGGTTTCTTCCTGAGAACTTTTGTGTGTAGAAGTGGGTGAGAATGTCAATGAATGGAAACTTTTCCATTCATGCTTATAGTTATTTTAGTTAAAAACTAACCTCTGAGTTGTCCAGGGCAGAATAATGCTGGTTTCTCTTTACTGTTTGAATTTGGTTATGCTCTAGATGCTGAGTTGCTCATTTCTGTCAGGACTGAAATGTCTCTGGGCATGTTCAAAGATGCAACTCTAGACAACTTGGGAACTTTTCGGTTCAAACAAAGGAAGTGCCTTTGGCAAGGCAGTTGAGCAAGAGTTTCTCAATATCGCAATTTTAAAGTTAGGTAGGTACTTACATTTCAGTGAAATCCTTTCCACTATCCTCACTCTTAATCTACCCTTTGCTGACTAGTTTATTTTAACTGAGTAACTTCATTGTTTTCACTGAACATAGTATTGTTCAGCATTTCTTAGTCTATACTTTGCGAGTTGGAAGTATCTAAATTACAACAGTACTTCTCAGACACTGATAAGCAGTGTGGGATAGGTAGAATGGAGAGATAATTTCAGTTTTGTTGAGTGCTAGTCGTCTTCTTTGACAGTGATAACAACTGTAAAAACTTTCTTGAAGTAAAAGTTTAGAAATCTCAGAACAGTGTGTTGCATTTAGCAAGAAGTGTAGGAGCCATAACTTTTGATTTTTTAATACAGCAAATCCAATTGCAATCCAACTGTATTTAATTCTTACAGGCATGAAGTTGATTGTGTGCCCAGTTGGTTATTAGTAGTGATCATTCCCACATGTTTCACTTCTCAGAAAGCCATTGTTTTAATTCTCAGAATGTTTTAGTGGTAAAAATGGGTAAATGTGGTTTGTATCTGGCAACTAGATACCTTAATGTGTTGATATTTTACCATTTATGAACTGTAGGACCCGAGACAGTAAAACTGATGTGAGTCAACTTTTTTTTTATTGCATGCAAAATGAGTGTGAGGAATGAAGGTAGCTAGTGGTTCTATGGCTATATTCAAAAAGTCTAGCACAAAGAAAACACCTTGCAAATGAACTTGTATTTTAATCCATTGCTGAGTATATAAGTTGGGGTTGCTGGGGTCGGTTTGTTTTGGGGTTGTTTTGTTTGGTTTTTTTGCTTCAGTTTTTACTATCTAAAATTTTTAGGCAGAGCTGTTATTTCATTTGCTAGAGAAAATTAGCTCAGCTGCAGACCCTATTACCAATGTTAAATTAGAACTTAGGAAGTAGATCAGTTATTACTAAGAGGTTGATGTGCCTCACCTTTGGATATTGATATCTAACAACTTTTCTTGTATTATTTCAAAGCAAGACACAGAAAAAACCAGGTGACTTGTCTGGAGAATAGTTTTCTGTCAGAGCACTTATCCTGAAATGTCCACAGTCTCCATCTATGTCTGTGCAGTTGTTTTGAGGAGTTTTACCTTCAATATCAACAGAATAAATTATGCTTTAATGAGGTAAGCAGTTAGCACTAGAAATTGCTTACAGGATGTGCTTTTTAAAAAGAATAGTTTTGAACTTTAATATTTGTAGAGCTTGATTGCAATTACAGCTGAATCCAGGTGGTTCCATGCTTGTGGTTCTTCAAACTGGATTTCCTCCAATATTTTTATGACTGCTTTCCACTCTAGTTTTAAGACTTGTAATACGAGTTTTAATCCTGTAATACAAGAATAAAAGTCAACCCTGAGAATTTCTATACTTATGATACTCTTGTAAAGCTGGGAATAAGGAACCTTGGTTGTTCCCTGGTTTATCACTGCAGGATAAGCATCATTTGTAGTTTTTCCAAAGTCAGTCTGAGGTAGTGTCTGATGTCAGTATCAAGTATTTATTACAGTGTTTCAGTGTCAGTAGGAGTGAAAATACTGTGGTCATTACAGTTTTACTTCTGTGTATTTTCCCTTGAAGAGTTGTCCAAATGAATTTGTAAAATCTTGTTGTATTTTGTACAACTCTTATAGGCTACCTGATTCACTCTGAAATCCTGTTAGAAGCCAATTGTATGTGTCAGAATGGATGATAGGCAGTCTTTTGGTTGTTAGGTCGACAGCAGGCATGGACATGGACTTGGTTGAGAAACATCTCAGGTATTTAAGCTTTTCCACGTCATTGTCTTTTTAAATGAGTTTACTGCTGATAACTGTCAGAGACACTCTTTAATAGACAAGCTGGCTTGGTTTTCATACAGCAAGGAAGGAAGGAATACAACAATATATTTTGTGGTAAAAAGCTTGCATGGAGAATTGCAATATCCTTAAGTTATTTCTGGTTCCTACTTACCTCTGCTGCAAAACATGGGTTTTGTCAGTCAGCGGTGTCTTTTCAGGGGGAAGATTTGAAAAAAATGTGAAATGCTCGAAAAAGTAGCACGCTCAACCTCAAAAGTAAATGCACTGCTGAATATTGGCTTCCTTAAAAGGTTGTAGGGGAGTTTTGTATGTACATATCCTGAAACTATGTTAGGAGTTCTAGCTGCTAATCGTAGTTGTCCAAGAATCTGCCTCATTTCGTCCTGGTGCTAGAGAGTTGAAACCTGAAAGATTTTCTGTGGAGCGTCAAAGAGCTTCCAAATGTCCATAGCTACTTTGAAGGAAGTAATAGCTGCATAAGAAACAACGGATAAGATTTTGAAGCCTATTTGGCAAAACAGCATGCACTGATTAAGTAAAAAAGATTTGTCAAATTACAAAATCCAGTGTGCTTATTTCCACATTCACAATGTTCATCCTTCGCTTGCTAGCTTTATCTTCAAATGTAATCTTTTGGAGTTTGTCAGCTCTTAAAATAATTTTGTTACTACAGACCTTTTATAGCTATTTCATGTAGGGATTTAACTGAAACAAAAAAGCTAATGCTTTCTGAAAACTTATCTAAAGTACTTGGCTTCCTTGATAGTATTTACATTCTTCAAGAAAATCAGGTATGAAATGGTGTTCTCTTTCTGCTGACACCACTACAGCTGCTGTGAGAATTAGGCAAAGATCCATTATGCAGCAAATGTAAAACTCAACCATGAGTTTTGGGTTTGTGGTTTTTTTTAATTGTTTATCTCCTCAAGGGAGTATCTAGTACTTGATCATTTTCAACAGAATATTGGTCCCTCTGAAGGAGTGCTGCTTCACCTAAGCTAAAAATACTGACCAGTATGATGCCAGTGTTTTCTGTAATTTTCAATTATGAGCTGATGCAGAGGGGGAAATTGCTGGGTGTGAAGCATCAAAGGGATTGCCTTTCAGTTTCACCAAGCACATGCTCATATTTTGCACTTGTGTTCTCTGTGGATGGATAAAGATTGATGCTCTAATAGTCTTCTAGTAATGTAATCAAACAACATTTGCAGCGTTGTCTTATGTGCAAGTGTTACAAATTGTTGAGGTTTATTTTCATACAGCTGTTAAACCAGTGCTTCCAGCTCCAAGGATCAACAAGACATCTTTTTAATCCTATGTTATTTGGACTGTTGGAAACGAATTAAAAAACTCTCTGAAAGAATTGGTTGGACTAATTGTTAAATGTCTAGTGTTGCAGCCAGAAGATTTTGTGTATTAGTCTCCTGCATCTTAAGATGGTAATAGCACATTGGGAGTATTATTTGAGTGAATTAGCAGTGCTGTGTTTGGAGTGGAAAGGGTGAACAATAGAAGTCAATCCTTAGATGCAGTTGTTCTTGCTAAGATTTTGTGAGTAGCATGCACGTTTTAACACACTGCTCGCTATAAACATGAGCAACCAGTTACTCTTCTTGCTAAATTTACCTTTTCAAACATATTAGAACATATGTAGTGAAAGTACCTTATATAGATATGCGGTTATACTTGAATTGCTCCAGTGTTTCTGGTTATTAGAAAGGTGAATTTGACAAGTATGGACAGGTTGATGCTAAATCAAGGGGGAAAAAAAAAATCTCACCAAGGATAATTTAAAGACAAAACAGACTAGGATTTTGCATCAAGAATGCTGACCAAACTGTAACCAGATGAATTCTTCATTAAATCACACATACACCTCTGTGCTGTGCCTCTGGATATGAGAGTGTTCTTAATTGCTGTCCTGGAAGCTTATTGGTACGCTGTATATTCAGTATTTAAATGAAATACAGCCAAGAGTTTGTAACAGCTTGAAAGAGAGATCATAACTGTGGTATTTATATCCCTCAATTGTTAAGTGTGCAAGAGAAATTGGTTAGAAAGCAGTCCCCAGGGAATGTCAATGTCTTTTCCTGGAGCCTTTTTCCTAAGGCATATTTGAAGCCTATCAATAATCCTGTTCTCTGCATTTTAGTGAAGTGATGGTGGCTTGGGTCAGCAGTAGAGTGTGTTAGTGTTCCTTCACTTCCCTCCACTGTCTTTATCTTTCCAGTATTACCACTGACATCCTCTTTTTATCCAATTGTCATCTTCCTTCTTGTTATTAAGGGCCAGATTCTCAAAGTATTGAGTTTTCCATTTCTTATTAAAATTCACAGGAACCAAGTTCTGAAACAATAATTTTAAAAGATTTAAGCATTTTGAAGATTTCAGCCTATGTGTTCAAATTGTGTGTATTCCTGATTTAGTCCTGCAGAGGTATTCATGTATGATAACTATTTATTACCTTAATGCTTGCTCTGTTCAAAATCAGGTATCTAGTCTTCAGTTATGACAGATGGCATTATTAATTAGTAATGAATCTCTCCTTACTTAAAAACCCTGTATGGATTATCGATCAGGTCATACTTCGAAGACCAAGAAAGGTCTTGAGAAGAAAGCTTTTTGAGAGATTTTAAGTGGACTTCTTCATCCCTTTTATGTAGGGGAAGGTTGGTATATTAGGAGAAGATATGAATTCATGTGAAGAAGAGGAGCTTAGCTTTTAAATGACAGATGGCAAGATTATGAGTTACGATATTGATGTCCTTGAATGTGGGACTTGGAATGATTCATTTTCAGATATTTATTGATTCTTGAGGAGCACAAAGTATAGGAATATCAAGGTTTTTTTATCTTGATCTTGAAGGAATGCCAGATAGCAAGCAGATGGGTTTCACTGGTGGTGAAAAGAGAATTGAGTCCAAATTATTACTATTTGATCAAATTGATCAAATTTATTCCTACTTTTTCTCTGTGTATGGATGTGACTGAGATCTGATTACCTGTCTGCCATTGAAAAGATAATCAGTTAGCAAAAATTACTAGGTACTAATAGGCAATATGTTTAGAACATTTATCTGTTGGTTCCCCAGACAAATTTTAATTTTTTTTTAATAAAGGAAAATAAAAGAAACCCTTTTGTTTGGAGATTTGTTGGTGTTTTTTTCTCTTCTTCCCCCTGCAGGTGCCATCATACACAACAGCTCTGATTCTAGAGGTTTTAAGATTTAATACAGTCTCAAAGATTTGCTAAGAGGGTTTTCTTTACTGAGAAAGTTAACTAATACTATAATCTTTCTTATGTAACTGCTTAGAAGCTCAGGTGAAAGCTCACATCCACTGTGTGGATTCACTGTAATTTAATATATGTGTTTAACTGGCTGGAAAACAGGAAGAAGTTAATTTTGTGATTTTTTTTTTTCTTGTTTTGTTCTAATATTGTTTTTCACTGAAAACTTATACGTAATTTCCAGTGATATGTCAAATAATTATTTGGGTCAAATATGTGCCTCTTATCTGGTTATATTCAATTGTTGTATGATGGAGTAGGTGTTATGCTACAAGTAAGGAGTAGTAACACCTAGGGTGGTGGGTTTTTTTTTTTCCTCAGTGAGCCCTACAGACTAAGGTGGTGGTGGCTTTTTATTTTTGTTTGGTTTTCTTTTTTGCAGCATTCAAATTTAAGATACCTGAAGGATAAGTACTGTGAAAGTGCAGCAATAATTGAAAGGTCAGTGGGCAGCTTTGATCGAGAGAGTATGGTTAGCTTGTTATTTACCATGCAATATTTTTAATCGTGTGATAGTCCTATGTAGGCGTTGAGTGCTACCTAACAAATGCTCCTCAAGAAGTATGTAAAAACATTTTTTTTTCCATTTTATTATTTGTAGCAGCTCCACATTTGCTCCAGTCAAACAAATGTGTTTTTTGCAATGTAGTGTAATAGTGAAGAAATCGTGGATTGAGGCATAAGAAAGGTGTTTCTGCCAATTACCTATTACATTACTGGCACAGTATTAGCCAAGTGAATCAGCTTGCTCTAGGCTTTGCTAATTGGCAAAGTGTTCCTAAATGTTCTGCTTGGTTCATGCTAGTGGTTCAGATGTGGGAAAGCACGGAGATAATTTAAGCAACAGCAAAGCCATAATACTACCTTTCTGAAATAATCCTTCATGTTTAATATTTCTCTGGTGCATCAGTTTATTGAGTACTGCTCCCACTTTTATGGAAGGACTGAAGACTTGCAATAGCTGCAAAATATAATGCCTCAAAAAGAAAAAAAAAAAAAGCTATATGAACAAAACCAAACTTTTCTCTGGAGGGAAATAAATGAGCAGGATCCAAATATTGCCTGGGTTGCATCTTCTTTTATTGTAGTCTTATGGATTACGATGAAAGTTTCATATACTCAAAAGGAGTTGTGGAAATTAAGGCTGCGGGGGGAAACCTCTCCAGTGTTATTTATGTAGACACCATCTGTGGTTTAGGAAGTCAGAGCCTCAAATTACTGAAGGTTGGGGGTGTCATCAGTTACTATTTTGTGTTTATTCTGTTCTTGCAGTCTTCTGTAGCAATCTGCTCTTAGCTTCCTTCAGAGACAGTATGCTGGGTGAGGTGAAACTTTGGTTCAACTTTGACATGTCTGTTCCTATTTTGTGGGCTGCTCTTTGCTGACTGCAAGCAGGAAGAATGGGCTAATAAGAGGTTCTCCGCTCCTGGCTCGTCAGTGAGGTTTTTTCTTTCCTCTCTGACAACACTAAAGTGTCCTGCCCACCCGAATGCTAAGTAATGCCAACGCTTCTGAATGCTGTCACTTATTTGAAACTGGGGAGAGCTGGTGAGGAATGACTTTCAGTCTTAGTCATGGAATTAAAAAAAAAAAAAAAAAAAAAAAAAAAAAAATCACATAGGGTTAAGTAAAATTTACATGTTTGTATAGTATCTCTAACCAAACATACAGTCAGTGTATGTTTCCCTCTGCTTTGGGAATTTCAAAAATCCCACTTTTTATCTTCTAAGTAACTGGAACACTTTCTGTAAAACATCTAGTTGATTGAGGCTGGAAGTATTCCTGAGGCTGGTGAATAGGAGCAGAAACCTTTCTCCAACTTTATTTGAAAACCCATACTTCATCTAATAATGCATCTAAAAATGTCAGTGTGAAGTGATGCATTT
Organism: Haliaeetus albicilla; assembly: GCF_947461875.1. Taxonomy (NCBI): domain Eukaryota; kingdom Metazoa; phylum Chordata; class Aves; order Accipitriformes; family Accipitridae; genus Haliaeetus; species Haliaeetus albicilla. The sequence goes on along the minus strand of NC_091494.1, from coordinate 24,912,264 downwards.
GGGGCTTCCTTTTTTCAGCACAATCAGTAGGCACAGCATCCTCCTGTGCATGTATAGAGCAATATAAGACGAATTCTCACCGTGCAACAAAATACCACGTGACTTCATACATTTCTTCATCTACTATGTTGAAACAAGCACAAGGGAAGGCACTTGGCATTACGACTCCTGAGTTTCACCAGGTAGATACACATGACATCAGGATTGCCTTCAGTCAGAAATCTTGAAGTGCAGCTTTGCTGGGTGGGTCTCCGAAGAATTTGAAAGAGTTCTGTAGATAGGGCGTGTTTACCTTTGTCAAAGTAGTGAGCGTAATGCCTCTTCCCAGCTAATGTGCTTATGTTCTCTTTGACTGCAACATCATAAAGGTAGGAATTTCTTTTTTTTTCCTTTTTTTCCTGTTCTGGTGTGGTGTGGGGGTGTTTTGGGGTTTTTTTTCCCCTCCATCTGATTATGGTCTGAATCATTAGCAGGAGCTGGTCTCTAACATTGTCTGTATTGTAAGGGAAAATTAGAGTGACTCTTATGATAGTCTTCGAATAAAGAGTAGAATAGGTGCTAATGAGATTTTATTTGTTGCCACTAAGTATTCCAGCCTATGAGAACTGCTTTTTATTTTATAGAAAAGTAGTGCAGGTTTTCTACTTTTTTTTTTTTTGCGCTTTTCTACTTCTTGTATCATTATTCTATTAAGTGCTTGTAAGAGCATTTCTTTCTGAACTGGAAGGGAGGAAAATTTATTAACAGGAAAAATAATGTTAGCTAATGATATAAATGTGATTGCATAAAAACCCCCTTGAATTTAAGTTGCTTGAAAAAGCTAGTTCTAATTTTGTTCTGTAAAATGCTAAGAAAAAAATGTTCTGTAAGAGATTCAGTTTAACAGAGTTTTTTTAATAAGACTTACCTGTTGAATACCTGAAGAAGTTAGTGCAATACGTAGCACATTTAAAGAAGCTGCCAGAAAGGGTTCTTTCATGCTATAACATTCAGATAGAGGATCTCCATTCACTTTTTGTTCCTACTTGTTGTAATGTATACCTGTTTTTAGCTAGCTTCCTAGCTTGGGTCAAATCTTCAGCTGGGGTGCCACTGTTGATGAAGAGGCTACGCTGGTGTACATATAGCTGAAGATCTCTCTTGCATTTGCTAGGACATGAAAAGGATGCCAAACAGTAGCTGAAATAATGAAATACCAGTTACGTTCTGGCTCCTCTTCTAGTTGGCTTTGTGGGTGGAGAATGTCTGGGCAGGTTAAGCTGCAAAGGAGGGGGTAACCAACAGGAGAACTGAGAACAGTGGAGCACAACAGACTTGGTTTAATTGCTGGTTCAGGGTGGTGTAGAGATCATTATAGGCAGTGTACAAGCTTGAGCCACTATATGTACATGATAGCTGAAGACCTTGTTTCAGGAAGCTGCAAACAGGACAGTTTTCCAGAGTGCAAATGTACCAGCCCTGTCTCTTTCCCTACCTCCCAAGGGCTAATTTAAAACCTTGAGTCATCCATTGTGCAGGTGGAGAAGCCAACAGCCATTGCCTGTGCACCCTTAGGTCCTCTCTCTAGTTCCTTACTATTCAGCTGTCTCCACATGTTTTGTGGTACTGCTGTAGTTCTAATAATGTGCTTATCCTGGCCACTGTGTACCTGTGTGCTGCTCTATTCTTCTCTGCCCTTAACCCTCATCTTAAATAAGTGACCAAGAAGGCTCATAACTCTGGTAAAATCTTCATTATATAACTTAGCATTTTAAGTTAGACTTCAGGTTTTTATTTCAAATAAAAGTTTGGTAAGCTACAAAAAATAATCATCTTTGCATCTTACCCAAATAGTAATAATTTGAAGAAAAGTGTCATACTTTAAAAAGATTTTTCCTTACCTTCTGACAAGTGTTACTAATGAGTTCTTGAAGCAACTGATCGTGTTCCTCTAGGTCTGTTCAAACTTTTTATAATTAAGCATCTATTAAGAACCTGTAGTTTGGATAGGGCTGCTTTCTTTTTTTTTTAAGAACTATTTTTGTACCTCAAAAATATTGCAGATATTTGAGTTATTTCATAGCTCTTTATCCAACTCTGTCAATGTTACGGATTTTTAAAGCTTAAAAGCAGACGTAGTTTGCACTGTAACTGTACAGTGCAAGAACTGTATTCCACTTTCCTCAGCTGCCTGTGATCAGCTAAAGCCATTTTAGCTGCTCAAAAATTACTTTCCTTTAAGGAGAGAGAGCATGGTAACTTCCACCCAGAAAATGAATTGTTTCAAACAGGTCTGGTTCTCTGCTCCCCACCCCCCCAGCCCCCAACAGGGAAAAATATAAAACCCACTTGCCACCTTAATTGAGATTTATTCAAAGTGCTATTTTAGCCTGCTACAATATAGTAACCAAGTTACAAGGTAATGTGATAGTATAGTAAAAGAAGTAGAATACTCTAATTGCCCTATAACTAGGCACTTAAACTGTTTACAGTTGAGATTTGTACAAGCTAGGGAGTAAATCTGAAGTTAAAGGTCTCATAGCAATCTTAATTCAGCTGTTTTATGTGTATAGAGTATTTCAGTGTTTTATCATAAGAACCTCTAAGTCCAACAGCTCTTTTAGTCTGTGCTGCCACTGGTTGTATGTGCAGGCTTGGTAAGATGTCATTCAAGCTGTGGTTCAGGTTGTGCAGAATTTAACTGGAATTGTGTTTTCACGTTTGGACAAACAAGGTGAAAAAAGACAAGATGTAAAGAGGTGGTAGCATCAATCCAATATTCTTCATTCAGTTCTTTCCTCCACAAACCATAATTCAAATGCTTTACATCAATTAGGCACAAAACACTGCTCAATCAAATACAAAAAGCAGTGCCAAGAAGTACAGGAACAAGCAATGTCTGCAACTGGCAGATACCTACAACAAACAACTGATGCCTGAATGAATGGGTTTGTGTGGAAGAAAACAGTGGAGGTCAGGGTTGCTCTTACTGCTTTAGGGACTAATAATTTTTTTAGCATAAAAAATTATCATTGGAGAAGCTAATCTGGTGTCACATCCTGTGATTTCTTAAACTTGCAAGCTGCAAGTATGTCCAGAAGATGTATAAAGCAGCTGTTACACATTTGAAAGGCTGTATGGCACAATATCAACTGTCAACACTTGCATGAATACTAACCATTAATAAGTTAGGGTTTGTACATGTGGGATTTTTTTATTTTATTAAAACTCACTTTTCTGTTGTATTGCCTTTTTTTTTTTTTTTGAAAGGTATCTCTTAAGTAGTTCTGCTATCCTCAGTAGGAAAAAGGTTGCATAACTGTTAGCAACAAAGTGTAGGTCCCATATTTTTTCACCTGTTTCATGGTGGTGATCACAGTTGGGTTTTCTTTAAACAATGTGCTATCTATTTTTAGCAGAACATGAAACTGCTGCTGAAACTTGTGTGTTAACTGTTGCATATATTGCTTAGTCTTAAGCAAAACCACAACCTCTGATATGGTGGATCTGATCTTTATTTACTCTCTTAAACCACTTTGGTTTAATGTTGATGATTAACAGCCTGGAACAGCTTTGCTGTCTCTTTTGATATCTGGGAGACTTGATTTTTCCCAAGAGTCACTGCAGCAGCTTTACTGGTTCTACCAAACGATGAGAGAAATAGAATTATGTTGTTCTTGCTTTTTGCTGATTTCATTCTTTCCCTGCTATGCTTCTGGAGTCACACTGCGTAGACAGTCTAATAAGATGCTTAGAGAAAGTAAGGCTTCTTTCACTTGCATGTTTGTGTTAGTTATCCATTGGGTTTTATAATTTTTTCAGTAAATAAGGATAGGAAATCCTCCTAATACATCCTTCAGACCTGGATATCGTCTTCTCTTAGTTCTGGTTTGGAAATGCAGTTTTTGAAAGCAAGAGCCTTTGTGCAGAGAGCACAGTCAAAGCTTTGGCTCTGTTTCTTTTTATTCATTCCCCAGACTGCAGCAGCCAGAAATTCCACTTCAAAGCAGCTCCTGAATTTGTTTTTTCAAAACGTAGCCACATAGCTTTTGTCAAACCAAAATTTGTCCTTTTTTGCTTAATGGCATTAAAAAAATATGAGATTTTTTTTTAATTTCATGGATAATAATATTTTTAATATCAAGGATCCAAGGAACAGGGCTTTGAAAGAAACTTCACATTGGTACTTCCCAACTTTGTAGGCTTTCCTTTAATTATAAAGGATGCAGTTCCTGAAGTAATCATTCCTGATTTTCCTGTTTTGCACTAGCCCATTTAAAACTAGATGAGGCTACAGAGGAGATCCTTCCTTAGCAAGGAAGTGATTAGATTTCTTTATTTGGAGTATTTAGTTTCCAAGATGCAGGGGAAATTTCAAGTTTTCTAAAATATCTTTATTTTATTGTTAGACTGACTTTTAGGTCCTTCTAACCAAAATGCCTGCCTACCTCACCACTGCTGTTCATAGCCCCTGGGTGGCAGAAGGGACAGCTGAAAGACTTCTTCTACCTGTTTATTAGTCCCTTCCCTGCGAGGACCTGTAGTGGATGCCTTCCCTTTCCCACTCACAGTATGGGTACTTGGAAGAGGCATTCTCAGTGTAAGATTGTATGGGCAAAGGGTTACTGGCCTTCCTAACCTGTTAGGATTTAACAAGCTGCCAAAAATCTTTGGGTTAAAACCAAAACTAAACAGTATAGACGAGTTCATTTAAAGTACATGCAAGTGCTTGAGGTTGGTCTACATGTAATATGCCAGAACAATAGCCCTTGGGGGGGCAAAATCATTTTTCCAGAAAAAGTAGCATGCAAACAATAATGGAGAAATTTTCACTCCTATGGCACTGGCAATGTGCCTTTAACCTGATGCGGTCTGAAAGCACAGTTTGTGCTCTCTGGCCATTCAATCTCTGCCTGGTAAATTTACATAGATGTAGGATTAAGGGTTCTGAGAAGTCGCTCTGCCACAATTGTCCCAGGCAGCTGGCAATCGGAAGGAGGAGAGGTTAGCAAATGGCAGCTATGGTTTTTCTAACAGGCAAAGCTTGCTAGAGACAAATGGCCTGTGTGCTTGCTATCTGTCTCCTTTTCTCCATCCTCTGCCTCTTCTTTCACAATTTACACAGCCATTGTTTAGGGTCAAAAGGATTTCAAGGTAAATAATGTAGAATGAAGAGGTCGAGTCATAATGTGGAGAAAGCTGATAATGAGGATTAGCATTTGGGACAGTGGTTGCTGTAGATGTGGTGAGTAAACCATGGAGCTGGATCAGTTGTATCGGTGGTGCTGTGGGAGCATTGAAAGAACCTTTTTGGCAGAGGGGATGGGATAATAGATGGGTTCATCTTTAAAAGTGTAATTGAGTTCCAATACTAATTTTAGTCAAGGTTTCTAGGAAGTAACAAGTATGTATGTGTGGAGAAGGAGGTGATAAATAAAGCTAGCACTGAGCTATTCCCAGTTAATTTGCCTTGAGTGGTGTTTCCCGAGATTGAGACTTCTGTTGGGTATCAGCTTCCTTTTCATACAGAAAAACATACAAATCATGTGTGGGTTTCATGGAAAGTTTCTCAGCAAGCTGAAAGGACCACAGCTTGCTTGTAGTACAGGAGAAGAGAACCCTGCTTGTATATGATGTATGTGACAAAATAGTATTTATGGAGTTCCTGTATGTTTCAGGATCTCCATGATTTAAAGAGGGATAAAACTACTTAATCACACAGCCACAGCTGTCACCTATTTAAGAGCAAGAGGGCAGAAAGAGAAACTGTAAAAGACAACTGGGTCACTGCAGCCCAGGTGTGTTTGGAAAGACTTCCTCACCTTCTAGGTGCTCCAGGAACCTCATGATGAGAACTGATGATGAAGGGAGATGGGGAAACAGCCCAACTACTTAAACAGCTGCTATTCTGAAGATGGAAATCTCCAAGATTGCCGAGGGAATGGCCTGATTTGCTGCAGTGAAAACATAAGTTGGATGTAGGGTGAACATCCAACTTAAGGGTACTGAAACATAAAAATAGGCTGCAGACAGATGTGGAATCTCATCAACAGTTTTCTAAGAATTACTTGAACAACATTCATCAGGGATGGTCTAATCCCATATGCCAGGCAAGACCTGGTACAAATACAGGGGATTACAGAAGAAAGTTTCAGAGAACCCACCTTTCTATGAGTCTGTTTGGTGTTTGTGAAGAAGGATTTCTACTGAAATCTGTGGACTCTGGATCAGACCCCAAATCCCAGATTTCCCTTAAATTTTAAGATTAAGCATGTGTTTATGAGCTTAGTTTAGTAGAGGTGTATCAACTAGTTTAAGACCTGAAAAGGTAGTCGTATGGTAAAGCACCCATGAGTGGAAGGAAAACATGAATTAGTGAGATCCCAAGAATCCAATACGAAAATATGCACTACTGGGTTTTTCTAGGGTTTAAGTGCTTTGGGTGCATATTCAGTCACAACCTATCTCACCATGATCCAACTGTTAGTGCTCTTTCCACTGTGTTATAATAGACTGGCCTATTTTTATTACAGTTACAATTTGTGATAGTTTGCAATGCACAGTCTAGTTTAAAAATATAGATATATTAGGAAGCAGAACTGTGTAATGAGTCTCTCCCCCTGGTCTTCTAGGGCAGTTTGTCTGCAAGCCTTTCTGTCTGACCTAAAATGTCATGTTTCAAAGCCCCGCTTCATTATCATGGCGCCTGCTAGCTGTAGTTAAGGGTCTGTTAGCAGCCCTGTTATAAATCCCTACTTCCAGGATTTTATAATTCAGCAGTAAAAAATTGCTCTAGGCTGGAACTTGGTATATAAAGTCTCAGTGCAGGAATAATTGTTACTTCTCCCTCCTTTATTTTTGCATTTGGTTATACACACACAATTCATTCAGTAGGTTTTTACTGTCCCCTTTTGGCATTTAAAAAGATTTAATGGCTGGGTTATTAATATTTCAATACTGACTACTGTGCTTGGCCAGTAAATTGATTCACAGTGTCTGTTAACCCAGTTCTGTTTGGTGGATACAAGTCACTGTTTCACAAACCTGCTGCAAGGCTTCAGCTTATGGAAACAGCCCAGCCTAGATCCCAGCGACAGTTCGTTCAGCTGTTGATCAAAGTGGGCTTCAGAGCCAGCCATGTCTGAATCTGGAAAGCCCGTGTGAGTGCATTAAGCATGGTGTCCTGATCCAGCATGGGTGGAAGCTATGTGTGGCTGCAGGCAAAACTAAAGTAGTGTGGCCCCTGCTCAGATATGGAAGAACGTGAAAGGGCCTGAACTACTGTCTGTCCTCAGCGTGATTTGATCTTATCACTTGATCCTTTAGAAATATATTGCGAGATCTTCTGATGGGACGTCTAGCGCTATGAGGAGACTTGGTTGAAATTCTCCCAGCTCAACTGTTTCCTCAGCAAAACTATGGTTCAGTGAAATCAGGGGGGATTGGGTTTGGGGGGGGGGGGGGGGTTGGTTTGCAGGAAACTTTAGTATGGAAAAAGTTATTTAAATTTATTACTCCTAGAAATTATGAAAAAATTACTTGTTTCAGCCTTATGGAAAACATTATAGTAACTTCTATTTTTATTCAATTTTAGAATATTTTCATAGGATATATAACATGTTTGTACTGTAAAGTCCTTACAACTAAATGAGGGATAACAGAAATTTCTAAATATATGATGTAGAATGTAAAGGTTAAAAATGAGACTTACAAGAATGAAATGCATTTTTTTTAGAAGTGCAAATTTTTTTCCTTTAAGAACTGATTTTAGACATTTTGTTCTGATCTAGGATTTAGTCACAGTTAAATCATACAATTTCCTGCAACCCCCCAAAAAAGCTTGCTGTGCACTGTAATTTTTATGCTTGGTTCTGTGCACAGGTGTTTGCAAAATCAGGATCAGGGTGTATATTGCTATTAGCATATTAAGCAGCACTAATTCAATAGCAAAATGTCTTCATTATTACGGAACTGAGTCACCCCCTGGACTTTCTCATTTCTTTTCCGCTCTTCCACCCACTTATATTTAATTTATGAAGGCAGCCTAGGGAAGGTATGTGTATGGGTATGATATATTATAAATGATTATTGTAAAAGATTTGGCTAGGTACTAAGCAGTCTAGTGTGAATGACTGAAATGAGACAGCGAATTATTTCCCCCCTGCAGAGTTCAAAGACCCTGCATTGCTTTAAACCAGCTCAAAATTTAGCTCTGTTACTTTATCTTCTGCTGGATTATAATCCCACCTGCATGCTTTAAATCAAGGGGGTTTCAAATCCCTCTAAATGATCCTGGGCCCCCCCCCCCCTTTTTTTTTTCCTGAGAAAACTGAATCTCCTGGCTAGGTCTGCTGTTGATTTAATCTGGAGACACCTGAGCATCTCTACAGTGCCTGCAGGCTCTCTGTAGAGTGCCTCTGTTGGACCTGCAATACCAGTGCAACCCATGCAGGCCAGGACAGCTCGTTCTTGTGGGACCCAAGGCTCATCTGCTGCTTGTACCTTATCTGTAGGAAACGTCCTGCCAGCTGGGAACCACTGTTCTACACAAGAAGGTTCAATATGTTTTATTTCATGCTGTTTCTTTTTAATAAGTCAGGAATAATTTTTAATTATCTCTATTTGCTTAGCATGGCGCACATATTAAAGACGCTCAACAGCTGGTTCTGGTGGGAGAATATCTGGATGCCTGTCAACGTCACATGGGCACATTTTGTAGACCGTGATGGACTTGTCTTTCCAAAACCACATCAATTATATGCCACAATACCATATGCTTTTATATTGCTGATTATCCGATTCTTCAGTGAAAGGTAAGAAACATAAACGTAATTTTATGCTAATGTTAATCCTCATTAATGCTAAAATTTTTTGAAAAATAAGGTATCTTTAGATCAATGTTCTTATGTTTTTATAAAGGAGGATTAGTTGGTGGTTTGCTAGTAAGATTCTAGTACCGATAATAAGGCAGGTGAAAATTTGGGAAATATTTTCATTATTAGGAACATATGGCTGTGGTCCAATCTAGAAGGAAAATATTTCTATCTAGCTTTTTTAGAATGATATTTGGATAATTCTAATTATCTCCTTTCACTAGAGATATAATTAATGCAAAACCACTTGTGTTTCCTTTTTGCTTTTTCTCCTTTGGTGGAAGGGTAGAGGTATTTCTCCTCCAAACCAAACCTCTCCTTTCTTGGTCCTGCACCAGAACATTTGTGTGAGGCTGATAGATACCAGGTGTCTAGCTATAGCAAAAATAGGCAGACTGGAGGGATCTCAAAGATTCATGTGAACATTTTATGCAGATCTAGTAATGCTGATTCCTTTTTTTTTCTCACTTTGGCACTGAAAGATGGATTGCTTCTGCAGCTGGAATCTTATGGGACAGGCAAGAGATTGGCTCCACAGAAGAAAGCTACAAATATATTAAGATTTGCAGTGCTTTGACTTATTTATTTGTGCCTTTTTTGCTTGACTTTCCTTTTTTTGCTCTAAAGAATGTGATTAGTAGGTTTTTATAATTATTTTGGGATAGAATGAGGAAATTTGGAATGTCGTAAGTTGGACAGACTTAAAACAGAACGAGATAAGATCATTCATGTTAGAGATCAAAAGTAATTTGGATCATATGTTTATAACCATTCACAGTGTCTCCTGAGTAAATGCTTGCCCAACTGCGTCTCACTGCACTGCTATTGGAAATCACTCGTGTGAATAATTAGCCCACACATCTGGCCTGCAGTGAATCTGCCCATGAATGAGGAAAACTGACCACTGCTATGAGTAACCAGGAATCAGTTGCTGATATCAGCAGGAGTGAGGAAGGCTTTTTCAGAAAAGCCTGCCCAAGTAAAGAGCAAAGCATTTGGCGTGCTCTGCAGCAATTTGTATCAGAAAATGGAGGAGAAAGAGAAGCCTTCAGTCTCTGGGGGAGTTGCTGTGTGCCACAAGCTAGAGGCTGCAAGCCGAATCTAGTGTCTTAGGCAGCGGTGGCCCAGTGAAGCAATGTGCTAAGTGACTATCTGTCGCTAGGAGAAAGTATCCCAGCAGCAATCTTCCAGCTCACATGGAGTGAGCATCTGTTCTTGTTTCACTCTCCCATAACTGTTGCTTAATTCCAATATGCCTCTGAAAAACACAAGGACACAAAAATCAGGATCTTCCCTTTAGTTTTATAGCATTTCACAACCACAAACTTGAGTCCTTAGGTCTGCTTTTTTTTGCATAACTGCTAATATGCTATGGTTCTCTCCTTGGGATTAGGTAGAGGGAGATTCCTTTCTTTCTCAGTGCACTGTCATATCCTATGGCTGATTAAGTTGCTTCAGATTAATTTTCTTCATATCCTGGCATGAGAATAGCTAAGGTCTTGTAACTGTGTTGTATTTCTGAAGTTTTTCACGGTATGTCTTTTCAGATATGTTGCTATACCTCTAGCAAAAGCCTTAGGTATAAAGAATGTAAGACGTGTGAAGCCACAGCCTAATCCTGTTTTAGAGAGTTATTTCCGGGAGTGCTCAAAACATCCATCCCAAGTAAGGATTCTCATTCTTTTAAGCTAGTTTTGGTTTTGGAAAATCCCTAGTCTTACTGCTTCAATCAGCTATCAGCAATGACATCATGGGATGAGTTCCAGCTGATTGACAGATGACTTTATTTGGGTTTTTGTTGCTGTTCTGCTGACAAGGGTATATGGCATCCAAAACAGAAAATATGTTTAAGATGTTTAATTTTCTGGCATGCTGTTCTAGGTTAGACTGTTAATAATATTTCCAGTGAAGATCAGTGTTCCATCTTTAACTCATTCTGCCTGGAGAAAACATCAGCTGACATCTGTTGTTGGAAAGTGGTATCATATTTATTGCAAGCAATAATATTGGAACGCTGGCATGGAAGCCTTTTGATCTGTTATATTGCTGCATACTTAATCCTGGCTTATGTGAGAAAGAAAAGCAATCTTTCTATTACCTTGCTGTTTGTTTTTAAAATTGAACAAGAAAAAAACAATAGCCAATGTTTATCATCTCAAAAAATGAGGCAACTTGATTGTTGATGGGAAACAGGTACCGTGCTGTGAATGCAGCCTCAGAAAGTTCACTTGCCTAAGTAGTTACCAAACAATTGCAGTGTTCCTACACTGTTTTTGAAAAGAAATATGTTCTTTCTAGTAATGAGGGGTATTGATAATTATTAATATGTGGAACTTTGCTTTCTACCCCTAACTCTGCTATTCTCTTACTGTGTCTTTTGCCTGATATCATCAGGAATAGATGTATTCGTTTTCACATGTGAGCGCTTCTCTACCTGGGCAAGCATCCCGATCTCTCAGTTTCATAACTTCCTTCTGCACAAGTACAGTTTGACAATTAATCTCTGAAAGGAAGCACAGCATTTTTATACTCATTGGTACATGGGAAAGACTCAGGCTGCCTCCTTTAGGTGTCCAGTTTGGGGACCGGTGTGCCTGAGAAAACATGCAGAGGTCTGGCTGGTGATTGAGGGCATCTAGGCTCCATTGTCTGTCAAAACAAAGTCATTATTCCTGCATGGCAATTAAAGAGCTCTCCAGCCAGGAGGATGAGCGGAACGCAGGCTGTTTGCACTAATGCCCTCCCTGGCAGCTGAGGTGCCTTTGCTCACATACCAGAGCTTTCTCTGAGGGTGGCAGACAAAGTGAACTGGACTTAGCATGGTAGAGACAGTGCTGCTGCCACCTACTATTTGCATACTAGCCTTGCAGGGAAAGAACTTCCCCAGGGATGAGTCAAACACTACCTCTGCTCCTGCAGCAGCCCCAGGGGAGGTCAGCCCACACCTTTGCACCTTGGGATGGTGGAGAGGGAGGAAGTCTACAGGCTGCTGCACAAGGGGCACTGGGCACCCAGAAATGCAAGTGTCGCGCTGCCCTGTGCTTAGCACACGCTAGCATGGCTGCATGGCAGAGCCGCTTCACCTTCAGAACACACACAAAGCAGAGACACCTGGTTGCTGTACTTGAATGGCTAGAGGCATTTCCAGGCAATGCTCTAGTCGTAATTTATTTCTAGGTGTCAAAAGGCAGTCTGGATTTTGCTCAGTAAGATTAACTGACTTGCCCTGTACTACAGAAGTACATTGGATTTGAGAAGAGAGCTCATGTCACCTTAATTCTAGGCCTGCATCTCACCTGTGAGACTCATTTAAATATAATCTAATAATTAATTATAATTAGGTAAAATATTAGATACAATGTCCATGTGTGTTGATACATGGCACTTCCCCCTCCAGCCCAACCTCTTGCTTAGCCGTAGAAGTTGCATCTTTGAAACTATCAGAAGCCACCAGAAAGACAATAGCACAGTTTGGGGATCTGTACATTTTATACCTGCTTTATTTATATAAATTAGTGTATGGAAAATCTAGGGTTTCTGTGAGCATCACTCAAAAATCAAACCAGGAAGCCTGCAAGGTAAACCCCTATAGATAGTTAATATTAGTAATGTTTTTAAATTAAGACCTTGCAACAGTGGAAAGCTGATCTGTGAACTACAAAATAAATGAAAATGACACTGGAGTGCACCTTGTTGCTAACACTATTCCATTTTTTGCAGTCAGAGATTCAAGGCCTTGCCAAAAAGTGCAACTGTACTGTCCATTTGGTGGAAAAGTGGTTTAGGAGACGGCGAAACCTTGAGATCCCAACAGTGCTTCGGAAATTCCAGGAAGCTTTGTAAGAAAAGACAATGCTTTTGATGATTATTATTGGGGTTTACTCTTCTGAAAAAAATGATGGGGGCCCTCAAGTGCCTTTTAAGGGGGACTCATTTCCAGAAAGCTGAGTCCGTCTGGTGAGGGTTTTGGTTTGTGCATACACAAACAAATTGAAAGGATCTAGTAGCATTTCTCCAAATGGTGTGACTTTAAAAGATTAGGTTAACAGTTTCTCTGGAAAAAAACCCGTAAAAATATTCTACAGTTTTCTTCATTGTGTAATAATGGACTTATTTGTAGGCTCCTGCTACACAGTGCTTAATGAAAACATGCAGAGAATAGGAAAATATTTTTCAGTCTGCCAGTAATCATAGGTGAACAAAAATGCTTACTCACTCTTGTTTATGTATGTACCCATGCTGTCATTTTGGGATGCTATTATGTGTACAGAAATCAGTTCAAGAGCAGGAGTCATGGCACCCTAACTAAATGATAGGTGTCACAGCTTTGAACATGGAGTACTGTGCAAAACATGAGCTCAAATACGCTGATGAAAGTGGGCCATTGAGCAATTTTGAGTGTTAATAATGAATATGTAAAAAGTTTCAAAACCTCCTGCATATGATTGAAAACTGGGAAAGTGTTCAAGAGTCTGATTTTTCACAAATGTGTGAGAACTTCCCCGTACCTCAACGTTTTACTATTTAACTATTCCAGTGTTACCCAAAATCTTACACAAATTGCAAATTCCCAAATGGGCATGGCTTTACTTACATAGCTCATCCCTTTTGGATACTGAAATTAACCGTACCAGTGTAAAACACTTTCCTAATGTCCTGCATATTTGGATGTTGACTAGCATAATTCCATTGGCAAAAATTCACTTTTATAGTATTTAACCTCTTAGTGTAGATTAGCTTAAGGAACGAGGGTTAAAAGTACAGCTACGAAGCTCAAAGTTGAGTACTTTAGCAAGGTTATTGTCAGTGTGAATCAGTATGATAATGATTTGATGATGTTCTCTGTTGGGCATAAATCCACTTGATAGACATAGATGTGTCTCTCTGAAGCCTGAGTTGAGTAAATTCTCCTGGCAAACTGACATCCATGGTTTATTTCTGCCACTGTGTTGTGCATCAGTTAACTTTGTTTTACAAGTGACAGTAAGATTTCCTGCTATTGATAAAAGACCTGCATGCCATGGATGCATGTCTCTAGTAATACACAGCCAAAGACTGAAATTAAAACTTGCTTGGCAGCTTGAGTGAAAATGAAGCAAACAGGTTTCTCTTGTGTAATTTTGTGAACCTTGCTCTGCTCTTTGTCAGTGAATTTAATTGGATATAATTCTCAAGGCAACAAATGAGGAACAGACTTATTCCACGCTAGTAGTCGGTGTTATGAGTATAATGAAATTTTTGAAAGCCTGCAATCTCCAGGATCATTTTTCTGAATCACAAGGAAAATCTGATGAGCCGGATCTAAACCATACTTAAGCTATTAGTGCTCCCAGTTAAGCAACACTGGGGTTTGGAAAGCCCTTTGCATGAAACCTTCCCTGCCTTACAAGACTTACCAGCCTTTAACTTCATCTACTAAATTCTTTTTTGTTAGACTCAGTTCAAGAGAAAAGATTCCTGAAGTTAAATCAGAAAATCCTTTTGCATAGCTGTTGTTCAGTGCTTTCCCTGGTGGCCAGGTTCAGAGCTTAAAAGGCACTTGGGTAAAATTCGGTGAATTTGGATGGGGTTTACTTCAGGTTTTGTTCACCAAATTCATAAAGAAGCTTGGCTAAATGCAAAATGAGGTAGTTCGCTGGCAGTCTTGCACGTATAATGAGTTCATCTGAAGCACTGACTGTTTATTGCCAAGTGCATTCAATATATATTTTTAGGGCTGGGCTAATGGCACAGTCTTGTTAGGGGCTCTGTGCTTTGGATCTGATTCAGAAAACCGCTTACATTTTATAATCAACACAGAATCAGTCCCACTATATCCACTGGACTACTCACACCTCCCTTGCTTGAAACAGGCTTGAGGGCAGAATCAACCCCTGTGTAAAGTCTGTCCCATGTCACAGTGTTTTTCCTACCATCTTTTTGTTAACTCTGAGCCAGGTACTACTTGTGGGTTCCATTCTCCCCTTCCATTTGCTCTCCTAATTTCCACCATGTACCTTTGAATTTTTCTGTCTGCGCAGTGGGTGTTCTGAAGTGTTATTTTTATATCACCTGAGGAAAGGTGCTTTAAAGTTGAAAAGCAAAATGATTGTTTATTACCAGTGTATCAAGTGGCAATTTTATAATTGTTTTCTTGACTTCTTCCACAGGCGTGAGACACATTATCTTGTCTAGCCTCCACCATTCCATGTCTTCATCTTTTGTTTGTTTGTTTTTCTTGTAAAATGCTGGCTCAGTCTTTGAACATCTCATTCTTTCACCTGGGATATCAGCCTCCAGGTAATGTAGGGCTCAGAAAGGAGGAGCTGCTTTTACCAGACAGGTTCTCATCATCTTCTCTCGTACGGCACTTCATTAATGTTTGCCAAAGACCACAATTTCATTTTTATACATCTCTCAATCCATTAGTACAGTGTTCTTCTTGAGGCGCTCTCTCCTCCTTTTTAGCAAATTCAGGTTTTCTGGGAGGCTGTTTGCTACTCTCCTCTGGGATACCTCTTGTTCTAAAAAATGTTCTCACCAGGTTTGGGGCCATGTGCCTGTCCCTGTGATTGTGACCTTTTTTAGCATGTGAAGTCCCGCAGTGTTTTCCTACTGATCTTGAAGAGCTGCTCTGGGAAAGGTCAGGCTTGTTGCTGCCAAGGGGAAGAGCAGAAAGGAAGTTTTCCATCACCTGTAGAGGTGGGAGTGGGAATGCTCTGGCTCTGAGTCTCCAGCCGCACCCAGTCCCAGGAACGATACCTCCCACACAGGTTCCAGTCATTACAACACTGATTGCCGGCTCCACATCACAGCATCCTGCTCTTACATATATGACCAACAACATAGTTTGCTAAGATACACAAGAACTTTTTTCCTTTTGCTGACTTAGCAGATTGGTAGTGAAAACCTGAAAATTTTACCTGCCTTGATGGATATCCATTTAAGCCACAAAAAGCTTACATCAGGCTAAATGCTGGCAAACCTAGTCAAAGATTGAGGTTTATAGTTAATTCAGACCTCTATAGTAAGACATAAACTAATCCAGTAGTTGTTCTAAAGTTCCATAGGGCTCCCTTGTTTTCAATAATCAGTGTTGAGAGATGAAAAGAAATTAACCCAGCAATTGAAACAAGTCACTGTTGGTACTCACAGCATTGACAGTGTTTGATCGCATTGGAAGGTATGTGCCACATGGCTGAAAGACCTTCTGGAGTCAGGGAGCTGTGAGATGTTCTTAGTCCAGTGTGAATATTCTAGAGGGATTGATGTAGCGGGAAAGGTTGGTGTTATCAAACATTAATTTTTAGGGAATTTATTACATTTGCTGTGACCATTCTCTTGATCAGCTCATACCTGGCCAGAAAATTACTGCTATAATCACGATCAAGATATCTGTGTTTGTGGTAATGTACAATAATTTACTACTTTAAGCTTGGACTAATTGCTAAGTATTTAAATATTAATAATTCAGATATAGTTAATATGTGACAACCCTTAATGTAGCGTATGAACACATGTTTACATGAAGACTGTGATATACAATGATTTGCAGTAATTCTGCCTCTGGACAATATCTATAAAAAATATAATGCTTTGTTCTTATTTTTTCATTTTAATTTTACAGCTGGCGATTTTCATTCTATCTTACATCCTCCATTGCTGGATTTATATTTCTGTATGATGTAAGTTAATTTTTCGAAGGATTGATATTCTTATATTTTTAACAAAATAAGGACTGGTTTCTAGATCTTCTTGAAGCCCATTGAAAGCCTCACTAGTTTCAGTGGCTCTTTGGGTTCAGATCTTTGTGTGTAATCTAGATGATAGGCTGCAATATGCACTGAGGTTTTACATAATTTTTAAATTATCTTTTGAATTTCTATGACAAAATAATTTATGACTAATCAGTATTTTTAAGGCAAGTTTTAAGAAGTCACACAAATGGTTTTACAACATGCCTTGTTAACACCTACAAATGCATCACATGGCTATGCTTTTCTCAAAGGAGGCCATAAACCTTTTCTGGCAGCACTTTTGGGGGTCACAACAATGGTGTATTTCAGGGCTATTTATTGAGGTGTTGCTCCTGAGTCAGAAGTTGGGAATAACAGAGAGTGCTGCTTGTTACTATGTGAGCACTGCCTGGGGTATCATTAATGCTTCTCCTGAGCAGCAGAACAGTTCTCAGTGTGTATATGTTCTTCTGGCTCTTCTCCCCAAACACTGTTTATCATTATGAACCATTGGTGTGTGTGGCTGGTAAACACAGCAAAATCTAATCACTGTGGCAACATATCTTGAGTAATTGCAGTAATAAAACACACACCCGCTGCTTTGGATGATGAAATGATGACCTGGAATGAATGTTTCAGGTGTCCTGAGAAAGAAGCCAAAAAGCTGGGACCAATAAAATAAATCTGACATGTAAGATCCCTTTAGAAATTGGTGGAGAACAGTTATCAAGACTATAGGTTCTTGGCCAGCTGCACTAGAGAAATTTTAAGTATTGAAGATTTTGAGTTAAGATGACTTGTTGTTGCTCAGCTGATCAGCCTCTGAATCATCTGTCTTCCCCAGAAACCTTGGTTTTATGACATATGGCAGACGTGGGTTGGCTATCCATTTCAGGTGAGCTTTTTGGCATTGGGCTGTTGGCCTCAAGGCATTCCAGGTACTTCCCTGTTGAAAGGGGTAATCCACAGAAGCGCTTCCCAGTGGGCACCACCTAGAGAGGTGCGGCACCAAAGCTGTTTGCCCTTCTTCGGTACCTCCTGCTGACTGTTGCAGGACTTATCTGTGATCTGCTTGTGCTGCAACTCAGCCCTCCAGCCAGACCACTGTTATTTCCACTCACCCCAGGTTCCCAGTTGTGCACAGTAGATGCTGTCTGTGTTACAGGGTTCAGTGCAGAACCCCTAAGCTTGCACCAGGCCTCACTATGCTTCAAGGCACTGCAGAATAGCATTATGCAGAGGGTTATGCTGAGCAGCCCCGGTGCTGTGTGCCTGCTAGGCCCTATTGCTCAGTAGGGCAGGTGGAGGGAGTGCTGCAGTGATTTGGTTTGGCATAATGTGAGTCCCTGCTCTCTGGATCTCTGCTCAATACTCTGGTTGTTCCCAAGGGTCCCAAGGCTCTTGTTTCTTCTTAAAATATTTTACTAACAGTCCCATAACAGAAGACTCCAAGCAAACTGCCTTCTTGCCCACCTGCCAGAGGTTCTTATGTGCCCCTCCCTCGTATTTTTATAAATCTGTGGCCCATCACACTGCTTTTATTCCTGTCCTAGTCAGGGGCCAAGAGTAAAAAGAATCCTGCCTCCCAGCTGAGTTTTCCCAGCTTCTCTTACTCATGGGACCTGATAACCAAGCCTACTTCCTGCCACCTGGGAAGCGTACTGAACCGAGGGAGCAGCCAAGCTCAGCATCTAGCCCTAAGCAGATGCATAGGATTTTAGCATAAATAGCTGGTGCTTTAGTCATGGGATGTGTGAATGTTTAAAATGTTAATTGTTCACCAAAATGGAGGGCTTCGTTTATTTGCAGTTGTTTGTAATTAAATGCAGAAGCACTCTGCGTGTAGTTCTCTGACAAAAACATAGGAAAAAGCATGCTAAAATTCAGAGGTGGGGGAGGAACTGCGGAAACTGAGAGTTAGGTCTGAGTAAAGGTTGAAATATTTGGCTTCCAGAACATCCTTCTTAATGAAGCCCAGAACAGGGATTTAGTTTAGTTTAATTTTTTAAGCAAGACTCAGCAGAGGAGCAAAAGTGAGGAAAGGAAAAAAGAAGTAATTTCACTTGGCATTCACTTTTTGCTGTTCTCCAAGTTAACTGTGGTTTTCTTTGTTACAGACTCTGCTGCCATCCCAATATTGGTACTACATGGCTGAGATTAGTTTTTACTGGTCTCTCTTATTTACACTTGGGATTGACAACAAAAGGAAGGCAAGTGGTCGTCATGTTTGTTTGTAGTTAGAACCTCCGTTTCTGCGAGGGAGGGGGAAAAGTGTTTCTAAGGGAAAGCACTGTCCTGATACTGGATTTGGTGCAGCCACATGAGGGCAGCATTAGTCTATCCCTGGCACACCTGCACGCATCCGTGCTCTCCTGTATTTGCTCGGTTCTACCTTTTTTTCTTCTTCACAGGATTTTCTGGCTCATGTCGTTCATCACTTGGCAGCCATTGGGTTGATGAGTGGCTCTTGGTGTGGCAATTACGTGCGTCTTGGAACACTGGTGATGTTTGTGCACGATACTGCAGATTTCTGGCTCGAGGTAACCTTGCCCTCCGTCTTTTTGGGGGCAGGGAATGGGGTGTTGGTTGGCGGGGGTTTTTTTGGTTGTTGCCCAGGTTATGTTCAGTGACATTTTAATCTTTTTGCCACAAGTTTCATACAATCCCTTCCTATCCCCACAGAGACACGGCTTCACAGAGTCAAAAATTGTAAGATTAAAAAGAGCTTCTAGATAACTTAAGCTGATACTCTGTTACAGAATCAATCATGAGAAAAGAGCAGAAGAGAAGTTCTTCAGTACAGAACAGGGACTGGAAATACAGCTGCCTCCCTGGATTATTCTTGTTTCACTGTTAAAATTAGACCAAGTTGGCTAGCCTGTGAACAGCTTGTCATGATACCAATTCTCAAGCAAATTTAGCAGCCAAAATTTTGGCTACTTCTCCAGACTGGCTTAATTTTGTCAGCATTCACACCCCTGTGTTGACCTAAGGAGTACACCCACATTATACACTTCTGGCTGGAGACATTCAAGCTGTCCCTAACAAGATATCACAGGTATCTACCGGCAGAAGAAAAGTTTCTTCCCCTGGACTGAAGAGGAAGTCCCTTCCCTGAACTAAATATCAATGTTTAGAAATGTTTAAGATTAAGAAGTGTCCTATTCTGCACACAGCACTGTGGTCATAGAGACTTGCTGCTGGGTTTCTTGGAAGACAAATGTACACTGTGTGTCCCTCAGTGGAGTTATGCTGGTTTTATAACACCAAGACTGAGAGCATAATTTCATCACCTCTTTTGGTGGCAGTGCCAGTGTAAGTAGCCCTTGTAGGCTGTTGTCTGTCACTGTTCACTTCTGCTCCTGACACTTTAACCATTGTATTGGAACAACTAATTGTGGGGTCATGCAGTTGGGATTGGTCCAGATTAAATGCATACATACAGGTTTTTGCTGGGTTACTTCTGATTCTGAACTGCTTTGCGGTCCAATTAACTGTGTGGCCTTATAAACAGTTGAACTGACAACTGGTAGGACAGCACTTGGATGGAAACTGAAGTTGGGTACCAGAATAACTTAATTCAGCCCTGCCACTCAGAAGTTCATCAAACTGCTGTTTAAAACTTAGGCTTGGCACCTGAAGCTTTGTTCACACTTGAGAACAGCTGTTTCATTCAACAGTGCCCAGGGTGATTCCTAAACGAAGCGTGGAGAGTTGTACAGTTCAGCTAGGGGAGGAGAAGTAATTATAATCTTTATTAGTGGGATCAAGACCAACTCCAGCTCTCAAAAAGGAGAAAACAGAAGCTGAATTAGGCACAGAGAAGGGTCAGTAACATGCATGCACCAGAATGCCTGTGTATAAGGGGTCACTGCTGTTCCTGAGCATGCAGATGTGGCCAGCAGCTTCTCTTTGATTTCAACCCGTTTTGAATCTGGTACAGGAATGAGGGATTACCTCTGTTTTCAAAAGCACTTTGTGTTTTCATGACACTTTTATATTCTGATTGGAGAGCTGTTCTTTAGGCCTTTGATACAGAGTACTTTCCTTTAAGATGAAAGGAGAAATATAAACAAAGAATCTGTTTTGATGCTGCTTTATTAGGTATCAGTAAAATGATTGCTTTACATGTCAAACAGGGAGGAAATTTTCTTCCTGCTTAGGTGGAAGATAAGTCCTTGTTTATGGAAAAGCAGAAAGGAACTTATTTCAGAGAATACTGGTAATATGTTTGATGGGTTTTGTTCAATGCAGGCAGCCAAAATGTTTAATTACGCTCGCTGGGAGAAAACCTGCAATATGCTCTTTATCATCTTTTCTATCGCATTCTTCATCACAAGAATCATCCTGTTCCCCTTCTGGTAAGCAATATTTAATGTAGTCACAGGCTTTTATTTCATTCCCATTTCCACTGAGAGATTAGTATTGGTTGTGATGGGAAAGGGAAAGAAATGGATTGTACTTTAAAGAGCAGAAGCAGAACTTTCATTATAGTTGGCTACTGAAGGCCAGTGAGAAGAGTTGACAAAAACTGTCATTTTCTTTAAAGATTTAATTTAAGTAAAAGTAGTTTTAAAATGAGCCTCTTGAAAATATGCTAACCTAAATAATTTATTTAACTTATTTTCATAAATTGTAGTTAAATGCTATGAGCTCCTGCATTTTCAAGGGGATTGAATTACTTAACTAGGAGAAATCATTTCCCCTTTCATTCCATCCCTCCTGCTGTAGCTGCAAAGTCAGAGTACAGTGTAATTCCTATATGATCGTAGTTAATTTTTTGTAGAGTCACCTTTCTGCTACCTAGTTCTTTGGTAATGCCTCACCTCACTCACGTGAGGACCATTCAGAAAAGTTAAGGTGAACCAATTAATTTATGAAGTCAACACAAATAAATCATAACTTGCTAAATACTCGCATGACTTTGGAGTGCTATGATTTAATCTACTTTGGAGTATTCACACGGGTGCTTAGTGTGCTTAATGCTTAACACGTTTAGCTTTTAAAAAGTGTTTAATGTGTTTCACATTCACATTTCGTTGACTTGCTCTAGTTTGCCTTCATACCCCTCCCTGCATGTGGACAAACCCTGAGAGACTCAAGCTGGTTAAATTAATAGTTCTGAACATTGATCAACGCAAGGTTTTAATTTCCTGTAGTATTTTCTTTCAGAAATGCTGATGTCTTTTACTTTATTGTTGTTTTTTTATTAACTATACAAGTGATCTCCAATCATTTTACTTCACTGAGTTTCAAGTTCTTGAGTTTGGAAGCAAAACATGATGAGATTAAAGAGACTCAAAAAGCCTCAAATAATATAGAAGTTGTGAATTCTAAAGATGGATGAAACGTGTTAGTTAACAAAAAGCCCTTTTGCAAAGCCTGTAGGATTTTCCGTGGAGTGTGGATTTCAGATTAGAAATAATTTGCATTTAAAAAAATGGCATAGACAAGCTCTGAGTTGCATAGTATCTAGATCACACAGAGCTCAAGATTTTAAAAAATGGGATTTTTTTTCTAACCTTATTTAGAATACTTTCATGCAAGACTCAAATTTCTCATCTTCTGAAGTCTATATTTCAATAGAGATGCATAATCTAGTCAAGACAGGGATTGGTAATTAATGTCATCTTTGCAGAGCTTTTTAATATTTTGTGGAAATAATTAATTAGTTCAGAGTGTGAAATCAGAAATAGTTGTAAATAGCATAAAGAAGAAATCTCGTACCATAACAGTGTCCTTTATTTTTTAGGATACTTCGTGCCACATTGTATCAGCCTACGTACTACTCCACAACTCCTGTCATAGCATATTTTTTATTCAATGGACAGCTATTGATCCTTCAAGGCTTGCATTTATATTGGGGTTACTTAATTTTCAAGATTTTGAGAAGGTTCATTTTCTTAAAGGTAAGCAATTTTGCTTCTGCAGAAAGATATGTGAAGTATCAAACAGATGCTAATACCTCCAATATATTTACTCAATTTCTTACTTTTTTCCTGAACTTTCAAGTCAGCATTTTTGATAGGGATCTACAAAGTATAGAAATGTTCAAATGTGCTTTCTACTTCTCGTTGTCACACCTAAGGTCATAGATCAGAATATCAGAACTTCAGCTAGAACGCTTTTTTGTCTGTGTCTGATGTTTTGCTCTGCTAGTAAATGAGAAATGAGCTCTTCCAAAAACTGAAGCCCTAAGATGGTGCAGAACTCTTTAGAAATTCCTGTGTTCCAGGTGAAAGCAATCTTTTCTCACTGGACTCTGTAGGAACATTGCAAAAAAGGAGAGGAGAGGTGAGTGATGAGATCTTTCAATACTGCAGAAAACTTGTAGTCAAAGTTCTTCAGGTTTGTGTAAATCTGAGGTCAGCCTAACCTGAACACTCGTTTTGGATTAAGAAAACCATGTGAAGCTGATCTGGTATTATATTATGACATGGTGAAATACTGTCATATTCGACTGGAGTAGAGAAACAGTGCAAGTCTGGTGCTGCCATAATCTGCTTTTACCTTGTAGAGAAAACTCATGTGGGAAAAAGCTATAAAGAAAACTTTGCTGCCATTTAGGTCTTGTTTGATTGCCTGACGTAGTAACATTTTCACAAAGTCTCTTGTCATGAAGTATGCTGCATGATGCCATGTAGATAAAACATTCAGCAAAAAGCATTTAGAAGAGGACTTTGGAGAATGTCTCTTAAGATTTGGCATAAGCATAGACAGGTATATTTTGCTGGTTAAGGTGAAATTAAAGTGCTGTTGGAAAAGGGTATTTCTTTTAAGGGTCAAGGTGCAAAAACTTAATTGAGCTGACTTTGTCCTTTTATCTGAGGCAGTTAATGCTGTGATCCTTTCTACCTGTGTTTAATTGTTGTATGACTGATAACAGAAACCATCCTATAATTATTGGATTATTGGATTCCTTCAAATCTTATGCAAATAGACAGCTGTATATCATAGGAAGACCCAATGTCTTCCCTAGAAGAAAACTGCAGTTACAAACTCAACCCTTGTATAGATAGCAAACAGCTGTACATAAGGGACAAATCTGTGGAAGAAATGGCTTGCGTTGTTCTGCTTCGAAAACATGCTTCTATGTTCCCTTAAACACTGAAAAGCTTGTATTTCTTGCATGCCACTTACCTCTGTTAGATTAATTACAAAATTTTTTCTGGCCTGGCTTATTGAGTGTTGAAGTGTTTTACTTCTTGTTTTCTTTTTTTAATTTGGCTGGTCTCTGCTGTTCTGACACAACTCTTCTGGTAAAATCAAGAGGGACATCCCTCTGCCTTGCAGCTGAGGAAGAGAAAGGCTTTGGCACAGTTCTCCATCGGCATTGGTTGAGGTTATGAGAGTACAATGCAAGCAGGTCTTCAGATACAGTGGTGAAGAGGACATTGCTAGGCCAGCTATGTAAGGCCATTCTGCCTTGCCTGCTTATATGCCTTTGTAAGTGGCAGAAATGTTTTATTCTGAGATAAGAGCTTTTTTTGTATTAGTCATTGCTAAAAAATGGGAAAGCATCAAGCCTGCATCCCTACCATGGATTTTTGATTCCTTATACAGCTCTCTGAGAAGACGGTTTCCAAATAACATTTTTACAGTGGTAGCAGCAGCAGCAGCCCTAGCCCTTTTCAGTCTGTATGACTTCAGCTGGCTTGCATGTGCAGCCTGTTTTCCATAGCAGTGGCAAACTTGGCTGTGAAAGCAGCCAGTGCCTCCAAAGCTGTAAAGGCAACGTTGAAAAGAATGGTGTTTGCAAAGCAGCATTTTTATACCAAAATATTTGTTATAGGCATACTCCACACAAAGAGCCGTTGCTATTTTAGTGAAATACCAGTAAACCATCATCCTTGTATTAGAAGGGTTTTGTTTCTTTGCCCAAGACTTTTAAGTTTTCATTCAGAAAACAGGCAATTTTTGACATTTTTCTTGAAGCAACAGTTAGCTACTTCAGATGGAAAAATGAAGTCATGATGTAACTGGGAATAGGGACTGATGTTGTTGTTTAACTGTAGGAAGCTCTGAGCATAGCAAGGGTGTAAGGAATTTTTTCAGTGCCTTCTGTGCCTTGAGCCACCCTGGGTTGTTGGGTCACCAGTGAAAACCACTATAATGCAGCACTCAACAGCTCCTAGCATCTGTCCAGGTGCAGGTGTCTCCCCTGATCGTATCCTTCTGGACCATGTCATCGCACTGTCTAAAAATCAATGGGCTTGAATGTATTTATTCTCAGTGGGAAGTGCTGTTGTCCCTTGTCAAAGGACAGGTTAAAGGACTTGTCTGGGTCAGATGTGAAAGGTGGGACTCAGTGGGGAATGTAAACAGGAGGGCCCAAGTCTCCAGGATGTCACATACCCACTGAGTCCCCTTTGCTCTTATTCAAAGGGTCACACAGAGCTGTGTCACATCTTGTGATGATGTGAGAGCTGTGGATCTCGATTCAATACTCTTATCTTCAGACTGTGGCAGAAGGCTTTGTTCAAGGCAGGAATTAATACAGAAATTACATCGAGTACTGCAGCCTCGTTTGTTGGTAGCTTCTTCTGTGCTTTACTCTTGCCCCTCAGGAAGAGATGGCTTTTGTCTGAGACTGGCTGGTCAGAAGCTCTTAATCTCAGATGTCACTTCACCTCTGCACTAATAAAGGGGACAGTTATCCTCAGTCCCCTGGGATAACTGCTCAGCCGACTGACTTGCTTCAGCAAAAAAGAACTTGGACTAAAAATCTTGCAATTTCCCTCCTTCCAAATACTGCAGCCAGAGAGGATAAAAGTGAGGAAAAAGGAAAGAAGGGAGGAGATGATTTTGCTCTGTCCCTCTGTGTCCTATTTTCTCAGGCATGGGAGTCTCTGGCACTGGAGCTGGTGGCACGGAGCAGCACTGGTCTCCAGGCTCACAGGACTTGTGCCACCCTGGCCCTGGCCCAGACCTCCAGAAATGCCCTATCAAGGGGAGTTCTGCATCGACAAGCTAAGCTGTACTCAGCTACTTTGCATTAAGAAGCTTTTTTTTTTTTCCTATCAGTGTAAACTTGAGGGGACAGGAGCATTACATTTTTCAAATCAAAGATTGCTCTTACTTCTGGAAAATACAAAAATGCCCAAAAAGGAACCCAAATGTCCTTTCTCATGAGACATTTTGTGACCCTGTATATGAGTAAGGCATATGCATGTAAGAAAAGCCCTTCAAGGTCAGACCTGTAGCCATGTATCTTAGATCAGCTCTGCTGCGAGAGGAAGAAGGACATTCTTCAGTGTAATTTCTTTTCAAGTTAGGTCAGGCAATTGCAACGTTAGCTGCTGGCTGCCATCTTGATGTCCAAGGTCTTTTGTTGCTAGGAAACTCCGTGTGTTTCTGTAATACTGTTCAATTACATGGTTAAATTACCCACTTGTATCAAGTTTCAAGCACCACTGAAACATGTCTAGTCATCATGTCTGCACATATGAGAATATTTTAGGAAAATTGAAAAAACATATAGAGAAGTATGTACATACGCACTGATTTAAAATATCTCGCCAGGAAAATCCCATGGAGATTAAACATTTTATTTCCAAGGTCAGAAAAAGGGAGCGAATGACAGCAGCTTATAGCCACATTATTATGGCAAATTAAGATGTAAAATATATGTTAAAACCATTACACACTGAGTTAAGGTTTTGAGACTACATTGCTTTAAACCTTGAAAAATATGTGTAAGTTGTAGGAAATGGGCATGATGTCCACATGACTCAGATACTTCAGGGCTGATGCAAAGTCCATCAATGGCAGAGGGTAATGGCAGGTTTTTAATGGACTGTCATGTGACTAGGAATATGTTTTCTTTCTCTTTTACTTGTTTTGTCATCGTCAGACTGCCTTCAACTAAGGCAAAGAGCTTCTTACTAGTGGTCACTATTATTTAAGAGTCATCAGCTGCAGTTTTATTTGATTCACCATGGTTCTTTCCTCTTTCTGAAGCAAAAAAGACCCTGCAACGCTATAGAGCAGGCTTTTGGACTTGTCACTCTTTAAAAAAATTAGCCAGTGCCACCCATGTATCTTCAATGTTCCTTTGGTATTTTGTACTCAGTAAGCAGGCTTTTTAAAGAATTTGGTTGGGTGTATCCTTGTCCATGGTTTGTTCATTCCTTATTTGGTCCAAATTCTTAAGGGAACAGTGAGAGTTACTGTTCAGAGAATGACTAATGACAGAGTAGGGGTAGCTGAAAACAGTAAGAAAATACTATTTTGGGGTTGAAATGAGAGCTGTGAAATACTTGTTATGATACTTCTGCTGTTTCCAGCAATCGTTCTCCTACTTCAGCGTTTTGCTCTGTCAGAGGATTGCTCTTGTACTGAGAAATCTCTGCCAGTTTGAGTTAACTTTCTTTCCTTCATTCTTTCTCATATACTGATAGTGGGATGCCATTAGAGTCCTTGCCATGAAAAGTGGTTAGCCATATAAAGACTCCTTAAATCAGTTACTCCCTTTTCTGTATCGAAAGAAGACATACTACTAAAACTGTATCCCTGAAAGTGTGCCCATGTACTAGAATACTTGATGCGTTTTAGTATTAATATGTAGGCAAGGCCTGAAAGTCCTTTGGAACACAGACATAGTATGTTCTTTTAAAATATGCCCTCACTACTTATATTGAGGAATAATGATTCTTTACACCTGCAGAGGTGCTGGCCTATGTTACTTTCTATCTTTCTTGTTGTGAATTTATCTCTTTAGAGACTTGCTATAACCCTTTGTGTAAGTTTTTAAATTAAGTTGTACAGTTCCCAGAGGCCACACTACCTGCTCCTGACAGATGCCTTTAGCTGAGTTTAGTCTGCGGCTATTCAGACTTGCCTCAGCTTCTGCAGACCTTTCCTTCCCCGGGATCCTTTTATTATTTTTCCTCTCACTTTTTTGTGCTTGATCCAGTTGCATCAAACAGAACTTTTATTTTTAGTAATTCTTTTGAATCTTATATTTATTTTATAACCACATGGGTCCTGGGAGTATGGAATTTCAGTGCTGAACTTGGGTGAGAATTTTCCTGTTCATGAAACACAGGCCCACAGCACATTGTTTAAAGCAATGGGGTTTTTTTGGTTTGCAGGTCCTTAAACACTTCTCCATGGAAGTAAATACTTCTGTATGATAAATTTAAGCTCCTAGCACTTGCTTTGCTTTCCTTAGTTACAATCAGATCTATATCCTTCAGAATTAGACCATGGATCCACAGTGGTTAAAATCTACTGTTTTACCTTTATTAAACAAGAGTCACTCTTCAGCCTCTGTTCACCCAGGAGTGCTGTGGCTGCGAACACCTAGCTGTTCTGACAGCTGAGGCAGCACTGACTTTCTCCGTGAACTGTGCAATAACTTGAGATATTTAATCCTAAACAGAAATTTTATTTTTAAAACTACAGAGAGGAAAAAAAGCTCTATGTAGCATGAAAGTAGAATGGCCTTTAAAGAGATTACATTTTAAATGTCTTTTGTGGCAAATGGAATTGCATCCAGTGTTCACATGCTTGAGCTGTGTGCTGTTCAGTGTGCACTAGACACGCCATAGGTGAGCTGAGTCTGATTGCTCCCAGATAATAAACTCTGACTTTTAACTTGAGCTGCGAAGGGTCATCACATGACCCTGATCATGCACAACAGTGCTGCGCTTCCATACACCATGCAATTACTGGGATGCAAAAATGAAGCATGAAATGAAATGTATATTCAGTTTTGGCATGCACAGCAGTTTATTGGACTCCTAAAAAGTCAGACTTTTAGCTGATTTTTTTTTTCTTCTTTCTGAAGCAGTAAAAAAATCTATTTTCAGGACGTTTATAATCAGAAAATGAAATTTAATGAGAATTAACACATTCAGTGAGAAGTCATTCATTTCAGAAAAATGTCATCCTACAGGAGTTAAACAGAGGACAGGGTTTAGTTTCCTAAACTAGCGGCACGTTAAGTTTTGTTTTCTTTTACTTACGTGTTTTGTTAAGCCTGTACTGCACCAAAGGCTATCAGGATGCTGATAAATTGGACTGAGAGGTGTGCTTGCCTTAATTGCAAGTAGTCATTTTAAAAGCAGTTATATATTTTAGAGGATAATGATAATCTCATTAGTTACAATTTCATGACTCTGTGGGACAGGGAAATTGTGGAAAAGCTTTCGCTGGAGATTTTGTGTTTACTTTCTAGGCTGAGACGGGCCAGCACATGCTGACGTCCCACTTTGGAGTTTGAGTTCTCTGAGTGAAGGTTTAGCATGAACACAGGACAGATTGAACTACATTAGCGGGGGTTGCCTTTTCCCCATTTTAAAGGAAAATGGGTTATGGAGAAGTTGAATTTGTTGGTTCTCAACAGATAAATTTTTATAGTGGATTTTCTCATGAGGATAGCTTATTAGGGGAGCAAAATAGGACAAATGAAAGTTTTTTTCCCTCTTAGAGATGAAACCCAGTCTATCTGGGAACCTTCCCAGTTGATGCAAATTATTGCCTTTGGGACATGAGCTTTTTAATAGCCTGAAGATGGGAGCTAGCCAGCCAGGTCAGCAGCATGAAGGCTCATGCCCTAGTAAAGGGAAATTACTTCCTGTTATGACTTCCTTTCATCTGCATATTTCCCATTCTGCTATGGCAATCTAGTTAAGCCCAAAGCCTGGCTACATGTCTCACTTTATGCTGCCAAATTCATCTGAGGGAGGAGGGGTGGGAGGCAGGCAGAAGAAAGCATAAGAGAGTAAGAGGTTTGCTGGCTGGTATTTACGATGAGAGGCAAAAAGGAGAAAAGCTGCTGCGTGCGCGTTGGGGAGCTCTGGAGTCCTACCCTTACTGGGGATCCGAAGTCAAGGCTGACCTTGGTAATGCATATTGTCAAAGTGTGTAGCCCAGCGGTCTATGAAAGAGGAAGAGCCACCAGTTCTTCTCTACTGCACAAACGTTACGTGCCAATCCAAGAGCACTGTCTGGTCTCCTTTGCCTCAACCAGTTCATTTTCCTGGCACTGTGAGTTAAAAGGCAGATTGCTATTTAAATCTTTACTATTTACTTCAGATTATGAAAGGGGTCAACAGCTGAGCAATGATTTGCAGGCAGGTATGCTATACTATATCCTCAAATATACTTCTCAGATTTCAAAGCAGCAACAATGTTCTTTGCTGGAATTTTGATACTTTTTAAAAAATTTTTCTTTAAAATAAACTCTGTTTAGAATGCCCATAATTCCACAACACCTTTCACTTGAATATTATATAAAAATCAGGTAAAGCTGAGAAAGCTTAAGTTAAGGACTGTTATGACCATTGTGGAGGAATGAACTAATGAGAAACTGAAGAAAATAATTTCTGAGCATTTGATTGGAATAGATGGGCTTGTGAAGGTACGCTGGGGTGTGAGCATGAGGACAAAGTACCCTTCCACAGCCCTGTTATGCACACAGAAGACTATGCAAGAGCAAACTCAGTCCTCCGGCCGTAGTCCAACAAATTGGGTGTGTGGATGCTCCCTTTGCCTCTCTTACATTGGCTGTGCCATAAACAGGGCTGTGCAGGTCTCTTGTGTGCTGCAGTAAAAGTCTACTGTTTCCAAAGTTGCTGAGTTTGACTTCAGTAGGAGCTGCAGATGACCGCTGTCTCTAAGAATAGAAAATCAAAACTATATGTAATTCTGAAAGCAAAGCTTCCTGCCCTGGCCGGTTCAGCAGAAGTCTGCAGTGTTGATACAGGGCCAGGTTCTCAGCTGGTATAAATGAGCATGGCTCGACTTGAAGTCAATGGGATTGTGTTGGTTTTCACCAGCGATGGATCTGGCCAAGCAAGCACCCCCACCCCTCTCTCTGCCTGTATGTCTGGCACAAGGCAACTCTGCTTCTAGTATATCCCTGATCTAAATGACTCTTTTTATGTGAAGGTTCCTAATTCAGATAAAAGACAAATGTTGGTAAAGTTTTTGCTTTAAAATTAATTAATTTACCTTGCTGTTCACAAAAGGGCATTTGCTGACAGTTTTTCTGGCTTCCCTTGTTAACTGCTCATATCTTTTAATCTTCTAGCAGGTTATTTATGAAATGTTCCATTTGTTGCTAGTTTTATATAAATGTACCTATATAAAAACTATATATATATAATAGTGTGCATATGTATTTATTTTTTCAATTGCCAAAAATCAATTCGCAGAGCAAACGCTAGGCCTTCTACAGAACTTTTGATGCCTTCATTTACTATTTTTAATACATGCTGCTGAGGTTTGAATTGTGACTTTGTTATGAGGTGAGTAATTCTCATGCTTGAGAGGGGTTCACAGTATTGCAATCTGCTGAATCGATTAAAAAAAAAAAAAGCTTGAAATAAAGCTAGTTAATGATAGATTAATATCAATTGAGAAAGGAAATTGTCCTATCTTGTATTTAAAGAAAATAGGTTTCCCTTGGAAGACCTAGGAGTGCTCCATAATCCTTATTACTTGTGAAGAAGGGAGGAAATCTTAGAAGGAGCAGTCTCTTCTCCGTAACACAATTCTAATAACTTTTGACCAGGCACAGCACACTGCACAGTTCATATCATCAGAAAGCAAACAAACCAACCTGATCAGCCTATCAGTCTAATCGGGCAGTGACGGGTGTAAAGCATGAGAGGGTAGGATTTGTCTTGTGTAACTTAAGCTGTGCCTAGCTCAAGTTCAAGGATCCCTCTGTAACCAGTAGAGGAAGTGTGGTGTCTCCAGTGAGCAATTCACTGTGTCCAGTGTTGTCACCCCAGCAGTGGTGGGGCAGGTCACCCTCTGGGGAGACCCGTGTCTCTTTCTGTTGGTTATAGAGCCATCCCAGATAAATCTCTGAGTAGATACCCAACTTTTAGAATGCTGAACTTCAGTGAAGTAAATCCCCCACCAAGTGACTTAAGCACACGAGTTTCGGGGACTTCTAATGCTGTTTAAGAAACTTTGTTCTTTAGGTACTACTTAAAGTATTCTATACCCGGTCTCGATATCAGGGTATTTAGAAATACTGTATTGAAATTATTTTAGGTATTGTGATGTGACCGTCAAATGAAAAGACATTACTTGTTAGGTATGTGACTTGAAAATTGAATTGATAATGTTTAAGTATGGAGATAGCCTTTAAATACATCACAAAAGGAATGGAATGCCTCCTAACAATGAAAATAGAGAAATGAGCACCTTAATGGACACATTAGAAGTGCCTATCACTTACATGGTTGTATACTTTGTGGTTTCAGGTTAGTTTAATAGTGCTATAAGG
Organism: Haliaeetus albicilla; assembly: GCF_947461875.1. Classification (NCBI taxonomy): domain Eukaryota; kingdom Metazoa; phylum Chordata; class Aves; order Accipitriformes; family Accipitridae; genus Haliaeetus; species Haliaeetus albicilla. Next base: position 24,880,450 of record NC_091494.1, on the reverse strand, counting down.
CTTCCGTAAGAATATTCTTTAGCAGCTGTGTTGTTTCAAAACATTCATCTTAAGTGCGGTATCACACCTCACTGAGAAAAGTGCAAGTGTCTGGTCAGCTGTTTTGTAGCTAAAAAAGCATTTATAAGGAATAAAAGTGCATGTTCTGATAAAAGTTCATACCACTGAACTCCTTGGCTTAATGCAAGTTCTGTCCTAGGGTAAAAAAAAGTTCACTATAGAGAACAGCATCAAATGCCTATTATATTGTTCTTTGTTTCTTTGCCAACTGTGGATTTAAAATTGGAATAATTCAAAAAGCAGTGGGACATTATGACTCACTCCGTACCTCCTGGGCTTTTGACATTATCGTAAAGCCACATACACTTGAGTGCAAGGTTTAGTTAGTGGATTTCAATAACACAGCTAGCAGACTTTATTGAAACCACAGAGTACCTGATTAACTGTAAACAATGATTTATTTCTTCTGAACAGTCAGGGTATTATAGCTCCAGTTACAGGTGTGTTATGCTGAGTGACAACACAAGTGATTTATTTTTTTTGAGGTTAAATTTATTCCTTCAATGAAAATCAGGGACATGTTCTAACAGTAACATCTAGTTTTATGAGACTATTCTTTTCAATATTTGTGGAATTAGTGTAACTTTTCTTTTAATTTGTTTTTCACACACCTTTGAGTTCCCTCTGAAAACTCCCAGTGGAAAGCTTGAGGAATGGGTATTACATAGAAGAGAGAGATTAAATAAGAGGAGTTTTGGCCACAAGATGTCCAATACAATTAATCTAGGAGGTCTGCATCTTCATTTAAAAACTGCAGAAAGCAGAGTCCAACAGCGCATCTTCCGTGGAATATCAGCGGTTTTTATGTTGCCTAGTGGGTATAGGCTGAAAAGGGGAATATATTTTCCAATAAAATCTTCCAGGCTGGAAATATAGAACAGTTTGCTTGAAACCAAATGTATATTGCTTAGTCTCCACAGGAAAGTAAAGACGTATTAAGTCATATGTCAGCTGAGTTGAATTATTGATGTTGAATTAAACATGTTGAACTCGGAGATTCATCAACTTTATAGTATTATTTGTTAGAAAAGTACCCCCTTCTATCTATTTGGACTGACTTTTTATTATCTCTCTTGTTTATTATCTCTTTTATTTGAGTCAGTGGTTGCTGACCTAACTAATAGCTTTCATCTTTGTACTGCAAGCTGTTTCCATATGTGCAGGTGCTGTGGAATTTATTGTCTTTACATTGAAAAATCAAGACCTAGTCAATATGTTTGTAGATATTTAAATGAAAATATTCTTAAGGTAGAATTAAGGTATAAGATTTAGGACATTCTGATTTTAATGTAAGATACATTTAAGAGTCAGGAAATTCCAACTGAAGGTTAAGAGTAAATGTTTGAAAACCCCAAAATCTAAATTTCACCAAATCGGAAAACACATAATTAGAATTCTAGAATCAGCTGTGAATTGCTTTTATATATCTGTACCTGGTAGAAGGAATCCAGTTAACTGTGCAGATGTAAATTATGCTTAACCTAAAAGATTAATTGGTTTTAGTTTTGTCCAGGCAGGGGCAAAACTGAAATCTCCTTACGCTGCTGAGAAACCTTGAGTCAGTGTTGATCCCACCAGATGAGTTAGGGTTGGTACTCCTCCCATCCCCGGCACGGACACAGTTATACCGGTGAGAAAGAGCTTGAACTGATATGGATTGATCTTCCTACTTTTGCCTGTGGTAAGGCACAGCAAGCCTGTATCCTCCTCTCTTTCATTCAGCTGGTTAGCTGAAAAAGCAAACCAACAAACAACCCGCCACCACTGTACTCCCAAACTCACACCGTGTAGTTGTGAAGTAGGCACTGCACTATTGCCCTCATAATGCCAAGTGAAGTTATTGCATGCCTCTTAAAAAGTATGTGCCTTTGTCAGGGAGAAGCTGGATTGGAAGCTGATTCATGATAAAAATATTGTAGCAACTGAACTTCACTGCAGAAACATCTTCTGCTCAGATATCTCTCAGCCAGATTCTTTTTCTTTTTCTCCATGATGCTTCGGTGGCTATTTCTGTTTCGGAGCATGTCATTATAGTAATAGCTTACATTCTGATATCTCAACAATCTGCAGTAAGTCACACTGATGTGATGATGGATTTGCTAGCAAGTGCCCTTCCCTTTCTGAGAAAGCAGAAGGCATGTTCCTAAGGCTTCCTCACTGTTCATAGGATCAGTCCACATTGCTACAACAGATTTTTGCCCTTTTTTTTTTTTTTTTTTTTCCCCCTAGTGCTTGGCACTGTCTTTCCCTCTGCTTTCACACTTTCCGCTTTAACTACTGTGTAGCAGATATGAAGCCATGGCTGCATTGCAACCTCAACATGTGCATGGACAAAGATGCCACATGCCCAGTGGAGGGGAGCAGGAGAGAAGGGTGGTGTCTGCCCAGTCCCACTTCTCCACTAGTGAGCTTCAGATGGTATCACCAGCACATAGGAACAAGAAACCCACACTTCCATCTGTCTTCCAGCACAGCCGTGTCCTTCTCCTGATGCTCTCATCAGCTGTAGCAGAAAGAGTGCAGAGCCAAGAGCTTGTCAAGAGGGAAGTGATTTCCGAGTCCTTTACTGAGAGCCAGACTTGCACAATTAGGAGTAAATTCTCTGTTAGTTTAGATGGAGATTTGACCAGTGTTTTTCTGCTTACAAGATGCTGGGAAGTGGCCTATGAAGTTTGCTCATATCTTAATTTCAGGGAGTCTTTTTCCTTGGTGAAGTCTCTGGGAAGGTCCTTTACTGTTCGTATAATAAGATGTGGTGCTAATGACTTGAATGATACACATTCTAACAGCAGTGAAATGCAAGAAGCCAAAACTACCTTAACAAATACAGTTCATTTAACTAAAAGAGGCAGACTGAGCAGCAGGTGGAAGGGTTAAACAAAAGGAAAAAAGATTATAAAAGTTTGCGGCTTTGGCTTCACTACAAATGGCTCTCTTGCAGACTTTATAGCATTAGTGTTGCTTCTCATAAACCTTGAAACCATTCATCCATTTAGAAAGATTAAATTGGTTAGTCATCCAGAACATAAAATATACACATCCATTTTGTCTGTTACCCTAAACCATCTGAAGTATAATAAATGCAGTTGATGTCATTAAACCAAAGCATTGAGTATTAATGATGGCCTCAGTTGCGGTATTTACAGTTTGCCAGCTCTTGTGTTTCTGATAGTATATTCATCTGTTGTTGCTCAGGGACAGTAAGAGCAGAGTCTTTGAGTTGGAAAACACAACTATAATATATGATGTGAGGCGATCAGAGAAAACATCTTGGTATTAAAGCAAGGAAAATCCTACAAATGTTACAGTTTTTCTTATTCTTAGAAGGTCAAAGTTAAGAGATACAAACTTCACTTACGATATCTTACTTATAATTGTCTGTTAAATAGTTTGCAAAGACAGGTTTGTTTGGTTTTCTAGTTACGGATGAAGCTATTGCTATTTAAAGTTCTGTTCTGTCACTTAAACAAGCTAGACAAAAAATGGCCAAACTCTTCTGACACAAGAATTTGTAGAGGCACTTGGACAGGAAGCAGGTTCATGATTAAAAATACAATAAGAATTTAGATTTGATTTAGCAGCATTTTTCTTGATTAATGTTAGGATTTCAGAAGTAGTATTCTTTCCCAGAATTAAGCAAATTTGCAGTGGTTGCTTCAGAATACAAAGAAATTTAATTCCTGCTGCTTTGAAATATATAAGACATAAATGCAGGGATTTCCAGTGTGCTGGAAAAAACATTTCCATGTTTTTTAATTACTACATAGAGTGCCTTTAATCAGAGCATCCAGCTTGACAGCATTAAAACTGGGAAGCAAATCCTATCCGAGTTTCCAGTTCCATGCTGGGAATGCCAGCTCATTCCTATAGGAAACAGGAATTGGTCACGTATTGGCTATCATTCAAAGCAAAGCAGATTGCCAGCTATTCTTAAGCATGTGCTTGAGGACCAGCAACTTCTGTGGACTGTAATGAGCTACTCAAAATGAAATACGCACCCATGAATTTTACTGAGTGAAGTCTATTCACAATAAGCACAAAAGCACTCCCCCGCCTTCACTCCCCATATTTGTAACCTCAGCCAGAGACTGCTCAGGAAGATGAGAGTACTTCCAGTGAGTCTGGCAGATTCTGCATCAGACACAGTACTTAGGCTTAGTTTGCTTTTTTTTTTTCCTGAAACATTTCTGGTAGCAAAAAAGTAACAAGCCCCCCCCCCCCGCCAATATTTGTTTTTTACTGCAAATACAAATCGCAAAACTACCAGGAGTGGGAGAGCTGATCTGAAAGAGGCTGAACCTCATAATTGTATGTGTGGGAAAGTCTGTCTTTCCTTTTCTCTAACTGATGGCATGCCAAGTTTGTTTTACAGTATTTACAGTAAGATTTGTTTGTTTTGATACCCTTTGTATGGTGTTAGGGAAAAGGCAAAAGAAAATCTCCAGGAAGTTTATAGTTTCTGATGAGACAAAGTTTAGGCTTTAATTTTCTTTCTAGTCCTATACATTTTTCTAGAAGTGTAATATATAAAGGGATATGAGATTGCAATTGGATGAGTTATTACTGAGCTGTCATTTATTTTCTCTGTATGAATTTGGTGCATAAGCAAGACCTCAGACCAGCAGGCTAAGAAAGTGAAATTGTTAGTTCATTGTGAGAGCAGATACAGCATGGACAGGAACAACACTGGTTTCTCCTTTCTGTGTCTCATCTCTGACCTTGGCACATCACTGCAGGAGCAGGAAGAAAGTGCAGTCTCTGCCCGTTTAGTTGAGGTCCGGACAGATGACAAGGAGAACAAATTTATCCATGATGGAGCAGTCCCTGGTGTGACTGTATAGGCAGCACATTGTTTGAGCAAGGGCTAAGATGCCTGCCAGCTCCAGCACACAGCTCTGGAGACAATGTACTCTGTTATGAAGAGAAGCCTCAGGTCTCCCTCTGCAGACAGTCCTGCAGGCCAAACACCCCTGCATTACAAAAAGACACCACGACACCTGCAGTCCTCAATACTTGAACATTGACACCACTGATGATCTGGGTGTTAAATTTTGGGAATTCCCATTAACAAACTGGATACCCTTGTGCTAATGGGTAAATTGTCAGCCACAGTGTGAGGGCCCAGGTTTTGATCCTCAGCTATGGAGAAACTCCTGATTTAAGTGAGAGGTGGTCTATTAAATCATGAGATGCTAGAGAGGGAATGACTATTGTCCATCTCTTCCAACACAAGAACTAGAGGGTATCGGGTGTTATCAGGTCTACCAGACACCTTCCAAGTAACTGGAAGAGAAAACTGGTGACGGTTGCTAATCACACAGCAACCTGCTGGAGGTGGAGAAAGTTTCTTAGGTGCCTGCTTTGATCTAATTTCCGAACTCAGTCACCACTTAGGCAGAAGGAAGTGTTTAGTTGATTTACAACATGTTTAACTGGAGCATCCTACCCCGAGTCTGCAGAGCAGGTCATCAGTTGGTATGGAAAGTCCTTCTGGGGAGGCAGGTGCTGCTCTTTTAAGCTTGTTGCCCTGAAAGGGAAATAGAGGTGTTTGGTTTTAATGCCAAAGCCTTGATTGTTTGATCCAAACTTCTGAAGACATTGTAGGGTCTTGAGTTATGGTAGGAGTTGAGAAATAAGAAACTAATGGTATATTTTATGTGCTATGACAAATAGGACAGAATTGTCTTACCTCTCCCTAACCTTTGCTGTGGAATACTGGGTAGACACAAGGTCTTTTGTCTGTGTGGTGGAAACATTCATTAGTAAGTGCCATGTTTGACTGTCTGGGGATGAAGCATGATTGCCAAATGTTAGAAGCTGTTCCTATAGAGCTGGGAAGGGATTTTCGTAAGAGCAGACTGTCTCGCTGACCCCCTTTCATCCTTGCTAATGGAGCAGTCATCCCCTCCTCCTGGCAATTCCCTTAGCAGGATGATATACCCAGGATGTACATGATAGCCGTATAGACACAGCCTCCCCTTTGCAAATGTTGAGGTGATGTATATACTGTCAAGCAGGGAAGAATATTTTAGTGTTGGTAAGTCTCTTTAAGGAAAGTTAATACCAGGAGATGCTGGCACAACTAGTCACTGTTTAGTTTACACCTGTCAGAAGCAGGCAGCCTCTCAAATCCTATGTTTGGGCAAGTGTATTCATCATATTTAGCTTTTATACAATATTCTTTTCATCTCTGCACTTCACAATTGTTAATTAATCCCACAGTACCCAGGGATTACTAGTAACACTTTACAAGGGAAAGCGGAAACAAGCAAGAAGAGGTCAAATGACTGGGCCAAGGTCATGGAAGAAATTTTGTCTAAAGAACATGAGGTTCTGCAAGAGTAAAGTGTTGTTAACTGGTCTGTCCTTGGATGTCAGCCTCTGTTTTTGGAGGGAGAGGGTGTTTCTGGGGGGCAGTTTTGATACTGTCTAGTGTATTTAAAGCTCCCCTTTCATTTGGTCCCTTTAGCAACTTTTTTTTTTTTTTTTTTTTTTTTTCCTGAGGCACATGGAAGAGAGAGGAGTTTTTGTCTTCAGAGCGTGACAGGGAACTTCCAAGAAGGGAGAATGTCTCATGTTCTCGAACTTTTATACACCATCTTTTCATTTTGCAATTTCAAATGGAGGCACCTGACTAATGAAATTAATTGGTTATTTTTTCAAAGTCATTGCAAAGATCCAGATACCCAGTTCACTTTAAAATAAAAGACTTGCTTGTCTGGCATCCATAGGCCTTTTAGAAAGGTCTGCACTCTTAATAGCAATCCAGTAACTTATCTGACAGTAAATACTGCAAGTATAGAGTATGCTTACAGTGCTTTCTTCTCCCTAGGACTTGAAAGATGACAGGAGTGATGAAGAGGAGGAAGATTCTGTTACAGATAATGAAGAGGAGCCTGCAAAGAATGGCAACAAGAATGGCTGTGGGTCAAGCAAACATCTCCTAAACAGCAGTCACCACTAGCCCCCTCCTGCCTCCCCTCCTGCCTCACCTCCTGCAGGGATTTCCGCTCTGTTTTTAACCCAACCTACAGGATAGAATTTAAGTCAAAAGGCTTGTAAGAGACTGTGATTGATTTATTGTTGGCTACTGGACCTGGAAAAAAGCCCAGTTTAGAGGGGAGAGGGAAAAATTGCATAACATGACAAAATGTGTTAATGACCCACTTTCTGAATCATTGCTGAGTGTTTGGAAAGATGTTTGGATGCACTGACTGACTGTGTTCAACAAGGTCAAAGCTCAAGAGCATCAGATCATTTAGTGTCCCATTGATTCTAACATTATTTTTCAATCTGATATAAGATATATTTCACCAAGCAGTTCAATTCACAGATGTTTTGTGGTAGGTAGAATGTGAACTCCATCAGGAACCAAAATTACTCAGTGTGGGAAAAATTTGACAGTGGTGTAGAGTGACTAGCATTTTAGTCTTTACTCTTCAGTTTAAAACCTCATCGAAATGGCTATTTTTTTGTGAGTTAGATTTCATTTCCTGGAGGCCAGTGGAAGCTAACATGGAAGAATTCAAATTACTTGCCTGTGAAGAGCTGGCTTTGCTGCAGAAATACAGTCTTTCTCCAAAATATGCTGTATGATAGATAGCTCAAATATTGTGTTCTAAGGTTTACCTGTCAAGGAAGTCACTGTAAAAACTCAGCCCCGATTCTCCATTGAGCTCCAGGTTTCACAGATGTCTTTCATCTCAGTCATTTTGGCCCAGTGTTAAAACAGAAGGTGCAGTGGGGAGGGAAGATAGTGAATGAAAATTGGGTCTTCTCACAGGTTCTGTTGCAGTTCTTATTTGTCTTCAAAACTGCTGAACAGTCCCTGCTCCTGACACATCTACAGCCCAGAAGATTAAAAATAAATCTCATCCATTCCCTTCTTGTAAGCTTGTCTCACACAGCAGCATTGGATGACTGTCTTCTCGGGAGTGAGTCTGCTAATTTCTGGTTTGTGGTTCCTGTGTGTTCACTAGATGTATCTGGGCACTGGGGGAGCAAGAGACTAGCAAGGAGTGTCACATCGTCAGCGTGGTGTATTCACTGGATATCAGGACCTGTATTTCCATCTCTGCTCTTTTTGAAAATTGGGAATCACATCGGCTAGAGCCAAACTTGGGTGTATGTATGTGACTTAGGCCACATACCATTGTTCATGGTGTAAGAAGTGGAGGAACAGTGGATGTTTTATCAGCTCCTCTTACCAAAAGTGCCTCTATCCTAAGTTTGCACTTTTGTTCTAACACTAGCGCAGAGTGCAGCAGCACTTTTAGTCCCAGGGCTTTCCAAGGAGAGCCTGGGCCTTTTAAACAGGGTGGTACCAGTCTCATTTCCAGATGCATTAGCTCACAAGGTCGTAAATGATTTGTGTCATAAGTTTCAGAGGTGAGAGGCTCTCCATGTGGTTCTACAGTAGCTGAGATCATCTGGTGAACTAAATCCAGTAGCTTGATAGAGACCAGGGGGACCGCTGCTAAAACAGCCTCAGTGCAGAGCTTTTGGTTCGGAAGGGCTCTTTTCCCCTTAAGGCTGCTCAGGCAGGAACTTGGTGACCTACAGGAAGCACTATGTGACTGGCTTGTTTTCTCAAGGTTTCCATGGCAAAGGGGGATGTAATTCAGTCACTGAAGCATTTGAAAGAATGGGAAATGTTTGGGATCTCAGATATGAAGAAAGAAGTGTTTTCTGTGCAGTTACAAGAAACTGTAGGAGTACTTTGTTACAGAGGCTGGTAGTATGAAAATTTCTATATATGGTCTGTTGAACTAGGCTGAATTTAATTTTTTACTTATATTTTGGACCATGTAATACCCCAAATGTTTACGTTTTACCACGAAGAGAATTACTCTAAGAAAGGAGTATGGCCTACAGCTTCTGAGAAGGATGGGAAACGTACAGTGGCAGGACAGGACTCCTGAACCTGTGGTTGTAGTTCAGCAGTGCTGCTCAGGCTGAGCAGGGAGAATTCCCTCCGTAGTTGTTGTATAGCAGCGTGCTTCCTTATGTAGCTGTGGAGAATACCTTAAATACTGCAGTGTGGATTTATTGGAAGTGTCAGTACTTATTACATCATCTGAAGCAACTGGTGAGTTTGGCAGAGTCACTGTTGCCTATCAGGGCCTGTTTATTGCCTACATGAAAAGAACTGGCCTTTCCTACCAAACTGTAGAAACCCAACATCTTGGAGGCTTTACGCTCTCTTTGAGAGCAATGGAGATAACGATGCTTTCTTCAAGACATAACAGGGGTTTGGGAGATGGCCAGGGTATTATCATTTAATTTTGGTGCCAGAAATCTTTCCTGCTATGACTAGGAAAGGAATTCAGGAAAGGAAACACAAAGAATGATGTTGTCACAGGAGTGAGCCTCTGAACAGCTACTGAGTTTTAAACTGGAATTTATAGTCTTGTTGAGGCCAAATCTTGCCCTTCCTACTCGGACAAGTCTCCCACTGAAGCCAATTAAATCTTACTGGAGTTTTGCCTGGGAAAATTTTGGATTGCAGCTATCCAATCTAATTACAAGACCTGTTGTTTCAAATCGATGTGAAACTAGGGTCTTAAAGGAAGAGTAAAAGGTAGATAAATACATTCAAACATAAAACGTTGAGGCACATTTTGGGCAAGTAGAGAAGAATATGGAAGAGAATAACATCCTGAAGGTGAAGATTAAGTCTAAGCACAGTAAACAACCAAATATCTACATCACATTGCAGTTAGGGGTATGGAAGGAAGGCAGGCCATGGAAGGCCCTTCCAGGGGGTTACTGTCATGGCCAGCCAAAGTGATGAGACTTAAAAATTCTGAACATAAACTACTAGGTACTGGGGATAAATATCCACAGCACAGAAAGTAGTGGGAACAGACTGTCACAGTGGGACTGGACTCATGTTCTGTGTTAACATTGGATTTGTCATTCCTGAAGTTACATGTGTTTGATTTTCCAATTTTTACTGATAGAAACTCAGAAACAAGAAGCTGAGGCCATGGGGAACACAATTCGTGCTAAAGAAATTAACGTCATGGTGCTTCAAGATTTTCAGTCTATTCAATGCCCTTAACGTTTTTTAACCGTATTGTGAAAAGAGTCTCAAAATGCAAGTGCAGAACAATTGTAGGTAATGTATATGAGCACAGATGATAGACCCTAATACATTGCTTTAATCATTTCACAAAATGGGTCCTGGTTTAATGATTTAACACTCTGCGTCTGGCTTTGCTATGTCACTTTGAACATGCCAAAACAGTTACGATAGAATTATAGACTGAAAATGAAATCCTTAGTCCATTAGACTCAGGGGAAACTCTTCTGTTCCATTTAATTTCTCTGAATTTTGTTCAGGTATCCCTGTCCGTGTATATGCTGCCTCTGTTCTTGTTTACTACATAGACTGGGGATTTTGATTTACAGATTTCCTTTACTCCACAGAACTAATTTTGTCAATTCGTATTATTCAGTATAATTATCTTTTTTTGTTCTTAATGCCACTGAATTTGTCTGGTCGGTTATGCTACACACTATAAATAAATATTTTTTAAAAACAGGTATTCCCTTGTTTTCCCCGCCTTGCAGTGTCCTCCTCTCTGCTTTCCGCTCCCTCTCAGCTTTCCAATGAGGGCCCCTTCAGGAGCTAATTCCTTACTCTTCCAAGTTTTTCCCTTGCCTGGAAAAGGCTGGATGACCCACACCCTTCTTAAGAGGTAACAGTGGTTGCTGTAAATGAACTTGTTTTTTCCTGGACAATTCATGAATGGAGAGGAAGCAAAATTAATGGATGCATCATCCATCATCTGTGTTATTCAAGATTTATGCTTTGACTAAAGTACTTGAAAATGGTCCTATGTACACTAGGAACTACTCACTCTAGAATGCCAACGCATTTTTGTATCTTTACTCAGTTGTTTTTTGTTGTGCGTATTAGGGCTGCTTATGAAGTTACATGTGTTTGATGAATGTTAGAATAATATGCAAATACAGAGATAATTCTTTTTTTTCCCAGGAGTGCTTATGTTTATACACAGACTGAGATGCTACTGTCCAGTTAGATTACCATGGGATTACTACCTAAATGGCTCAGCATAAGCACCCTTGAGACAACTCAGACATGGATCTTAAGCTGGCAAAAGCAGGAAAGCTCTACTGAAAACAAGGGAGCTGTGCTGATTTTTATCAGCTGAAAGGCTGTTCCATGTTTCTTATTCTTTCCGTTTCTGCCTCCCTAGTCAGGAAGATCACAGAGGTTCTGACTTACCAGCTCTTCCCATGGGCAAACAAACATAAGGGAAGGTGTTTCAGCCCAAATAATGAACTGAAGCAGAATACTTTGATTTTATTATCTGAATTCATTTTTTTAAGCTTATGAGTAAGAATAAAGTAGATGGAAAAGAAATCGAACAGGGATATGTGAGTTTTGGCTACAAACAACTTGCAAACTGTGAAGAATAAAAAAAAAAAAAATCTTGCTGATTTAGAAAGAAAAACACCATCTCCACAGGCACTTCCCCCAGCTGTGGGTTTGAAGAACAACAGCAGGCAGAAATGAAAGTCCATGCTGAGAACAAGAACATAGTCCAGTTGTGAAAACGCCTAAGAGAGTTGGTTTGATGGCTCTTATCTGCCCCAGAGCTGGGGAGCCTTTCTGTACGGAGCAGCAAATGAGCCAGGAATGTACGTCTGAGCTGATTTCATTGTCATGTTCAAAATCACTGAAAATGTCTGTCCCCATTTCCCAGCCAGTTTTATGGGCTCTCTCGGGCTCTGCCTGTGCCACGTGGAGCAAGGGTTTTGTTTCTTTCCTATATGCCCAAGGTGTGGACCTTGAAGAGGATAAACACCTCCGACTTGTGGAAGGTCATACAGGACATCTGTATTCCCACTGAGAATGGGATTTCTGCTTATGACATTTATGAAATCTACCTGATGCCCATGCTTTAGAGACAGAGAGTAACCAATGTGTGTCAGACAGCAAGGTGGCACTCTGAGTGACCAGCGTCATAGAGGTAGCTGACCCTTCCTGAGCAGAGCTTCATGAATCAGAAGAAAAGTCAGCAGAGGGCTTGCCAACTAATCACACAGGTTTTTTCTTAGACATAGGTGTGCAAGACTCATTTAAAGGCTATTTTCTCAGCTCTTTAGTGGGAAGTGTTTTCTCTTACTCTGTCCCCATATTTCAGCACGATGCTACTTGGTTTATGTAAGTTGCCAAACAAGGTCAGAGCAGTTCTCGCTCACTCCTGAGAGCAGCCAGCACCAAAAGCTTGAGAGATGAATACCAACCCAGTAGCCCAGGGTAACCCCTCTCCCACTCTGGTATGAGGCAGAGGTAGGTTTGTGCTCTGAAACACATTTTGGGGGAGGAACTGTGAATGGTTGCAGCTCTAGATTTTCTCGCTACTCGTGTACAACAACGTGTTTGCACGTTCTGCTAAGGTAACATGCTTGCCTACTGAAGTGTAAGCGACTTGGTATGTCACACGAGAGGTGAAACTTCATAAAGTACTGGGGCATAATGGGGGAGAGGGGAAATCATTAGCCAGAAAACTAGGACTCCTGCAGGACAAAAAATAGTTTCACTTTCTCTCCTGTCATCCGTGTGTGTTAAGATCTTAAACAGCAGAAAGGAGGTAAAGCCCTGACATTGATCCCTTGTCAAAGAATGGGATTCCCAGTCAAGGAAATGGAGGTGATCAAAGCAACATAATCTTCACCCTACCTGACTACAGAGAACTTCAAGTAGGGCTCTGAGAGTTTATTTAACTGAAGTACCCTCTGTGGGATTACTTGAAGTTTCTAGCTTAGTAGAAGACAAGGCTGAAAGCACAGGTCTAAGCTTCAACATACGACTCTGCAAATACGAAGTCATAACAATCCATGTAGGATAATGTTGTTGATGTTCCAATAGTCTGAAGATTTATGAAAATATCTTCTATTTATTCAGCTGGAAAGAGCCCTGTTCTTCTGGAGTTTTGTTACCCCATAAAGCATTCAGAGGAGACCCCATAATCGTTTCAAAGTCAGAAACATTAAGTGGAATAACAAGTATAAACCCTATCCACAGTGACTTTGAAGTGCAAGAAGCATGTCCTTGTAGCCATAGAATACTACTCTGCTTTGAGCCAGGGCGGGAAGAAACAGCTCCCAGGCAGTTGTTTCAGGTGGTAAAAAATCTGTATTTTTCCTACCACAAAAGAAGCTCATCTAAAAAAAGCTAGAGTTGAGCAGTGAAATAGATGATTAAATTCCCAGTGAAATTCACAGGAGTTTTTCCCATGATGCTGATGAGAACTGGATCCAGACCTCCAGTGACCAGATAAAATGATAAGGGCATCATAGCACTGCATTGTCCAGCTATCAGGAGCAAGACATAGCCCCAGTGTTTCCTCCTCCTATAGCCCAGGGCAAAATCCTCCCCAGAAAATGAGATCTTGGGTCTGCAGGACACTCACCTGAACACAGCTTTGCCTTTGCATCTGCCCAAACTGGGCATGTATCTCTTGGAAGACATCCCCAGGAAAGCAGTCCCTCCCCTTTCAAGCCAGAAACTTCACTTTCAGCAAGCAGTCTGCCTCCTGTCTCCTGTGCTGTTCAAAATCCCAGCAAAGTCTGGGTTGCTGATGCTAAAGCCTATGTTCCAAGGCCAAATTTACCAGGAAGAGGCAAACGACGAGCTGTGGTTGTCACAGCCACCTTAGCACGTGAGTGTGTGACAGTGCTGCTGAGCCAGAGGAGAAAAGGGAGCAGAGAAACTGGAGCAAAATGGTTGGGGCAACACAGCAACAGTTTAAACACAGAACTGACATCACCAAGAATCACAAAGCAAAGCAGTAACAAGGCTAGGAAGAAAAAAAGCCCCAAGAGAAGAAGGAGGAGGAAAAAGACAGTAGTTCAGTAATACTGCAGATCAGCCCTTTCCAAGCAGCAGAAGCTAGCTTTGCCTGGACTCTGAGATGAACACTGTAGCCAGGACAACTCCTTTTCCCTGAGCACCAGCGGTTTCAGATTGAGCCCAGACAATGAGTTCCCAAGGCAGGAGCAAAGGCAGCAGGATCTGGGAAACACTCCTTTAGAAAGTTCCCAGAATGCGATTGAAGGGACAGGGAGGAACTCAGCTGGGGCTGGGCCAGGGTAGCCACAAGTGGAGGCCAGCAGACCTGCAGCTGTAGCAATGATCCCATGGTTCACCTCCAGTTCCTGGGCAAGCCTGACTCCCCCTTGAATCTCAGCGTTGGTTTTGTGCTTTTCCTGGCTGACTGAGACTCCCCAAGAATCCTAGAAGAGCTCCTAGAAGATTTGCATGTTTGCTTCCTACAACAAAGAGCAGACGAAAGCTGCTAAAAGGCCTTTCTAGTGTTACCACGTATGGGTAAATTTCTTGGTTATGTCATGGGCTGCATACAATGCAGGAGAAGTCCTAGTATTTCAGGAGAAGAATCTGTGGGAAGCAGGTGCTAAATCTTATCAGGTTGTGCTAAATTTTATCAGGCTATGCAAATCCTACCTAGCTCCTTTGCTATTTTAAAGGAGGAATTATTCAGCAACCAAAGAATATTTCATACATTTCCCTATTGCAAGGGGCAGTGAGGTCCGCTAGCACTTCTATGTTTGGAGCTTTTTTTCCCCCCTTCAAATCCTCTGGATCCTGCAAGGATAGCATTTGAGCAGAGAACTGGATGCTGTAGCAATAGCCCCTTTTGCCAGAAGTGAGGACTGTCCTATAACTCATACTATACTGCAGGGCATGCACAGCATCTATTGAACTTGGAAATTGTCCCCCATATCCACTTTTATGCTGCAGTCTCCCTTCCTGCACTCAGTTGTGATTCTGCTCTGACATTAAATCCAAGCAAGAGGGAAGCTGGGATGCTTACCCCTTCCCCTGCCCTGGCACACATGGCTGACATGAGGGAAATCATAAACTAGCCCTGCCATGTCTTTACACTGTGGATTGCAAATACGGGCAATGATCTCTTGTGGGCAATGTTTTTTTGTTTTAACGTTTAGGGACTTATCCAAAGCAAACATCAGAGCTTAGCCACAGCTTGAGGTTAGTCCAGCATCCTGACAGACGCAGGGTCCCAGCAGCTCCACAAGGCAGTGGAGCTGCCAGCCCGCAGCTGATCATCCTCATTCTGGGCCATGGAAGGGCCACGCTCCTTTCACTGAATGTTAGTGAGAGGAAGACAAATTCCTGCTCTGTAACACGCTGTTGAGAACAGAGAAACCTCTAAGTTTCTCCATTTAACACATCAGAGAGGATTTTACTGCCTGCTGAGGGAATGGATGCTCCTCTGTCCTATTGCGTGACAGAACCATAGGTTCCAGCGTAAAACGCACAGCAAATAGTGCTTTTGGTCTCCAGGCCAAGGCAGCCGGCATCGGGCAAGGAGAAAATGTCTCACGTACGGGAAGTAAATGTGTCTCGGGCCTTCTCCCCGGTTCTGGCTGACAGCTCCCTTCGGAAAGCCCAGAGCAGCAGTGCTGGTCGTACGTGCTGCATGCAGCGATGAGAAAGCTCGAGTACCTACGGCATTAAAAACGCGCGTGCTGGTTACCTGGTTATTGCTGCAAGGGCCCACGAGGTGGCAATAGCAGGACACTGCTCCCTGCTCGGACACCAGTCCCATATGGCATTTTTGTCCGTCTGTTTTGCCCTTTAAAACAAAGAGATTCTATTGAAGATTGGAGTGTAAAACTGTTTCTTGCAACTAGTAATTTCCACTTGGTCGGTCCCTAACTGTGAAACAAGTGTCTGGTACATCGCCGGTAAAAAAGCACTACAAATATTACTGAGAGCGAGTGTTTGGGTACCAGTCCAGAGGACTGGTGTGTCAGTATCCCAAGAGCTGGCGTCTACCTGGGTGTCACCAGTAACCCTCTTCCAGGAGGTGCAGTGCTCTCCTGCTGACTCTCCTGGTACCAGAGCTGTACCTGTTGTATCTGGGGTAAGGGCTGGGAAAGAAAGGATGTTAAAAGCTTCTCTGAGTCTGCTTTACTGCTTGTACTTTTTTGTATTGTCTACTTAAACCACGTATTTGTCAAGCCACAGAGTGTGCAGCTGCTAGTAAGTGAAGTCCCGTTCTCACCTAGATCTTTAATGTCTGTAATGCAAATAAGGATGATAAAACTCTCAGAATAATGAAGGTTACACTGCCATTCCACCTTAGGGGACAGACGCTCCACCCCAAGCATATGAGGTGCTCTGTGTTTTGCACCGTTGCCCACAATAAAGCAAAGCTCTGAGTGTAGAAGGGTTTGAGCCAGGCTCAGTGTGTGCACATGCAAGGGAGGGGGCAGTGGGACATCACCTCCCAAACAGAAAAGGAGATGGAAACTGAGGAGCAGTTGCATCCTGAGCCCCTTAAATCCAACAGGGGCTGAGCATTATGGCCAGAGCAACCCAAAGATTTGGGAATGCCAAGAAGTGGGTTGGTGTAAGGAAAAAACACCTGTAAGCATGCACTGGGAGGGCACTTTCCCCCACATACTAACCCTAGCTGTGTTCAGCCTGGTGCTGTTACCAAGGGAGGATGGGAGCTCCCTGAGGAAAGCCTGTCTGCAGAACATGGCCCATCACTATACCGCTGAGTAGGTTGACCAGAGACAGGGGGAACACCTGCACTCCTGGGCTGAGGGCTATGAACAGCCCACCTTGCAGCACCTGGCAACATCCCCCCACCAATAACTTTTACAAGGGCAGAAGGATGAATTAATTGGGTGTTCTCTGCGTGCTGGAAAAGATGAGGTATAAGGCATGCTGCTCAGTGAATGGGGACTAAATCACCCTGACAGGTACGATGTGTAGAGGCACAGACTGAGCTTTGGGTTTGGTGCTCCAAGAACATTGCCCTAAAACACTCCAAACCCACCACAGCGCACTGGCAGGAGGCACCACTGAAAAGTGCTCGCTATAGAAAGCTGTTCCCAAACTTCCTTAATGCAAATGAGTAGTGGTCACTGCAGCCCCAGGTTGAAGCCCTCATTAAGGAATGTTAAATGCTGGACAAACAGGGCTTTTTATAAATGCAGACCAGAGAGACAAACAACTAAGACCAAAACCTAGCAGTTCTAGCAGTTCTCCCCCAAGGACATCTCAGGGTCTGGGGGGGGGGGGGGGCACAGTGCATACCTCCTCCCTTACTGCTGCTGTGGCTGGTTCCTGCCAGGAGGAAGTTTTGGACTTGGGCTCCATAAAAAGGGTGCTGAGGAACCCAGTAGCTCCATAGCTGTGCTAAACCCTGGCTGAAATGGCCCACTGAGCCAAGCAAACAGCCTGTGTGCTCCCACACTCCCCTCGAGTGTCAGCAGGAAAAAGGGATCTGTTGGTCTAAACAAGCTTCCTTAATCCCATTCAGCACAAACCTTGTGGTCAGGCTGCACTCAGCCATGACTGTGTAGAGACCTGGGAACTGATTTGCTTTGATGGTGGGATGAAGTGTTTCTTTGAGCTCTCTCCATGCACGGCTGTGGATGAACAGGAGGTGCTCAGAAGCTGTAGACTGTGGGTGGCAGCCTCCATGGTTCCCATCTGATCCCAGCTCTTCTCTAGGTTCCTCTTTCAGAGCCAGGAGGCAGCTGGTTTTGACTTGACTGTCCCAGCAAAGCCTGAAGCTTTGAGGTTGCCTGTCCAGATCTCGCTGTGCATGGAGTTTGCCATGGGCTGGTACCCAGCTGTTGGGGTTGTTTCCTCCATTACAGCTCACAGACGGTGCCGGTGAGACTCTTTACTGCCAGCAGGTTAACTGAAACGCATCTCCTCTCATTCCTTGTGTGTGTCCAGCCCAGAAAGTCTGAAAGCAGGCAGTTATGAGTCCTAGAGTGACGCTAATATTTTGCTTTTATGAACAAATACTTGCAACCATGCCAAAGTCTATTGCCAGCTCTGTTGGGAGAGAGGATCTAGCATCAGAGGAGGATCCCAATTCTGTTCTTGGTTCACTGTATGACCTTGCAAATAATGACAATATTGGCCCCAAATAGACTGGGATGAGGTATTGGTAGCTGTTGTTGATTAAAGAGCAGGATGTGTTTCAGACTCCAGAAGGGTTGCTCCCTCCAGACCTCGCACTGGCCCTCCATCTGGCCGGTTCTTACCTACTGACTCCGAGCAGACTTTGCTGACGTGGGCAGTCAGGTTTCCTTGCTGGCTGTGGAGGAAAAGGCAGCCCTTGCTGTTGCTTAGAAGAGTGTAACTAGCACAGACTCTACCAAAGTGCACGACATTACAGAAGAGGCTGTACAATGGTCACAGCACACCCTGCCCACCCTGCTCCTTTGTCTCCTGAGAACAAAGATGCTTTTGGTGCTTGAGGTCAGCTCAAGAGCCCAAAATGTGGGGCTGTTTCCCCAGGTAGGTACTCCAAGTGACCCTTGGCTAGACAACTAACATAGATATGCAACATCAGTTGATCAAACATCCCAGTTTGCATCTCCAGACTGTGGAGCTCATACTAAAGGCTGTGGGACAGCATGTGCTGGAGGCTGAGTGGCCACAGCTCCCTTCCTGCTGGGGGTGTTTGTCCTCCTGGGACAGCACTGGGGAATTTGCTGACTCAGTTGGGGGTGATGGGAGGGAGTGCGAAGACTGAGTAGTTCGGAGAGCGGGAACTGCAGAGCAGCCAAGTCTGGGGAGAAGGCTAGCAAAACTGTACTGTTAATTTTTAAAAGCTCCAGGCAGACAGAGGGTTTGGGCTGTGAACTCTGTACTGCTTCTGACAGCAGCATTACAGTAATGCTTCTGCACAGCTTTGCATCCAAAATTGGAGCAACCAGGAAAATGTGCACAAATTTGAGTAAAGGATTGGTCCTGTGGGGAAAAGTAACTCTGAATACTGTTGCATTGTTGGCCCTATCACTGCTTATGGATAAAAGGTTGAGGTTTTTGATTGATGAATTTGTGTAAAAGGTAGTTCAAATGGTTTGACAAAGCTTTGAGGGCAGCTTGGGAACAGCTTGAATATGAGACAAAAGAAGGGTTAGACAACAAAAGTCCAGAGCAACGATTACCTGAGCACATGGGCTTGGGGCTGTTTCACTTCCACAAGAGAAAATGGGTGTTTACAGACCCCGGCTGGGGGGGGCCAGTGGGGCTTGGCCTTGTTGGGACACAGTCCTTCCTCAGCTCTGTGCCACCATCCAGTGGTGCTTGTGCTTGGAGGACAGCCCTTTCCACTTCGGTGCAACCCCCCTGCCCCCACTCAGTCACGGCCCTGCAGCTCTGGTGGGCAGCAAGGAGGGGCACCCCAGCCCTGCAGTGCCTCTTTGTGGCCCCCCCTCTCTGGGGATGAGAAAGTGCCTTGCTGGCTGGAGAAGTGCAGGCTCCTGTGCCGTGACCCACCTTGCAGCCCCCACCACAGCGCTTGATGAGGGCCCCTGACCCCCGGCAATCCCTGCTCGTGGGGATATTGAGTTTTCTGTTTGCTTTGCAAGTGTAATTGGCCAAGACGCTGTGAAGGGAGGAGAGAGTGCTCAAGGGAGAGGTGTTAAAGAAGTAGGAAAACATTATTAAGAGTGTTTTAAGTCAGCAACTTCCCTTATTAGTACTTTCATGATGGAAAGAAGCCACTTTAGGTCTGTGCAGTTGCACTGGGCCACCACATCCAGGCCCCTGTAGACATCCACGCAGACAGCTGTACTGTCTTATGCAACCCCTCAGCGTCACCTCTCTCTCTCTTCCAAGCCATGTACCACCTTCTTGGCTTACAAATCTCTTCCTCTGGCTTCTTGTGCCCTGTTGCAAGGAATATGCAGAGGAGGAGCCTTATATGAAATATTTGGTTTGGGGAGGTTATCCTTGTCCAAGGCAGGTGTTGGATACAAAGGGAGATGTCTGAGAAAGAGAAGGGGAACACCAGATATGGGATATGACGAGCTGAAGGACAGTGCCAGGGAAAGAGGGAGATGGTGCCTGCACGAAGGGCTCTGCCGTTGTAAACTACAAGCATTCAGAACGTCTGCCTCCACGCCAAAAAAGAAATCAACAGCATCATTTTTTTGAGAAAGGACTATTTTAAACAATCCTATGGTTGGGAACTTCATCATTTGCTCCTGGGCAATAAGTCTCTAGGCTTCACACAGCTTGCAATTCCCAGCCTGTCATGGGGTCAAACATGGAGTGATGGAGTTAAATGAGAAATCAGTCTCATGATTGCAGAAGCCAAGGCCCAGAAAGGAAAAACCCAAACAAACCATAAAACAGAACAAAAGAAAGTGCCAGCTATTCCCAGGTTCCTGATAACATCATCAAAGGTGGCAACATTGGACTTCATAAAAAGCCTCACTGAACTTTAGGGTCAGCCTCAAACAAGGACAGTTCTTTCCTTTGTCCATTTGTTCCTGCATGCCTGGGGAGTGACGTGTGACTGATTATTATTGCCTTGGTGATGGCTATCTATGCGCAGCTCTCAGATACCAAACAGACCTGGGACTAGCCTTGTCTGTGTTTAAAAATCACAGCATGGTCTGGATGGAGGTGGTGGTACATTTAACGTTTCTGATCTCTCTACACCATAGTGCTGCCTGCACTGGACAGAGCGGATTCTCCTGACACCCTGCAACTGTGTTATTCAATTGGGAGCATGTTCTTTTATATTCCTGGCTTTTCTCACCCACAGCAGCATGCGTGCGATGTCATCTTCTGTCCTGACAGTGTTGCAGCCTGATCTCCTCAAACACCTGCGCCAAGGCAGCAAGATACCCTGGGAAATTTTGTACAGACAGTAGTGGCACCAGTGTGGGATTGTAGCCAGACCTCCACTCTCATGGAGGCAGGTGTGAAGTGACCTGGAATTTCAGGAGTCCATTTCTCGGCTCCTGTCCCACAGGAGTGTTTTTCTTCTCTTTCCTCTGTATTCCATGGAAAGAGGATGTTTTTCCCCATTGCAGCTGGGTGAAGCTGTGAGGCCCCTGGAGACAGACAAAGGGAAGTATTTGGAGGGAAGATCTCCAGGGAAAGCCTCATGCAATGCACTCGCTGTTTGTGAGACACAGGCATCTCAACCGAAGCAAACTCCCTCTGACAAAAGGGAAAGCTTGTCAGCCCATGAATAAAGCTCCCTGCTAGGAGAAAGAAAGGGATAGGTCTCCTGCCATGGACTTACCTTAACTGAAGCAGGCTGTATGTTCCCTTGAGGACTCAGGTGCTGGTGGCTCGGCTCTGTCCCTGGATACCTCCAGTATCACAGTTGCTTTTCTTTCTGCTCCTTATCCCCAGGAGCTCAGGAACAGGCTGTCCATTTTCAGCCAGACCTGACAGAGATGTCCCAGAGGGAGTTTTTCGCTTGCAGGCTTGGGACAATTCAGGCTGCTGGAAGGAAAAAACTTGTAAATGCCCCTGCTGTGGGCTGCCTCAATGGTACTAGCCACCAGAGCTTCCACGTGAAGGAGCAAACCCTTAAACACCCTCTATCCAGGGAAGAAGCTTTAATCAAACCTCTGGCTCATTGTGAAAGACCAATTGGTAGGAAACCCACTTCTGGCACCTATAGAACTACTTATATTTACTTGGTTGATTGTTTTAAATGATAAAAGAGCTTTTCTTGGTACCTACTTGTCATTAAGCTGTCTCTGGCTTCTTTGGGGGAGCATTTGCATGGGTTAACCGCAACACCCACCAGGTCTGTACCTGACCAGCCTGGCCAAACTCTGCAGCATTAGGGCAGGTGCAGCCTGCAGCAGGGAAGGAAATCCCGGCTGCCCAAAGATCACAGTGAGGCGAGGAGCTGCAGAGAGAGCAAGGAAGGCATCTGAGTGTCCTAGACAGGAGAGCATCACCTGTGAAGTTAGGATTGCCTGCTTAGGACCAGGACAGGAAAAGTTTGGAGAAGGGTGGTTGGAGAGAAGGGAGAAGGCTGAGTAATGGCCAAGTTAACCCTTTGCATGCTGGCATTTTCCAGGTGGTGAGCCAAATGACTGCACGGGAAGATGTATATAACACATGTCTGCAGTCTCCAAAGGGTTATTAAGTGTGCAATAATGGCCATGAAACTTGGCTTCCTCGATGTATATTTAAAATTGAAAAAAAAAACCCCACAAGTTTCAGAGGGGGAGAGGGCTTGTTTCCTAGAAACTGCAGGGCCAAATCCACTCTCCGTGATGGTGAGAGGAGGAGAAACAGCCCCCCCCCCCCCGGGCTGGGGGCAGGGGAGAAATGCAATCACCACAACAGGACCACAGCCCCCTCCTGCCACATGCATTATGCTTATCAGTAAAAGCTTCAAGGCATTTCTGAAAAGCCCATAGTGTTAAATTAATAAAGAAAGCCTGTGTCTCACTGGAGCTTTGGGATTTGGATTCAATAAAAACACTGCTGGTCCTAGGACGGTTTCCTCTTTTGTTGTGTGCGTACCTCTTGGGGGCTTGTCCCTTGCTCCTGGCTCCAGCCCTTGCCAACACCAAGGCCTGCCTGTGATGTTGCCCCTGTTGTGGGGTGTTGCAGCCTCTTGGGCCCCTGCCCAGATGCTCTGCAATTCTGCGATGCTCAGCAGGGACTAGCCCTACCCTGATGCAGTCTGTGCCGGCCAGCCCAGTCACTGAGAGAGTCCTTCCATGCAGTTAGACTTCTCTTTATTAGTGCCCATCTTCCCCCTCACTATTAAATTTATTCTTTCTCTGTATTGTTATTATTTTTTTTGGCAGAGGACTTTGGAAGGTGGGAGAAAGGATCTACTAAAAAGTTAAGCAAATCTAAGCCCCCTCACCAAACCTTTTTGGGGGAAGAGACGAGGCACCACCTTTGATCCCTTAGCAAATGAAGGCGGCTGGTGGTCTGGGTTTAAACATGACTGTTTGGGGCTCAGGCCAGATTTGGCAGTTCACAAATCAAACTGCCTCTTGGTTCTCAGGAGTGGAGGATTGCCACGGGTGGAAGACGTGTGGGGGAGCTGCTCCCCAGAGCTGCTGTGCCAGCCAGGGCCCTGGCCTTGGAGGAAGGCACTGAAATTTTTGGTTCACAACAGGTTCAGGAGAGAAATTCAGGATCTGAGGTTTTGTTTTAACCATGTAATGTTACACTATTGACATACAGCAGGGCAGTCAGTTCCAAACTGAGTTTTTGTCTCACTTGAATGGGTTCTAGACCTGTCCTTTTGCTTTGGTAACTTACTTCTTGTTAGAGAGCAGACTGAGCCTTGAAAGAGACAGGAAAACACAGAGCTGTTAAATCTCACCTGATCTCATGTTAAGAAAGCAAATTTGAGCTATGGGTCCTGGCTTTGCCCAGACTGTCTGCTGGGAGCTGGTTGCAGGTCCTCAGTTTCACTCTTGCTGCTGACATCCTCCAAGTGCCACTGTACTGGAGAGACAAAGAGCTTCACTGAGACTGCAGTAAGAGGTGGGACATCTGCGTGAGCTCATGCCTGTATGGTGTTGCAGAGGCCCTGTGTGGGGGTAGGTCTTTCCGAGGTGCTATGCCAGCCTGCCATGTGCCACAGGGTGTACCTCAATGCCCGGGAAGAGCACAGCCAGCAGGGTGACAGGCTGGAGGCAGCTCTAATATTCCAGCTCTCAAACAGCCTCTTTACTTGTTCACAGGAGCAGATCTCAAAGAAAACATGGTTCTTGTTGCCTGTCCGATGCCTGAAAGAGAGAAAATGGTGTTAGCCCACTCATCTCTCTTACCAGTCCTTTTCCTAGATTCAGTCAGCCCTTTTCTTAGCACTACCCCAGTTGCCTGCCCTCTCAGGGATGAGCATCCAAATCTAATTCCCCTTGCTTGCGACTTGGAGCCATTACCACTGTCAGTACAACTCTGGACAATTCTCGTGTAAGTACTGCACTGAGATCTGCCGGAGTCATTCACACTGTTTTATGGGTCTTCCTTTGAATTCTTATACAATTTCAGTAACAAAGTTGCAGATTTTTGCAGAAGTTTAAACTCTAGGACACTGCTCTGCTGGGCAACAGCAGTTTAAAGCTGCTAACGCATTGGGTCTTTACTGATTTCTGTCACTCAGCCATGCCAGGAGCACAGGATCTGATCCAAAGCCCACCGAAGACAGCGGAAATCTTTCTGCTCTTGGAAATCACCCTACTGCTCTCAACAACCCCTGGACCAAGCCGACTTTTCCTGACCCCTGGGCAGCTGAAGACATGCAGGATGAGACCCAACCATCAGGTAGGAAGGAGCTCTTGCAGCTGCTGGATCTCAGTGAAAATGGGAATTGGTTGCACCTGGGTGAGGATGTGAGTGTCCTCGGCACACAGAGGGAAAGGGAGCTGGCAGGTAGTTTCCTCCTTTCTCTCCCAAACAGCCCTCTTAACTAGCTTAAACAACCTGTCCTCCCTGCTTTAAGTTAGCGTCCCCCTCTTGTCCACCACTGTAAAAATAATTTTTTATATCTCCTGAGCTTTATGCACTCATTTCTTGTTTTCATCCATGTGATGAGTGCTTCCAGGAATATGCAAGAGCATTGCCTAAAATCTTTGTGCGCTCATATATTGCCAACCCTATTTTTTCCTGGTCTTCTGAGTCCTGGGATCAGTATTTCAGATGGTGGTGGCAAAGGCTGCAGGAAATGAAGGAATGGGTGAATTTTTCAAGACAGCTTCTGCAGCAGTGTCTAAATTCTTTTAGTAATGAAGAAAAGGATATGCAGAAAACACGACGGAGATGACCACCAGTTGGCTGCTTTTTGTCAGCCCTCCCATGCCTCAAGCTAGGGTATTTCCAACGGCTTCCTGGGCACCAAACCAGTTGCAGGCCTGGGAGAACTGGTTGCAGAAATGCCCGGCGCGGGGAAGGGGGGCACCGGCTCTGGCGGGGGGGGGGGGGGGGGGTCTGCCCGCCTGCCCGCGCGCGGGGCAGGAGAGGGCGCCCCCTGCCGGCCGCCCCCACCCACGTGCACCCCTCCCGGCGCAGCCCAACCCTCCGCCCAGCGCGTTCAGCTCGCAGCCAATGGGGAAGCGATGGGCGTGGCCCGGTGAGTGCCGGCGCCAATGAGAGCGCGGGGCCGCGGGGAGGGGCGTGGCCGGGCGCCCACCACGCCGGGGCTGTCGGCGGCGCTGATTACTTTTTCCGAGGGCGGGGAGGGCTCACTCCGGCCCGGGCTCCCGCCGCCGCCGCCTCCGCTCCGCGCTGGGCCCCGCCGCTGCCATAAAATGTTTGACGGCTGCCTCCTGCCTCTCGTGTTTCCCTGCCTGCTGCTTTGGGGACTGGACGCCGGCACAGGTAGCTCTTCCCTCCCCTGGCTCCCCGCGCCCGGCATCCCCTTCCCCGGCGGCGCTGACAGCCCTCGCCGCGGGCAGCCCCGCGCCGCGGGTCCGGCGGGGCGGGCGGTGGGCGCCGGCCCTGGGCGGCAGCATGCCGGCGCAGACCACAGGGCATGCACCGGATCCCCTGCGTGGCCGCGGTCCCAGTCTGCAGGATGAATTGCTCCAGGCTTTTGTATTTTCTTTTCCTGTCCTCTCGCTGCTGCTGCTGTAACGTTTCATGTGGAAAGCTGCTGACTGTCCTTGGCTGCGGCTTCGGCTTGCTCTGCTTTTCCCCTTCTCCCTGCAGATTTTTATTGGGGTTGGTGAAATGCGATGCTTGTGTCTGAGCTATATATTTTTTTAATGATACAAGTAGCTTTAGCATTTGCTTTATTCCTCTCTTCCCTGCACATTTTTGTCTCTAATATATGCGTGTATATATATAGAGAGAGAGAGAAATAAATCCCTTTCCTCCGCTGGCTCCATTGTCTCTGCAGCCTGTTCACAATTTCCAGTGCATGAGTATCTGCGCTGAAATCCGAGCGCAGGGCTGTCCTCGCCCCGGCAGGACGGGGCGTCCCCGCGGGGACGGGAGGGGGGGGACGGGGGCTGGCGGGGCGCAGCGCCCCCGGCCGCCCCGTCGGGCCGCGGGACCGGCCCGCGGGGGTGCGAGCGCCTGAGCCTCTCTCCTTCTCGCCTGCAGCTGGCGGAGCGGAGCTGGAAGTGGTGATCCCGGAGCGAGTGGTGCTGGAGAAGATCCACCTGCTGCCGCCCGCCCTGCGAGGTGATCGCGGCGGCCCCCGGCGCCGGCGGGCGCTGCCGCGGCAGCGGGCGGCGGCGGCGGAGGCCCTGCTGCTCCGCCTGCCCGCCGCCGGCGCCGAACTCTACCTGCACCTCCGCCGCGACCTGCGCTTCCTCGCCCGGGGCTTCGTGGTGGAGCAGCGGCGCGGGGAGGCGCGGCGGGCGCCCAGCCCCCGGCGGCCCCCGGAGGAGCGGCTCTGCTTCTACACGGGACACGTGTTGAACCGCAGCGACTCCTTCGCCTCCCTCAGCACCTGCGCCGGGCTGGTACTGCCACCCCGACCCGCCTCCCCTCAGCGCGGGCCGCCTCCCCGACCGTCCCCCCGGGCTGCGGCGAGTTTCTCCGCCGCCCCCGCGAGGCTTTTCCTGTCAGCCGCGGCTCCGCTCCCTGCCCGACCCACCCCCCGCCCCGCTCCGCTCCCTGCCCGGCGGAGGCGGGAAGCGGCCCTTGGGCCGTGCCCACGCCTCACCTCAGCGCCGCGCACCTCTTGCTCGCTGTCCTGCCTGTCCCCTCGCCTCCCCGGGCCCTGGCGAGCCTCTCCGGTGTCCCCCGTGAAGGCGTTCCTGTCGGCCCTGGCTCCGTGCGCCGGGAGCTGCCCCCAGCCGCCCTGCCCGGCGGAGGCGGGAAGCGGCCGTTGAGCCGTGCCCACGCCTCACCTCAGCGCGGTGCACCTCCTGCCTGCTTCCCCGCTGTCCTGCCCGTCCCCTCACCTTCCGGGCCCTGGCGAGCATCGCGGCTGTCCCAGTGTGGGTTTTCTGTCTGCCCCGGCTCTCCGCTGGGAGAGCTGCCCCAGCTTCAGCCATGCCTGAGGGGCCGAGGGCCTCACCTACAGCATGTCTGCTGTGGGTGGGCGGCAAGGGCTGAGGATGCTGTGGAGGAGCGTCCGGGCTGATGGACCGTCCTCTTGTCACTATACCCCTGCATCTATCTGGCTGGTGGCTGGGTCCCACTGGGAGAGATTTGGTCACCTGCCTGCCTGGCTCACTCCGCCAGCAGCTGTGCGTGGCCTCAGCAGTACAGCCTGGGACAGCAGGCTCTTCTTCAGCTGGCCCTTTCCGCTCAGCTCCTGCAGTTGGTGTTGGTGTGTGAGGGTGTTTTGTGGGAGCTGTGGCGTAGGGACACCTGGTACTCTGGCATGGTTGGAGGAACCATCCCTCTCAGGGATACTTTTCACACCTCAGGTGTCAGGATTTCTCTACCTGAGGTTGTAGTGTTTTCAGGTGGCTTCACAGGGCCAGGGCTCTCCTCTGAGCGTCCTGGTAAGAAGAGGTGGTCTTGCGTGGAACATCCTTTCTGTTTCTCAGTGGTCAAGTCTTAGACACTTAAGATGATGGCTAGTTTGTAATTATTGTTGATAACCTGAAACTACTTCAGAAAGTCACCGAGGTGTTAAGCATAGACTCCCAGTACGTGGTCCTGGGATGTGTGCTTAACTTCTCAGTACAGACCTTGTGATGGAGATTTAGTCTTAAACCTTGCAGTAAGGAGCTCTGCATGTGCTCTGCAGTTGGGGCTCTGGCCTTCAACCCTGAACCATATGAGGGCGCTGTGCCTCAGGTTTAAAAAAAAAAAAAAAAAAAAAAAGGCTCTGAGATGCTGAGTGTTTGAGTGGCACTGTAAATTGAGCTGTATACCACTGAGGCTTTCTCAGAGTTTAAAACTGATATCTCTGGTTCAAGCTTTAAATCACTAACAGTTCTATGCTTGTGTCACTAGGCACGTTTTGTTAATCCTGTTCATGAAGTGCTGGGCTTCCAAAGCTACCTACTCCAGCAGAGCTGAAAAGCACAAACAGGCAGAGAAGGAACCTTTTTAAAAAGAGGAATGTAGTTGTAGGCACAGTATTAACTGCCTGAGATCAGGGAATGGAGGAGGGGGAGTGAAAAAGATTGGCGATATTCCCAGTAGAAAAGTTGGAAAAGAAACAGGACTTGTTAGTCTTTGTTCATTACTCCTCAAATATAAGCTGCAATATTGCAATATTTGTTTGTATCACATGAATTCTAAGCAACAACTAAACGGACCTGAGCTAGATGAACTTGGGATCAAAAAGTGATCGGTGTCAAAGCTACTCGTTTGTGGCACCTTTTGGGGACCATAGCCCATACTGCCACATGCGTAAGTGGCAGTGTTGGTAAAGCTCAGCTTGCATTTGCCTGTGGATCTGATCCTGGGAGTGCTGAGAGTGGTGTGGGCAGATGTGTTGAGAGATATATTTCTGCGTGTTGGGGTACTCTTTTTGTATTAGAGGAATCCATTCATTTACTCTTCATTCAGATAATCACCAGGAACAGGAAAAGGGCTAAGAGCAGGCACATGATACATGTGAGCGAGTTAAGGTTTATAATGCCCTTGTGAACTGAAAACCAGAGAACAGAAGACTCAAGTGTCTTTAGGATCAACCCAAACTTAAGATGAACCTCGTTAACTTTCGAAATGGTTTCATTAAATTGATCCACATCACCATGTAGATAGACCTTCTTATTCTAGCTAAATGGACATTTTGGCTTCTTAAATCTATTCTTAAACATGAAACGTATCAGATTTTAGCCCACTTACAGTGTTTACACAGCCTTTTGCAGTGATCGTGCTAAATCAGCATACTTGTAGTGAAAACTGTGCAATTTAGTAGTAAAATGTTTTCTGGAATCAGAGGAATTAAGAGTTTGCTTCAAATTATCTAGGAAGTCTTGAATCTGCTATGAGTGGAACTGAGATCAGGTGACTCCAGAGCCCAAATTCTTTGCCTCCTAGTCTGGCAATTTAAAATACCAAGACCATCACTACAGTGGGTTTTGTATTTTCCCACTGCTTCCTTAAGCCCTGTTTGCAGTGGAAAGAATAAGGCTTTGCCCTCAGCAGCAGCAGCACAGCCTCACAGGTGGGGATATGGACAAAGCCTGCACGCTGAGCTAGAAGACCTTGGTAGTGGAAACCTTGCAGCCTGTTTATCCTGGCATTTTTCTCCTGAGTAGCGCTAGTGCTGCAGTGGGAGATTTCCTGAAAACTCCAGTGTGGGAGTGCTTGTTGGACTTGAACTGGATGATCAGGACATCTCATTCAGAAAAGCTGGTTGCTAAGAAGTAGAGTAAGTAATAATACTGTATCCTGATCTCCAGCTGACTTAGACTTTGTGTGATCGTATTCCTCAACTATGCCATAAATCACACAAAAAGTGATATAAAATGATCAGGGCAAGTGGAGTTCTAATAAAAACAAAATCCCTGACACAGTGGCATGAAAACTGAGCTACAACCAGACCAAGCAATTGCTTCCTGGTAATGATATCAGATTCCCAGTGTGGCATCTAAAGGTTATGTTTTGTTTTTTAAACTCTGCTCGCAGATGCTGCTGTTAACCAGTATGTGGTCTGTCGTAGTTTCCTCCTACAGCTTGCGATTGCATCAAGAACGGTGGCCATACTCTTGTAGGTACATCAGGCCATAGCATGTTTAAGACTGGTGTACCTAAGGTCTCATCTGCACAGTTAAAGTACCGCATGTGAGGATATTCCAATTTGTTCCTCTTGACAACCTGGGAATTGCAGTGTAGACCAGATGTACTATGTTCCTGGAAAGTGCTACTGCCTTCAACTTGGTAGGACTGCATCCTATCTGGGGAATGCAGTTGTGTAAACACTTGGATTATGACCACACCGCAGGACTGAACTGTCCTTTCCTGGTGCTGGGAGACACAGGCAGGAGCAAAGTTCTGTAACTCTTCTAGCCAATGCTAGAAGACAGTAGGCTATACAGGAAGTTGCCTCTTCTTTGGAAAGTTCCAGGTTTGTAAGGCCGTGGTGTGTGTTACCTTGAGTTGTGTAGTGGACTAAAGTCTCTGCTTTTGAGATCAGTTCCTAGATGATGTATGTTAGGTCTCTCTCCAGCAAGGAAATTCCAGTTCGCTTGATACATTTCAGAACTACTTATCCATTGCTTTCAGGTGCAATTTCACAGTTACATTTTGACTATTGCTCTCAGTGTGCTGCCCTTACCCTCTCTAGCAAAGTTTGGCAGAGCAGTGATACCTTCTGTAGAGCTTTTTCAATTGAAGCCTGGAGAGCACAGTAGAGGAGGCCCTTTCAGCACCACATATTTGTGCTGTGACTGCAGTGATGCTTTTTCTGAGTCCTAGCAGGGCTTTTCAGTCCTGCAGACCCAAGATAAGAGAGATAGGCAGGGTCCTGTGCCGTTTGAGAAGACTTCTTCCCTGGTTGTACATGGCAAAATGCTGCCTCAAGCTTTCTGCAAAATTTGGGACTCCCAAAGGCTTCATTTAATATATTAATTTTTTACTTTTTTTTTGGTACTAGGGTCACTTTCACATGTTGAAGCGCTGGACTGCTATGCAGTCAGTTGGACTGCAATGTCTGTACCTTGAAACTGGTGTAGGCTTTTCATATTTCTTGTACCTAAATTTTTGAAACAATTACAGTTTTAAGAGGGTCACAGGTTCATGTTAAAATAAGCATTAGGTTTTGACTTGCAAATGAACTTGAAAACTCTTGTC
This sequence comes from Haliaeetus albicilla, assembly GCF_947461875.1. Classification (NCBI taxonomy): domain Eukaryota; kingdom Metazoa; phylum Chordata; class Aves; order Accipitriformes; family Accipitridae; genus Haliaeetus; species Haliaeetus albicilla. The sequence goes on along the minus strand of NC_091494.1, from coordinate 24,849,891 downwards.
TGTTCAGGAACCATATCTGAAAGCTGAAAATCACTGGGAAGCCTTTAGAGGCAGAGGTTTAATTCTAAGTAACTTCTCTTCCGTTTTGAAATCTGGAATCTTTGATTTTGGGTTCAGGACTGCTCTTTGGCCTGTCTCTAGTTAAAGTGGATTGTCCTTCTTGGTTGAGGTAAGAGAAGAGCTTGTGAATCCCTCCTGTTCAGGCTTGTTCATATAAAGTTTTCACACTACATCCTAAGAAATGCATGCTGGAAGTTGGGAAACCTTAAACATTTTGCAGTGTTGTCTCATACAATCTATGCAGAGAAGAAAAGGGCTTCTTTTCTTCCAAGTTTCATGTACATTTACCTTTGTTAAACCTCATGCAACTCCTGGTGGACAAATCTTCCAGCTTGTTAAAATATTTCTGAATGGTGGCTCTTCTTTCTGGTGTGTCCCCTTCACTTGGTACCATCCACAAACTTTGTGAAGGTGTAGATATAGACAAGCTTTGGCAAGTATGGGCAAGGAGAGATGATAAAGCATCTGTCTGAACTCTGTGTCAGCCAAGTGTTTCCTTTTTTCAGGAAGGTTAGGCAGAGGTGCTGTAAGTCTGCTGGAGGTGATAAGGGAAAATGCTGATTTTTATAAAGTCATGAGTGTGCATTTGGGTACTAAAGGTTAAATGCCAGAAATTTATTTCCTAGTTAGCTGCAGTACCTGGGAAATTCTGCCCCTGCTATTGCCCACAGTGCTGTTCACAAGTGATGTTGTGGTGCCAGATACAAACACTGTTTGGATGCATAGCTTCTTCTAGGGTCTCTGAACCCCCACTGATTTTCAGGTGGGTGTTAAGTGCCTACGCAGGAACTGGATGTCTGAGTGTGGTTTTGGATCCAATATGGAAGGCCAGTCAGGGCAAAGAGAACTGAGTAGGTTGGACTGCAGCCTCCAGGGAATGAGCAATCTCAAAGGACTCCTAGTGCAACAGTAAATCTGCACTGTCCTTGGGAAAAGAGGAAGAAGAATACAGAAGAGGCCACAGTCTGTTGGTTTTAAGCCTGACTGTAGTTACCTAGGGGAGAGCGAGTGATAAAGATGGGCCCTTCCCCTGATGGTTTGTCCCGTTTCTTAGGTACTTTAAATTGGTGAATTGTCACTTTGAAGGTGATGGCCTTTCTTCCTTGACTGTAGAGAGAGATGATGCCTGGTTTAGAGCAGATGCCTGAAGCTTGGTGAGCTCAATCTCTGTCCAGTGGTAGTGAGTGTTTTCTGTGTGCAACAGGGCGGTGCTGCCCTTCAGGTGACTGCAAGAGCCTCTGCTGTTATGTGAAGCAGGGCAGTGGAGGCATGCTAGGATTATAAGATGATACAATTTCCCCTGAGGAAACCTTCAGCTCTGCTGAATTCTCTTGTCTGGGAGAGGAGCTGTCTGGCATTCATCCATAGCTGGTCCATGAGCTGAAAAGTTAAATCTCTTAAAATTACTGTGCTGGGTTTCTTTGTGGTGGGATTTTTCTTTCCCCTTCCACAGTGGACAAAAGGGAGAGCATATTGTGGTTTCCTTGTTTTAGCAGACTCGGAGGCTGGGGCAGGCTGGGACAGAGGTGCAGTCAGACATTCCTGGGTATGATCTGCTTTCATAACTGAGTGTAAACCTGAAATGACACTAGAGCAAGACCTAATTTAAAGCTCTTGTTTTAAATTTGCTTGAATTGCACTTGTAAATAATAACTAACTTAAAGCTGAAGCATGGTTAATAAGGACAGGACTAAAAGCCACGTGTAGTTTATTAAACAGTATTTGTGTTGTTTTTTGTTCAGCACTTCAAATATTAATTTCCTTTTAACTTTGAGGAAATGGTTAAACTAAGATTTACAGTGTAATGGTTGAGAAATTGGGAAGGGGATGGAATTTGTCAGATGTTTAAAACTGTTCTCTTTTCAGCATGTTCATATGTATGTAACTAATGAACACTTAGGAGTGAAAGAAAAATCTGTTAAAGATTCAGCATTTCACAGATCTCGTTCAAAGATGTTGTGAAAATAAAAAGGGCTGGAAAAACAGTGTAATTGTTGGAGAGTATTAATGTGTGGGAAGGTCCAGAACCACGTGCAGACAACGCTGGAGATTTGGATTCCTGTCCCGAGTTAGCCCTCGAGCTGTTGTAGCTCCACCAGTACTACCAGGGGACAGAGACAGAATAGTGAAGCCAGCGAAGCAGGGCGATGTGATTACAAATGCTATTTGAGTGCCAGCACTAACAGTCCCGTTGTTATGGTTGTAATTTCAGCGATACGGTGTGAGGACCTTTCTCCTTTCCCTGCTGTCATTTAGCCTAAGAAAAGCTCCAGTGGCAAGGAAGATAATGTGTGGAAGAAGAGTGAACCACTGGTAGTACAAGAGTAGATTAGAGAGTGAGCAGATTGCTCGAGTGACCAATGTATGTGTAAAACTCTGGATAAAAGCATGTGAGAGTATTTTGGTGGTTTGAAGAACAGGGCCTTTTTTGCTAGTGAGCAATGTTGAGCTGACTTCTAAATTAAGGTTAGGAAATATCTGTAATGTGAAAGATATAGCCACCGTTAAGCACGGTGGTGAGTGGGGCTGTAGTGGGAAGTGTGGATTATTGTTTATTTTCATAAACTTGTCAGTTTGGTTGTCTGCCTTTTGAGGCCGAAATCATTTCAGCCTTTCCTGTTAGTTGAGCTGCATGATTCTGTCAGCTATATGGCCCTGTCATACTAACTGTAAAATCTAGGTTAGATTAATAATGCAGATGATGATGAACTTCTGTGACCCTATGAATTTTTGGGCTCCTGATGACTCCTGTGTCTCGGGTGCTCTGGGATGGTGGGGCTGGGCAGCAGCTGCTTTCCTGGACACTAAGTGATACTGGGGTCTGGCACAGCGGCAGGTTCTGTTCATACGGGCTCTCACAGTGAAAGAAGGATGAGAGGGAGTATCCCAGCTTTTGATATGCATCTCCCCAGACGAATGTGAATTGGCAGATCCAAAGCATTTTATTTAATTGGAATGATTTCCAGAGATGTGGGGAAAAATAGCTCTGACAGTTACATGGTCTTCTGTTTTACTTCTTTGTCTTCAAAATCCAGCTTTCTGCAGTCCTTGAACATCATACAGACTAGAGAAGAAAAGCGTAGAGTATTTGTCTAGTGCTGATGTCTGATATCTCATGCTGAGTTTAGCACAGTATAGTATCTGGTAGTTGGAGGGTTTGAGGGAAGCAACACGAGGAATGCATTTCTTACAGAAAAAGCAAAATAATGACCAGAGTATTCAAGTTACCAGGTCCAAAAGATCTCATCTGGGCCAACAGGTTTGAGGACTCTTTAGAACCCAACTGGCAAGTTTGGGGAAAATTTAACTCCCTAGGAATACTTTACAGGCCTGATCCTGCAAATCCTTCCTGCTTGAAACTCTACTTGGCTTGTCAGATTAAACTGGAGATTGCTTCTTAACCTATTCCAGGGTGAAGACGCATGGCTCTTTCCCTCCATAGGTTTCACAATTCCAAACCAAATGTGAAACATAAGTCCTTTCCAATGGTTTAAATTATTTTCACACTTGATGCCAGAAAGTTGGGATAATGTCGGGTGGTGATGAAACTGACTACTTCTTACATATTTTTGGCACCAACAAAAATGGTTGGCAGTCTTTCAGGAGCTCTGGTGTGGCTTTTAGTACCATGGTACCAGATTTACAACCCTTCTTCTAAATAATTAAAACCTATATTAAAAAAGGGGGCTGGGGCTACCTCCCAGCTGGAAGATTGGAACAAGGAGGGGAAGTAGTGGAGAGCATCGTAAAGGAAGCTGGAAGAAGAAGTCACTAGAGCTTTTGCTGTCTCTGAAACAATTCTAACAAAGCCCAACTTGTAATTTAAATGAAGAGGCAGCCCTTTTGGAAACTCCAGGGCAGAGTGGGTCTTGTAAACTGGTATGCATTCTGTGGGGCCAAGAAATAATGTCAATTTTTCTTAAAAAATGGGAGCCCTTCTGGGAGGTATCAAGGCATTTTATACTTAATCAGTATTGACCTTGGGGCAAGGTTTCTTTTGAAAGACCCCAAAAGAGGTGTCTCCTGTCCCTTTAGAGACAGGGGACTAATTGTTACTGTCATGCTTTGCAGCCATGGCAAATAGAGAGACTGGGTTTTTTGTTTTTTTTTTTTTTTTCTCCAAGTGCACTTTTGAAATTGGTGACCCTTTCTGAGAGATTCTGGTTTCCCTTGAATGTTGTTCAGTTAGTATGGCTGTCAAAAGAGGAGAGCTCTCATTTCTATTAGCAGAAATTTCTCTTGCTGGAAATACTAGGCCAAAGGGATTTCCTGGGTGTACGTGAAGACTGAATTTGGCAGGGAGGTGTGGAAATGTACAATATACAGTATGTATGTAATGTATATTATAAATCATATTAGTACAGTCAGCTGTTGGATATATAGTATTTGCATGTACGTGCAGAGCATTTATTTGGATGGTTGCCTGGCTGGCACAGAATATGGGGTGGGGTGGGGAGTGGGGGGGAAGTCTGGTCTCTCTTTATATGTATAGAATGGGTGTTGTAGGCATGAAACCTAGCAGGACCCCTTTGTAAGGTCCTTTACCTATAAGATGTACCATAGGCACAATCTGATGCCTCCTGGCAGGCCAAATGAGGTCTTCTGTTGCTAGCAGAAATTGGATCAGACCTAGAGAGTTTTCTCGGGGCTATATGGTAAAGAGCTGTATTTCGAGACTTTTAATTGCAATACAAATAATCATTGGGTTAGTACAATGAAAAGTAAGTAAGAAACCCTCATTGTACATACTCACTTTCTCCAATGTGTTATAACCTCAGTGTTGATTACTAAACCTGGAGGCTTTGTAGTTTTAAGGTGATATCTTTGCTTTCACTGTCTTCGTGCCAGAAAAGGAGTGGAAAAGGCATAAAAGAACCTTAAAAACCCTGGGTTGCAAGCAGAGGAGGGCTCTCCTGTGGCAGAAGCTGCCTTCCAAAGATGTTCTTGCCAGCCCTGGTGTAAGGTCTGGACTTGGTGCAAGAAAGGTAGGGGTTTAGTGCTCTGACCGGTAGCCTATGGAGTCTACTGTTATTTAGACAGGGTCTTTGCCTTCCTTGTGTGTTACTTGTTCCAGGGATGGTGGAAAATCTCGTGACTGGGAAGGTACAACTGTCCATTCCCAGCTTGAGCTCTGAAACCCAACCCATGGCTTGCAGGGAGAGCAGTGCTTACTATGTGACCCCTATTGTAGTCAAGAAGAGGTATTTGATCCCCACACCAAAAAAATGTAGGTGTCTCTACAAGTCATACTTAGGACATCAATTCACTTAGTGTTGTCTGCAACACTGATACACACAGGCGGTGTCCTGTTTGCAGGCAATCTCGCCTCTTTGCTCTACTGAGATAGTAAATGCCATTTAATAACAATGCAATTCCAGCTGGCAGTTAGAAAGGTGATTATGAAAGGATTTTTGTTAATAGAATTTATTTGTCCTCATGTGAGCTGAGCATCTCAAGACATATGTATTTAGGCTTCCAGCTAGAGTGATGCTCTTGCTGGAGGGAGAGAAAAAAGGGAAAGGAAAGGTGTTGACAAGAACCCCCACCTTTTCTTTGTACATGTGCAGTGCACAGTGTTTCTAAATAGTGCTCAGTGATACAAAAAATAAATATGAGAAGCAGATAAAGTTCTTTAGTCTGCATGATGCAGACTGAACACAATCATAATCACTTTTCATTTCCTCACACTGTAAATAATGATTGCAGTGAAATGGTCTAGGTTCAGACTGGGTTGATAGACAAGGTTAGGATACCAAACTGATGGGGTATTTTTTTGTTCTCTTTTGTGGACAGGTTGGCTATATCCAAATTGGATCAGAGCACATGCTAATACAACCAGTGAATACATCAGAGACCTCATTTAGTGGAAAAGAACACTTCATCAGGCGAAGACGATCCACTAAATCAAGCCATCCCATGAAGTCGCACATTCCTGATGAGCACTGCAAGGTTGTAGCAGGTGAGCTTGAAGTGGCTCAAGAGAGCAGCCATGAATATGCAATTATATTTTTAACTGTTGTTCTGCCAGATATGTCTGTATTTTGTAATTCAAGCATTCAGGCAGCTGGGGCTAGTGAAAAATGACATGCATTAATGAATCCTTCTGCTACCTCAAGCAGGAGTCACATTACAAGTATAAAAATTGTTAGGATATATGCTGTAACCTTCAATTTGTGAGAACATAAACTTGATGATGGGTCAGAGTAAACTTCTGCTTTAACCATGCAATGTGACCACTGCTCAGGAAGGTATTCACAATGTTTTTAGCAAAGGCCCAAATTTTGAAACTGTAGTCAGTGGTGAGGTGTGCTCTTTCATCTCGCCTTTCCACTAGGGTTGTGCCAAGTCAGCATGGATAGAATGGTGATACTTGCATTTCAGAATGTGGAAAGCGTCAATGCGGATACTTCTGATTAAATTATAAGAAAGTATCATCTGTGGAGTCCAGCTCCAGGGATCCAGCTCATAACAGGATGAAAAGATATCTGGAGAGGGGAAGAGATGCACAGTTCCTTTTGTAAAACAACTTGCTTTCTTTTTCAGCTTCTCACATGTCATCATTTTTACTTCTGTCTAGCAGAGCACACGATCCATAATAGAGTGTATCAGGGTACACAGTCAACTGGGCAGACTTTGTATTATTTTTTTTTTATTGCTTTTATATGGCCTTATATGCATTTGAAACTGCCAGATGTAGTTCCGAAAGGTAATTTTTTTTAACTAGGGACTTGATTTTGCTTTTTCTTTCTGGAGTTTGACCTGGCAAACTTAAGCTCTAGCTATCATGCTATAGGGCTTTTTGTTTCTTTGACTGGCAACTTTTAAACTGTTTGCTTTAAGGTTTTGTGAGATAAATGGAACTTTTTTTTCCCCCCCTCTTGCCTTGAGTTAGAGGGAATGAGCTCACAGAGATCGCAAAGAAACTTTTAAGGTGTTTGGCTTTCCTTGGAGATCTGTGAACCCAGGCTTGAGGTCTGGGAGTCCAAAATGTGATAGCAACTCATATAGGTATCCCTAGGTTAACTTTAATTTAGCTAGATTGGATATTGAAGGAGCTACAGCTGTGACAGCAGTGATCCTGTGTAAGTTAGGTGGTTGAGTGCTTGAGCAGTTTTTGTCTGCCATCCTGTTACACTGGCTGTGGATACAGATGTGCCTCGTGTGTGAAGCTATTCTGGACCGAACAACAACCTCTCAAGCAATTTCTAGTGCTTTTCTGCTTAAATAGTTTAGCAATATGAGATATATTGTTTCAGTGGGGTTTCTGTAATATAACAAGAGTTGGGAGATGAACCAGCTTCCTGAGAAATGGCAATGATTTAGATTTTAATTGCGTGTCTAGCAGTTGATAGTAGACATTCTCTAACGCTCTGGATTCAGTTCCCAGTGTCATGCTGACACACCTTGCCAGTGTTAGGATCCTGGACTTAACTCCTATGGGTCTCCATAGGTATGTGAGATGCTAGTGGTGTGTTCCAAATTGTCAGTCTTCAGTTGTGACCCAGCGTGACAACGTTGAAGTTGGTTTTTAAATAAAATTAAAAAAAGTAATGATTGTGGATCTGATTTTAAGCCCTAGAGTCTCCATTGGAATGGGAGACCAACAGTAACGAGATCCAGTTCTTTGGTGATGGTCCTCCTGGCAATATTTTTCTCCTGTCTTTCACCTTCCTCCAGCCAAGGCACAACAGAATGTCAGTAGCTTTACTATAATTTTGCACTTGGAGTGTGTGCCTGTGAACTGCTGCAAACCTTGCTGGTGTTCTAATGCTTACCACTTGAAATGCTGAAAAGATGCAGCTGTCTTCACCCTTTTCATTTGAGTATTTTGTTTGTTTGTTTGGTGTTAATAATAAAACAGATGTTGATATTGTTATTTCCTATCATTTTTCAAGAGAAAATGGCTAACTGTATTCACTGATCATAGCAAGGCATCTATGCTGTCTTCTACTGGGCTGCCAAAGGGACAAAATGGGAAGCAGGACTGGCAGGTTTAATCGGTACAAGAGTAAGACTTGCTAGTATGGGAACAGTTAAGTGGTCAGGAACAAAAGCTGTTGTGGGACGTAAAGGGACATGGCAGCAGCGGGAGGCACAAAGGTCTTCCTTATTGGGAACAGCAGTGGAAGAAGAGGTCTGAAGGAACTGACTGGAATAGGCAGCCATGAACTTAGTTTGCCTGTATCTCTCAGTTTTTGTATCTTTCTTTTTTTTTTTTATTTAACCAAGCCTATGTACCAGCAGAGATGACCTGTGCTAGCTCATAAGTTTGCCTTCTAGCTGGCACTGCCTGTTGGTAAATCCTGTAGCCAGGACCTTTATTTTCTCCTCTGTGGAGTTGAGCTCTTAGTAGTTCAGCAGGTTTATCATTCTCATGGGTTTAGACTAAGCAAGCCAATCTTCTTGATTCTCTGAGTATGAAATCTTGGTTCTGGTTAGCGTTACAGATCCCCTATGTCTCTTTTTAGAGGAAACGTCAGAATTCAGCACCACTCTGATTTCCTAGCCAAGTACTGTAGGTGTTGCAGCACTGTGTTCATAGAAAATGCATTTCAGAATTCTTACACTGTAAAAATAAGACAGCCATTAGTTAAAAGCTGAACTGAACCAAAACCAGTCCAGGAAATCTGCCTCATCCTTTTGCCACTGAACCCTCTGACCTTCTGTCTCGAGGCAGGGTGCTGCCTGTCCTTGGCAGAACTGAAATTTCCTCCCTGAGAAGAGGGACTAAAGGAAAGGAAATTGGGGAGACACTGGGTAATTATATGGGATCATAAATGGAAAGAGGAGGTGAGTGAGTACCAAGGTATCAGAACTGTAAAAATAAGACATTAAAAGGGGACACTGAAAAAAAGTGTTTCCGGTAGCAGCTACTGCTTCCTAAAGGCTTCTGGGGACGCACTACATGCTGCTCTTCTCTGCTTTGTCCAAAAGGGAATATGAATAGACCCCACAGTTGCTGGGATCCTCCCTGCAAGCTTTGTCCTCCTCATGTTGGCCCAGAGGCGATTGACAGGCAGGTCCTGAGCTTGGGGGACCTCATGGCACGGGCTAGGTGGACCCTTGGTCTTACATGATGTGATTGCACTTAACTCTGTGTGTCAGCAAAAGTAATTACGTATCTGTTAGGTTCCTAATCCATGGACAGCCTGAGGAACTAGAGTCCCTACTGCAAGGAAAGTCACTGAAGTTCTTATTTGTTGCGCTAAGAGCACACACATGCACACATGCGCACACACTACTACCATAGCTCTGCTCAGGCAAACGTGGTGGCCAGGCCACATGGGCTGAGTGTGTTTCTGGCTTGAGGCAGAGGGAGATTAATAGTCTGATGTAAAATTTATTTAAGGCTATGGATCTTGTTCTGTGACTGGACTTTTTTCTAACTGGTGTTACTTGAGGGGCTAAGCTAGGACTGGGTTTGGGGAGAATGTGGGCTTTTCTCACTCTTGCGGGAGACCAGGATAGCTTTAGTCCCTCCCCCAGCAGGTAGGTGAGGAAAATCTGGGACTGTGTGATTCCCTGCCCTGCCCCGGGATCACACAGAAGTTTGCAGAACAGCTGAGAACAGAATTTGTATCCCTTGGGTGCTTATCCTTTGTGTTGACTGCAGGCTGGCTATGCTAAAAAAGGGAGGAAAGCACCTGACTGCTGCACAGTGGGGAGTGCTGCTTGCTCGTGCAAACAGCCACCGCTTCAAGTAGCCGTGTCATAAAATAATGAAATTGCTCATGGGCCTTGCCACTTAAAGGCAGACTCCTGAATGTTTTTCATTGTTGCGGGAAAGAAATGTAAGTCCTGGCTGTTAATAGGCTTAGCACGTTAACGACCTAATTGACTCCTGTCTGGTTTGGATTAACTTTTGTGCACAAGGAGTTTAGAAACAAAAAAATTAATCCTCTCTGACACACAAAAGGTCCATTCCTAATGAAATTGTGTGGAAATGATGATCTAGGGGCATGCTTCCAGAGTTTCTCCTGGGAAAAGGTCTCTTTACTATGGTACGCACCAACTGGCAGTGTGAAGGACTGTTCAGATTTGTACTAGAGGTTGTTTTTCAGTGGCTTGTAATTTGGCTCATCCAGGCTAAAACTTGGCAGGAAAGAATGGAGGTTGTAAATACGTGGGAAATATTCACATGCTAGACATTTTAGATACACATCCTGTATTATGCAACAACAGAAAAATACATGTCTGTGTAAATACAATATAAAATGAGTATTTTTCAAAGCTGCAGAATTGCCATGCTTGGGCATTTTCCAGTCCTTTGCTGTTCTTTTTGTATTTTCTGAACAGACAAGAATCACCTCTAAAGGTATTTTCTTCTTAAAATTTTGTAATTCAGCAGTAACTGGCATGATCTGGGGTTATTTGGAATTCAAATAAAATACAAAGCATCAGATGCTGAATTTTTAATGTTTATTGATCTTGTCTTAAGAATTTAGACAGGGCTAAATTGCTCAATCACAAATTTCTGTTGTCAGTAGTGGTCCAGTGATATATGAACTTAATTGATTGTAAAAAAAGATGCATGGTGATATAATGACTTGTGTGAATATGTGTAGGGGGAGGAAGCAAGCATTTCAAGAAAGCAAAATGAACCTAATCAGGAAGTGCCAGGTGTCAGCGCTACTGAGGGGATAGAGAGCACAGCTTTCCAAGGGCATTCCTCTTGCGTTCCACCCAGAAGCGTGGTACTTTCCTTGCAGACCCCGGCCATGGGAGAGGGAAACTGAGCTGAACAGTTCCTTGGGGCTAGGTAATGCTAGCAGTCTGGTTTGTAAGTGGTTGTTAAAATCTCTGAAACAACTCCTTTAGTCTAAGTGGCGTAACATGTCCTACAGCACTCAAAATTATTTTTAGAGCTGCAGGAGAACTTTGTAGGAGCCAAATTTCTCCTGGAATAATCTGTTTAAGAGGATTAATCTGGCTGTAGTCAGGAATGGGAAAGTACTTAGGGTCTTGCATGACTGGATCTTTGAGATTTGAATCTGAAAGTGCCTACTAAGGGGTTAAAAAACAAAATCCCAGGTCTGTGGATTCAGGGCTGATGTTTTAATTCTTTTGTTTAAATTCTGAAGTGCTCCATCAGCAAAGGACAGATCCCATCACCGTGGGCCAGGTGCTATTGTTAGTCATATGATATGTGTATAAGTATTTTTTTTATCACCTCTCATCCAGCAGGAGAAAGAGTTCAAGTCACAATGCACATTTCCGCTCAGACATGAACATAAGCCCCTGTGAGGCAAACAGAAAACCTATTAAAAGGTTTCCAGGTGCATGTGCTGTGAGGGGGAAGGAAGGAATGGTTGGGTTTCATTTGCTCTGAAGCATGGCATCATTAGGAACATGGGAAATAGCTTCACACCAGTGATGTGAAACACTTCTTCGGTTCTCATCTCTAGACACTGGGCTGCATCTGGGGCACAAACCTGCTATCATACACTGTTCTGATTTTAAAGAACAAGTTTGACTTTCTTGTCAAAGGTCCTAGACTAGTGGTCTTTCTGGAGAGAGAATGGAGCCATAGGGAGTTTTGTTTGTAGGTTTTAATACATATAAATAAGAATTTCTCTACAGATAAGCCAGGTGGGAGAGAAGGAGATCTCTCTTAATGCATCATACATGATTTTTGCAGTGCCATTGGGTTTGGCCTAGACCTCCACGAATAGACTTCTCAATTTATTTGTAGGGACAAGAGGTAGCTGCAGGGCTAATCTGTGTTTTGGCAGTATATGTGATTCCCACCAATCTCTGACCCCATAGGAATAGCTTATGGTAGACATGAAATGGGCGGACCAGAGAGGACTGCAAGGGAGCTGTACTGTCTCCTTTATTAGCCACCTGTAGCTAAGAATGGGGGTAGAAAACACCTGAGATGATAGGGCTTCTTTCATTGCCCTGTCTCTCTGTGACCTTGTAATATATACAATAAAGCTCTTCCCATGTGACAATATCCCCCACACCCTCACCTGCATTAAATGGATATAGTTATGTTAACTATCATGGAACAACAGTAGTTTAATTTGCTGAGATCTGGTCACATATTTTGCATGTTTCCTATGCCATCAAAGTCTATGGATGGGAAAATTTTTCAGTTTTCCTTGGTGAGAGAAAATATCAATGTTAAAGACAGCATCAAACCATGTTATGAAAGCATAGGAATCTCTTCTAACCATGTCATAAAACTTTCTGTTTCTCTGGGAAATGTAAGTTCTGTTATAACTTTTCCAAAGGTCTCCAGTGATGTATTAAAGTCCCCTTACATAGAAGGGATTTAATATAAAATACAGTCCAGGAGCATGAGAGAGAGCAGCTTGTCTTTGGAGGGAAGGTTGTTATTTCATGTTTATGATATAGACCTCACAAATTACTCTTAAATGTGGGTTTGCTTTAAACCCTTTTGTCAGTTTAAATGAACCAGTTTTCCTTTAATGCAAATGTGCTGCATGGAGAGAAGCATATAGTGAAAAGACGGTAAGATCAACCTTTTAATTCACAAAATAACAATGCATTGCTTCTTTGTATAGTTACTTCTCAATCTGTTTTAACAATTAATCAAGGCTGGTAATAATTTAAATAAGTGCTAGTATGCAGGTATCAAATGTAGGGAACGCTATTCCTGAACAGGTATAAATCCTAAACATATGTTACTGCTATGTTGCATTTCCCCATCTTTAATCATTGTCTCTTAGCTGTGTTTTCTCTGCAGGTTTGGCTTGGCCTGAAATAGCAGTCGTTATGGCCAAAAAACATGTGCACTAAAAATAGAAAGATGTAATGCAACCTGTATTAGTCCATATTAGGAAGCATCTGTTGAAGAATTAAAGCAAGGATTTCAGCAATGGGCTATCCAGGAGATGTAATGTGATTAAGTGTTTGCAAGCATAGAAGTATTCCTTGTATCAGAAATTCGGTACTTTACCCATGAGAGTATGTCTTACTTGTGTGGATAAATCCCTTGGTTTCTCCAGCTCCGTGGTCTTCCAAACAGGGAGTCTGGATTTTCCCTGCAAGTGTGTGATTGTTTCCTTATGGCTGGTAAACAGCAGCCTTTTGGAGCAGTCTACCATTCAGAAGTTGTCTTTTTCCATCACATGTGGCAAGTGAAGTTTTATTGCTGGTCTGTTCTGGTTGCAGCCCTCAGCATGAGGGCAGCATGGATAATGTGAAGCAGGAGGGACTCCAGTTTCTTCTTCCTTCACTGTCAAGGTGCAACAGAGACCAAAAAAAAGGAGATGCAGATATGTGTAATGCATGGATTTCTTCCCCTTCCAGAGCAGCTGCACGCAGTAGAGCTGTATTGCTCCTTCACTTGGTTCCTAATAAAACATAGTGCTAGTTTCCATTGGAACTTAACGAAATATAAACTGGCAGGTGGTAGTGAGCTAGGTTGTCTGGTGTATGCCATCCTTGTGTCATGATGTTCATGTGTATTCAAGTGGTCATTCTGGCTAGAAACGCAGACAGGTGGCTCCAAGGAGACTAAGGTACATCAGTTACCTTTTAGCTGTCTCTGGTTTTTTTCCATATCATCATAAATCGTATCTTGGGGTTAGAGCCAAGAGTTGGGAATTGGGCCTCTGTTGGCCTCAACTCCCAATTTATTTGACCTTTGACCTTCAGTAGATCCCTTGGGATCTTTCTTATAAAAGCTACCAAGCGTTGGGCACCTACATGTTTGTGTGGCCAAGATGGGAACACTTGGGGGCAGGTTTTGCCTCCATTCAAAACTCTAAGCTTCCTTTGAGGTAGTTTGTAATTATGAGTGATCAGTCATAGGTGTCCCAGACTGTGAACCCAAGACTGAAGGCCCAGAAATTTAGAGGCCATTTAGACTGTAACCTCTAACTCTCAAACAGCTTCTTTATTTGCAAATTAGGGCTACTAACTCTGAGCTGGCAGTGGTACCAAGAGCCTTTGGATCTGAAAGTTGCTCTAAACTGCCAGTTTCTTTCTCAGCTGATCTGTTCCCTGTGTAGTTTGACATATCTGTATACATTAGGGATTAAAAATAACTACTATGATACTTTTTACTTCACTTTGACCTGCTGAGTCAGCATCATTATGGGAGATGAACCTGTATTCTTCACTGGCTTTTGCCCGGCTTTCAAGGAGGTCTGCCACCTCTCTCAAGGTATAGGTGTAATGGTGAGGTCAGACTGTAGGTGGGGAGCCCTGGGTTTGGTGAGTCCCGGGGCTCTTCCAGCCTCAGCAGAAGCAATTGGAGTTCAGCTGCCAAAGCCCAGGATGGGTTGGTAAGGCTGGCAGTTGTAAAAACATTCTTTGCAAACTAAGCACGTTCACTAAAGACTCATTAAAATAAAATAAACCTGGAGGCCAATGATGCCATTTTTCACAGTATAACTGCAGCCAAGCATTTCGTAGTCTCTAAAGCCCTGAAGTGGGTTAGGGCTGTGCTTTGTGATTGGTCTCACATCTGCTGAGTTTAAGTGATCAAAACTGAGGAGTCTGAGTTCAGAGTCTTATGTACATCACTCCTTATCACTTGGACCTAATTATGTTTGTGTTACAGGATCTTCTCCCATGGCCCCAAGCAAGTTGGGATCATTGTGTGTCTGTCACAAACAAAGGAAGTCAATTCAGCTTCGGAGAATTTACAGCTAGTAACAGAGAAAATCAAATACAGGATGAGAAATGGAGGCACAGAGGCTAAGAGGGGTGGCAGAGCAGATATTTCCATTCCCACTTTAACGGTATTACCATTAAGCCATGCTCACTGTGCCTGCTTTCTGTAACATTAAATTGTCTTCTCTGTCTTACATCAGTGAGTCCTTGTTTCTAGCTGGATGGAAAGCCTACAATGAAGGTGTCCTTTTAAAAGGAGATGAGCGCACATAGTTCGGGAGGTGGCAATCTTTGAAATTCAGCTGACAATTTGAACCAGTGAGCAGACAGAGATCATAGTGCTTATCCTGTGCTGTCTTACAGGCCTGACATTAAAGACAAAGTCCTGATGCATTATGTTGACGACTGAGCATGCTTTGCAGAAGAAAAAGGTTTTAACTGATGTGTCCAAGCCACAGACTAATTTGGATAACAATCTTTGCAATAAAAACTCTGGTGTTTGAGATGCAGCACAGAGTTCGTGACTTCTGTCTGAAATTCTTTTTGCTGCTGTGCCAGACAAATAGTCATGAACTTGTAATTTGGTAAAAAACAAAACAAAACAAACCCCCAAACCAACCAAAACAAACAAAAAAACCAACCCAAACCCCCCAAACCAAACCAACAACAACAAAAAACCCAAACCAAACAAACAAAAACCCATCTAAATGTTTTTGGGAGGTGGATTAGGGAGCAACGGCTCATTCTGCTACACAATGATTTTTCCTACCAGTTGACACGTGATTTTGTCTGCCATTCTAGTCAGAAAGAAATCGGGGGTGCATAATCGTTTTGTAGGACAAGGCATTAAAAATGAGAGGACAGCTCTCAGTCTGTTATCAGCTGTGATTTGCATGAGCAATCATTTTTAATCCATGAACTTCGGACTACCCACTGGCATCAGCTAGCTGTGGTAAATCTGAAATCTCAAGCTTTTAATGGAGGTATAAAAGACCAGTGCACAGGGACAATTTTGTGCTGTGTCCTGACAGAGGTGAAGGGGGCTCCATGTTCCCATGGCTGGAAATAGGTTGGGTAGTGCTGGCTGTGGCAGAAACTCCAATAGTGCCTATCCTTCTTAGCTTCCTTCTTCAATCCTTGCTTGTATCTACTCTGAGGTGGATGCCACAGGAAAGATGTAAAGGAAGCAACTGTGTGGAGCAAGGGCCCTGGAGCTGAAGTGTGGTGGGTTTTTTTGGTTTGTTTTTTTTTTTTTTCTTTTTCTTCAGGAGATCAGTGTTTTGAAAAGAATCTCTCTGTTGTTGTATGGATGAAAGCGGCAGCTGCAAGGTGACCAATGCACAGAGCTGTGGGTGTGAAGACCACAGGAGGCAGTGAAGGGATGTTTCTGGTTGTGTCCATGAATTTTGAACTGGTCCCCTTTATGTGCCTGTGGTGATCTCACAGCTCTGAGCTCTCCCGTGATCTGTGGTTGCTCTTTCAGCTCAGGCTGTGTTAGCACATGTCCTTCAGTGGGCTGACTGCTGCAGCATTTTGTCATCCTGGAAGTCTCAGATCTCTAAGCCTGTTCAAATTTGTCTTGATTATAACCATGAGCAACTTGGTCCTCAGGCCGAGCAAACAAGGTTGCTGACTTGTACAGCTTGTGGGCATCCACCATGGTGATGCCGTGCAGTCAGTCTTTTGAAGAAGCTGTTCAATAAACAGTTTTGAAGCAGCTCTGCTGTCAGATCCAAAGAAGAGTAGTAGATTGATTTAACAGTAGCATATTTCTCTTGATGTGTTTTTAAATAATAAACACTCTTCTCTGTGTTTCAAACCACCACACTTTGATCTTAATTCAAACTAAAAAAGAAGCCTGCCTGTATTTTGTTTAGGTTTTGCTTTTGGTCTGGTCCTGGGATATAAATGCTGCTGCTGACTTCCAGTTTCTGTTTCACTTCCTTCCTGGGCTCCATTTTACACCTTGTCTTCTGGATTTGCAATGAAATCAAGTCATTATGCTAGATTTGAAAACTTCTTTGGAATTAGTGCAGTGTCTAGGTTAAATAGCAATGCCCAAGAGACACAGATGCAGTATAATGATCTTTTTAACACAGAATTGATAGCCTTTTGAGAGGTGTTTGTATCCTACTACTGGTACCAGAGAAACTTTGTGGCATCCTGTCCTTCTAATAATTCAGGAAACTTGTCCTTCCTCTGACTGACATATTGTTTTCGGTTAACTAGTAAGCGTATACCTCAAGAACTTGCTTTCTTTCATTTCTAGGCTTGGTTTGTGTGCAAGATCTTTTTCTTCCTTTCTGTTTTGCTTTGGAGAGGTGGTGATTTTACTTCTAAGTGAAACTAATAAAGCCTGCCTAATGGGAGTACCAGTGAAAGATTCTCTAGAAACTCCTGGGAGAGCTAATGTTAGCTGTTTGCCCCACTTGCATACTCTCTTCTCCTTTTAATGTTGCTGAAGTAACAGCATAAAGGAAAACAGAGATAGCTTTCCATGTGAGGGTATAGAGATGTTAAAGGGGTCATGGGTGGAGGGAAGTTAGCAGAGGGCTTCCTGAGGAAGAATTGGAGAGGATTTTTAAGGCAGCAATAGAGAAGAGCTTCTAGGGAGAAATCTGGCCTAGCAGAAAGAACTCTGCAATTTTACTTTTATTTGTGGCTTTTGTTGAACTGCATCCAGAAACTCTCAGTAGGTTTAACTAGAATGAGGTAGCTAAAATTACAAAGGGAAAGATTAGGGAGAAAAAAAGTGGAAGGCTATAGGAGGAGAAGTTGCTTTTCAGATGAGTCTGGGAAATAGTGTTGGAAGGGAGGTAGGAGGAGCAGGACAGCACTCTGCAGTTACAGCAAGAATGTGCCAAAAACCAGACACTGCTAGACAGGGCTTTTGGTGTGTAGTAGGAAAAGGTCATTTGGGGCGGTTCCATTGGAATTGTACATCTGTTGGGTTGCCATAAAAAGCACTGAACATGAGGAGTTTTCTACTGAGGCTTCAGAAGAGCTCTGTTGTGCTCCTGGTCGCAGTAGGGACTATGTTTTTTTGCCATTCTGAGGAAGATTTCAAAGACTGCTGGACAGCAGAAAGTGATATGATCATGTTGCTTTGCAGGTGACTAGCCAAGGAAAGGTAAGACCCTGTAAATAAAAGCCAGCTAATGAGCTTGTGCAATGTTACATCCCTTTTATACTGAGGATCTGGGAGTGTATCGCGCTTCTCCCATCACCTAACAGTTCTGAATTTTGTGGAATATTTGGCCAGATAGACTGTGTAACACACTGTCAAAGAGGCTGGCAAAAGAGTAATGTCCCTTGTGCCTAGTCACCCGCAGCATATACGTGGTGTGTTGTAGATTGACTGTTTCAGCTCATATTTCACATGAAGTTCTCTGACCTCTTAAGCAGGGAACACCTGACTCCTAAAATAGCGTGCAGTTTGGTTATGTATGCTCCCCACAATGTAAACTCCTCTGACAGGCTCCTGCCCATGTTTTATGGCCTCTTATGCCTTCACAGTAACACTTAACATCTGCACCACAAAATTTGTAACATCAGTTTGTTCAAATAAAGAATCCACTGAGCATTTAATCCTTGTTTTAATGGCTGATGTTTATTTTAGTTTGGGGTTTCATGTACTCATGGAGGGATTCTCTGCCCATAGCCCATAAATCATGCGGGGCAGGAGTGAGACTTCTCCGTGCTGGCTTGTTGCTGAAGTGAGGCTCTAGAGATGAGTTTTTTCTGATTGACCTCCATAAAGTTGACTCACCTCAGGTATGAGTTGCGGATGTGTTTAAAGAGGGTTTTTACTATTGGTTTTGGATCTTTTTCTCCTCTTCATCAAATGTCTGTGATATGGGACGTGTGTATTTCCTTTGTTCTGTTCGGGATGGTTCGTACATGCAAAATGATAGTTACATTTTCGCCATAAGCTTGATTATCCTGGAAAATTGTTTGCATGTGTGGCAGGAAGGAAGGTGCAAATAGAGACCACTCTGAAAGTAGCCCTCTGCAAGGACAAAAAGGACAGAAAGAACAAAGAAAAATTACCCTGTAGAGGAGCTACAAACTTGAAAACAGAAATCCAAAAGAAAAAAACCAAAGAGACACACACTCAGTCTTCTATTCAAGTAGCTTGTGTTGCTTTGCCTTGCTTCTTCTGTAGTGTATCATCGGTGACCAGCTGAGCTCTTTGTAGGCTCCCTTTAGTCCATTACATGTTGCCTGTTTTAAGTGCTCGGTAAGCTTACACTTGGACAATGTGAGGGAGAGGATGAGAGTAAGAGCCCAGATTCTCTAAGTTAGGTCAGTTTGGCTGTGTTTCTAGGCAAGTCTGTGGGGTGGTAGTTTTCCACATACAACCTCTAATCCCTACCACCCAGTGGAAAGCAGCCAATCCACAGCTTCAAGTAAAACTCATGGAGGAATGGGGGCCAGAGGCTTTGTGTGAACCAAGACTACCCAGCAATTTGCCAGGAGTCCCTTTACACTGCTGCTATCCAGAAATCACACCTTTCAGAGTTTTGTACAGCTGCCTTCTGCAAAGAGGGGCCGAGTGGAATCAGCAAAGCCTCGCCAATTCCTTCATCTGCCTCTGGAGAAGGGACCACGCTGGGCAAATGGCAAATGACCATGATGTGACCTCTTCTCCCTGGAGTGCAAGCTACAGTCTAGCATCGTGGGTTCCTCCTCTGACACAAGTAGCTTCTTTTCCACCAGAAAGGAGATTTTTTTTTTAAAGTGAAAACCCAGAGTACTCCAGATTTATTTTCTTCCACTTAAGTGTTTTTACACAGCTCATTCAATGTCAGGCCCAGATTTCTGTGAGTCTAGGCCTAGCCCCCCGATAAGAGCAACTTTTCTATAGGCAGGAGATTTACACTAGCTGAAAACTTTTAATTTATTAGGGAATTACCAAAATAAGAATTTGATGGGGAATTGCTGTTACTTCTAGGAAGGTTCTGATTGCTAGCAGCAAGACCCAAAAAGTCAATGTTCTTACTGGAATGATTTACCTTCTCTTCCTTTTTCTCTGCTTTCTCCCCTGGTATTTAAATGATAACCTTCAAAGTACCACAGCTAAAGATGCGTGGCTATGCAGAGGGAGGGATGGGTAGTTGAATGGAATGGAATGGAATAAACAAACAGACAAACAAGAGCTTTTTCACAGAAGTTTGGTGAAGTCATCTCCATTTCATAGTTGGCAAATCGAAGGTGCATTCATCTTTTGTTCCTTCTGGTATAGTCACTCCATTTTATTTCATTGCCTTTCTAAAGCACTTAGAAATATAGAGATCCCCTGCTCTGTGGCAGCTTTGTCGTGATTGCACACTTTTCTGCAGCCGTCCTGCAGTCCATGCGAAAACAAGCCTTGAAACTTGGTTATTTTCATCTTTGCTGCTGGCATGTAGCTTTCATTATTTATGAGCACCCCAAGTTTTCATTTTTTGCTTGTCCATGGGCTTCTACCTGTCTTTTTAGACCCAGGGGGATATTTCCAAACTCTTAAAAAAGATTCAAATCAAATTTCATGGTTGTTTTCTCAGTTTAAAATATGTACCGAGTGTTTACAGTCAATGCCTTAGGCAGAAAAGCATGTGCAGAGCTATACTGGATGACTGCTAGACTACTCGGAATAGGAATATGGGATGGACATCTGCAAATATGCATATTGACAAGACAGAAAATGTATGAATGAGCAGAAGGCAAGGAGTCCATTTCAGGTGGGCTTTGGGGGACTTACAGCTGATGGAGTTTATCACCCTGAATACAAGAGGGTCAGTCAGGAAAACTGGTGATCTGGATCTGAGTGCATTTACCAGCCTGGGAAAGAAGGGAAAGTCATGATGAATTATGTAAGGGAGCTGGTAAACAGTCTGGAAAAACAGGATGAGTGAATGCTAACTCAGATCTGCCTGCTGCAGAATGGTCCTTTGCTAAGAGAGGGTCTCAAGTTTAAATCTACAGAAAATTGAAATGTGATTCTCTGCTCTGGGAAATGAGCAGCATGTGTAGTGTGATGTAAGAGGTATCTGTCTGATCATCCATTATGGTCTATCCCATGTCACTTTTGCATTGAATGTTGTGTTTAAGCTGTTTCAGGACCTGTTGTGTGTTTGGCTTCCTTCTTCATTGAAAGAAATCAGCATTAATACCAGTGTCAGTATCTTATGCATAGTATATTGCAGGCTGAGCAGTAAGTAGATGCAATTTCAGTGAATCTTGGCAGTTTGTTTCTTATTGCAAAATAAATTAATGACTTCATTTGCTTTTCTTTCACTTTACAATTGAAAACATGAATACATTTTTTTGTGACTGCAACAAAGTGAGTAGATTCAATCTCAGATCTGAACTTAATTTTTCCTTTGTTCATGCTTCAGCTGCTTTGCACATCTGCCTTTGAGCTGTGAAACACATTTCACCTTTCAGTTTAGAAGAGGACAAATCACTAATACATCAGATCCTTAGTTTGGAAGAAGGAAGGTTTAACTTCTGTGTTTTAATTTTTGTGTTAATGGTAGCTGACCACTGCTTCACTTTCTAGTCCTTAGAATGGGTCCTTTTCACAGGTTCTGGTAACTTAAGTTCATTAAGGATCAGCTGGTCTAGGGAGTCCCCTGCTTTTGGTACACATACCACAATAAAGAGGCATGTGAGCTCTGCATGTAGGTGGCCGGTGACTGCAGCTGCTGGTGCTGATGCTCATGCCAACAGCAATAAATGAGCCAAGAAAGCTTGAGAAGGTCTTATCTACTCTGACCTTCTGCACTTCTGGGTTTCATCCAGCGACTTCTGCAGTTGGCAAATAACGCATGTTCCAAAACAGTCTGACTTAGCTTAAAATTTTTCAGACTCTATCTTGTGTTCTGTTACATTGCTCTAATAATGCTGGTAGCAAGTGAAAATGCAACTGATGGAAATACTGACTCCAGGAATATCTTACAACTTCCATGGCTAAGGAGAACCTGCAGAGTCTAGAGTGTACATTGCATCCCAAAGCATGGTCTCCTATCCTAAAGTTTTCTTCAACAGATTTTTCCTTAATTTGCATGTGTTTCATTATAGTGGAATGTTACTCCTTTCACAAGTCAGATTTCCAATTTCTGAGATTTTTGCAAAAGCATGACTTCTTGGTTTGAATTACAGTTAATCTTTTGCTTTTCTTGACTTCTCTTTTCCCATCCTCTTTCCTATTTGCATGTAATCTGGTGGTCTCATGAATCTGCACACAGAGGTACAGATGTATTTGCAATGGAACCTCTTGGTTGCTTCTTTTAATCGGCAAAGAACACTTTAATTAAAGGTCATTGCAATCTGAATGTGCACAAGAATGTTTGCTGAAAAGAGTATAAATGTTTTATTATGATCTGCCAGCCTTAATAAGTATTTTGACTTTTAGAAAAGAAGAGACAAAAGAAAATGAAATCAACCAGTGACTGGAGGGAGAGAAGAAATGCCATTAGACTTACCAATGAGTACACAGTAGAAACTCTGGTGGTGGCAGATGCTGATATGGTCCAATACCATGGTGCAGAGGCTGCCCAAAGATTCATCCTCACAGTTATGAATATGGTAAGTAGGCACTTTACTCTCAAAAGAAGAAGCAAGAGTAAACAGATCATATCCAGTGTAGGTTAAAGCTGGCTTCTTTGATGGCTGAAATGGGTAACTCTTTTGACCTTGAGGTGTGAGGAAAGGTTTTGGTTTTCTTGTGTTATGTGTTTCTTCTCCCTCATCTTTGTGATTCTCTGTATTTGCCTAAGGACATCACAATAAAAAGCTTCTTTGAAACTGAAATTGCAAGTTTTCAGTTAGGAAACATTCCATAATTGTTCTGGAGTAGTGTTTTCTACCATGTTTTTTGTACTGCTATGGTTTACCTTGGAAGAGAGTATCCTGGAATGGATAGGTGGTCTTGTCTGACATGATGTTTCTTGGGTTCCTAAAGATTTCCATGGCACACCTATTTCATAGGAGAGATGAATCTGTGGGTCATTGTAACAGGGGGCAGTCCAAGTGTTACTGAAGACAGCAGTCATGCTGATTTCCAGCAGAAAACCTAGCTTTAAGTCAGTTAGAAACACTTTTTATCTTTGATTTTTATATAATGAAAATGGCTGCCTCGCTTGCTGTAGAAAACATGGCAAACTTATCACCAAACTGCCAGTGGATCCCATCCTTTTTACCCCAGGACCTCTTGTGCTACATGACGTGGCACTGATCATACCTCTGAATAGTTGATGGAGTTGGCCTTTAGAAGCATTCTAGTAATTCTGCAGACAATCTGCCAGGAGTGAGGAGAGCCTTTTGAAATTGCAAGCTCATATGAAGTGTGGGTGTTAATTTGTTAGCTGTCCTAGTAGTTAAGACTTCTGTCTCAGTTGATAAGGGAACACAAAGCCTCTCACAATGAATGCTCAATCACTCACTTGTTGGCAGTGCAATTAAAGAGATAATGGCTAAATTGGATGTGGACACTGAAAGCTCTGCTCAGAGATGGTAGGGGTTCTTCCAGAGGCATTTGCACAAGGAAGTCTTGGAGGAAGCTTGTATTCCTCTGCCCATGCTATTGTAATATCCAGGAACAGTTCATTCTGACTGCTGCTCTGTTGTTGTTCATGAGCAGCAAATTGGCTTGGAAAAAAATAACAGTTCTTAATGGTAATTGACTGGTCACGCTTCCCAGTGAAGAGCTGAGTGAGGGATGCTCAGTGCATAATCCAGCTATGGGACAACAGCTTTTTAAGAGGTCTTGTATTCCTTTGTCAAGCACTGGTGTGAGGGAGCTCTCCTGTAGTGAAATGCTTTGCTGATTAAGCAGGGAGTTTGTTTAACCAGTCTTTTCCATTAACAAGCTGCTTTTCTGTGTCCCTTCCTCTACCTTTTATTTTGCCTTCTGGCATGCTGTGACAATAGTCACTTAACAGGGCTTCATTGTGTCTCTACATTTATTTGGATTGGTTTGTAGGAAATGTCTTCCTGCAACAAAGCCATTCATGTCACCATCACTTCAGGGTCTACTTACTGGCTTTCCTGCATTTAAGGGTGTGTTTGTTGGGGGCACAAGAGCCTTTTTCTTCTCAAAGCTACACTCCTCTAACTTTAAATTCACATACCAGTTTTACAGTGAGCAAGCAGAACATAAGTTCAGCTCTGAATGAATCTGCTTCTCAAGTCACTTTTTGAACTGACAGAAATGGATATTCAGATGTCAAGGCTGAGTTTCTTCCTTATGTCAGATGCTTGGGACCTCAAGAGGGGTGATTGATGCTTTTTGTTTGCAGTGGCAGCCCAGGGGTCCTCCTAAAATCTGTTCTGCACTGATTGATCAGTGAGATAATAAAAACCTGCCATTGTGCTCCACAGTTCTGCTGGGGCTGGGACAGGGCATTATGGCTGTGAGAGCTTCTAAAACACATGTCTAATCATCTGTCTTGATGATCCTCATCCCAAAAGGTCAATTATTTCAGTGTAGCCATTAGTGCATCGCTATATTGTGTAGCTTTATCAGCCTGTGAAGATTGTTAGGGTTTAGTACACTGATAGACCAAGTCCTAAACAAAAGATGACTGTGAATACTGTTGTCCGTCCAGGCTGAGGAGTACTGCAGAACATCTCGGCAACATCAGCTTGCCAGGTGTGAATATATATGTGTGGAGAGGTGCTGATAGATGGGTTGGGTTTTCTAAACTCATTTACTAAACGAATATTGAAGCTTAGTTTCCAATGGATTTGGCTGATGGACTTTTAAGCTAGGTTCTGATGCTGTAGTGTGAGCTCACCCCTTTATTAGACACTAGAGAGTGCACATGGAAGTGGACTCTTGGCTGAGGAACACATCTGACATCTCCTAAGGTGTGAAGTCCAGCTGAAATGCTTCCCACTGTTAAGTCATTGCTCCTAGGGGCTCACCCATGTGGTTTTTCTGATTTCTGATGGGATTTGAATTTATGTTTCAGCTTTTCAGCCTTCAGAGGAGCACTGAGAGAGTGTCTCTCCTTTGTCTGGCCACCTACATTCCCACACTTGTAGGAACATAATATTGTTCAGGCTCTACCTCCCTGAGGAAACTGGTTGTGAGTGGCTGGAAAGATCAGAAGATAACTGAGGAATAATAATAGGCAAACATATAGATGGCATCATTGCATAAATCCTTTATTCTGAAGCTATAAAACAAGGTGAAATTCAAGGAAATCAGAGGGGATTTTAACATTCCATTTGCCATAATGAAAGCTGATCTTCATCCCAGCAAAAGAGGCTGAAGAATAATTCAGAAAATGTATTCCAGGAAGAGAGATAGGATAATCATGTGGTTTTGGTCGGCCTTAGCGGAACTCTTCGCTTAGCCACACTCTTTGGGTAGTGCCTGAACCAGCCACGGTGAATCTTTGTGTGGTAGTTTCTCGTCTGTAAAACTGTGGTATGAGGAATAGCACAGCCCTAAGTCCTTTGGGCAACATCTGTTACATCCTTCTCTGGTGCAGGATCAGTTGTGCTCTATGTAACCACGCAAATGAAGGCCTCCTGGCTGCTTGGGATGTTTGTTTCCTGCCTGCCTCGATACGACTTCTGTAAGTCTTCTGTGACTGTTAGTTGGGGGACAGGATTTGCCCCATGATATTAGGCAGTGCTTATTCAGCTACACTGCAGGATGGCGGGCTGCCTCTAAAAGAAACCAGAATGTTAATTTTGGCTTGGATGCTTGCATTTAAGCAAATAGAACGTTACTGGTCAGGGGTATATTAACTTAACTCCTCTCTGTAAGCCATTAAGTTTACTGTCAAACCACAAAACAAGCATTAAGAGGTCTTATTAATGCTTTTTATATTTATAGACATTTTAAATAAAGTGATCTGCCTTAAAGTATTTAATATCTATTTATGTTAAAAGAATTTCTGAAGGGAAGAAAGTCAGCATTGCAAAATACCGGTTTATTGCTCCCTTGGTAAATGAGAATCTTAGAGGAAAAAAACCCACCACCGTCCTCTAGAATAACAGCTAAGAAACACAGCAAACCCCTTTTGCAACCCAGAAATAACAGGTAGTACTTCATAATGCAAATGCTGTGTTTTTAATGATATTCTGTAGTTCTGACCATCCCCCTGAACAGAGAGTAGATTCACATTAAAGGTACGCATTTTTTCTGAATGTCATTGTAGAGGTGCTCTACAGCTATTCCATTTACTAAACTAATATTTGAAGTTGTAAGACAGCTTTTTCCAAGATCATGGAAGAATTTCCCTCTAAGGTACTCTATAATGTATGAGTAGGAACAAGCATGGCTCCAGGACTTTGAGTTGACTTTTTTTTAAGTCACCGCCTCTGAAATGAAATCTTTTCTTGTTTTCTGGCAAGGTATTTGATTCAGTATGATTTTCCTAACAGCCGATTCCTGATGGCTTTGTGATAATGTTAAAAAACCCAAGCTGATAAAGTAAGTTGTCAAATGCCACCATGTACATCTGCAGCCTTAGCAAGGCAGTGAGTTTATGGGCATGCTGGATATAATAAGGGCATGGACAGGAAGAGATATCAGCAGAATTATAGAAATGCAAAACCAGCTACTTAAATATAGGTGCTGATTTATTTTTTCTAAGTTAAACTCCCTTGTTATTGAGCTTTTGCACATTGTTGCAGTGTTTGCATATCAGTTCTTGTCACCCCTTTGCATACTTTGCCTTGAGTGCATCTATTCATACCCTTCTTCAGAAGCCGCCAGTGTTTAGAACTTCCTCTAAATTCCAAAACAAAGTGGTTTTGTGGTAAGACATGCTTATTTTGCTCACCCATTCTGTTAGTCTGCATCTGGCAACTATAATTTCTCATTGCATTTCATCCGTGTGGAGGCTGTTTGGATGGATGTTCTGTTTCTTATGAAGTCCTGTGTTGCTCTTGTGACACTTCATGGCTTCATTTAAACTGAACTTCAGGTTTCTCAACCAGCAACTAGAAGACCAGTGGATTGGCTTTCTCTTTTCCTTTTCCCTGCGTATCTGCTTACGATAGCTGCCATTTTGGGCTTGGTTCAGGAGCAGGTACTAAAGCATGATGCATGCAGTGCTTTCTTGCAGGAGTTTCATGCTTTCGTTTCCTCTCGTGTTTTCTTTTCATCTGAGAAAAATTGCCAATAAGACAAAAAAGAGATTCCCTGTCCTCATAGAGAGGCAAACTGCACTGGCCTCTACTGTGGCTCATTTTCATGATTTATGCTTTCAGCTTCCTGGAGAAAACTCTGATTCAAATAATTCTGAAGCATATGATAAATGAGGTATGAGACCCTTTGGAGAGTTCTGTCCATGGCATAGTGTTTTTAATGATGAGGAGTGACTTGTTTCACCTAGTACCTGAACAGCAAGTTATGAATGTTGGCTCCTTGAATTGTGCAGAGCTTACTTTGCAAACGAAGTCCCACTCAGACTGACCCTCTGAGAATTTAGGGAAAGAGATGTCTGAATTTCCAAGACCACAATGTAGTGATTTAAAAGCTTCTTTCTCTGGGTTTGAAAACCTAAAAAAAGAGTTGTTTTGGGTTTTTTTTTCTCCCCTAAGTGTATTGGGGGTGTGTGTGTGTGGAATAAATTACAACTTACAGGCTTGGTTTTGAGCTTGCCTTTTTCTGAGAGAATACAGCATGCAGGGGTAAGTTACTGTAGTACATGTTAGTTCTCCTGCAGCTGTTAAGCCATGCGATTAGTGTGGAAGCTCTTTGCAGCAGCAAGCAGTAACTTGAAGTTAGTGATCTTTTGGATGTCATTAAGAGGGAAAATTTTTATGTTGTTCTTTAGGAATAATACTGGTTTACTCTCTGAAGCCTTATTTTACACTCTGCAGATCGTTTTTCATTTTGGGTTTTCCCTGTGAGCTTTTTTTCTATGTTAAAGAAGCAGATAAAATTTTTTATATCATGCATGCATTGATGGATTTATACCTCTGTGCTCTTGGGGGCTGGCACATAAAGGCTCCAGAGCTGCCACTGATAATTGGCTCCCTTATCCTGATTTGGAATTTTCATGGTGGGAACAGGGACATAAGGGAAAAGGATATAAGTACTTGACCACTGTCTACAGATTTCTCTTTTCTCTCCAGCAGCCCCAGGAGAAAGAGTTATGTCAACTGTATCTTACAAAGAGCCATGAATATGTTCTTTTTCATAATGTTTAATGGGGTAATTTGAAAGCTTGGCTTTAGGTGGGTGTTAGAAATCCTATAGCACTTTTCAAAACAAGTGAAAGACAACCTCAGTAACCTGACTAATGCTTCTGCTGTCCAAACGTTGCCCAGCAGCCAAGGCAATGGGAAGGCTCTTGCTCGAGTTTAACACTTAGGGAAGAAAAAAGAAAAAAAAGTCAATTTGCCCTCAGGGTTGCTGTTCTGAACTCCAAAACATCTGAAACACACACGTCTCCCTCCTACCGTCCACCTGCAGAGGAAGCTCTTGAGAATTAAAAAAAATTAAACTGATGTAGTTTAGTTCCTCTCTTAGCCCAATTCCTCATGCATAGGTTGTGCTTTCTGCATGCTGGGGCAGGCCTGGACAGCCATGCCAAAGCTGCATTTATTCTGTCCCTTCCATGTCAAAGCTATAAGGAGAAAGAAAGGCAGGAGGAATGCAAACAGAGGAGGAGGAGAAGGATGGTTCAGGCTTCAAGCTTTTCTTTTTTCTCTAGGGCAGTCTGTGTAGTAAAGCTCTGTCAAGAAAATGCAGACGAAGAAGGGAGATGTCAGAGACAGGCTTTATTCTTCTTGTTCTTCTGCACTTCCTCTTCCATTTTTCTGTCTGTTTTGTATGGCTCTTTACCATACCTCTTTGTGTTTCCAAAGCTCAGACTCTCTACTTTTGATGATTTCTCACAGAATAGAAGTCAATACAGCATAGAAGTTTACCTGCAACAGGGCAACCAGTGATCATAACCACACTTCAGCCACATTGACAACTTTTCACAACCCTTTCCTTCAGCCTAGTGACCAAAAACCTACATTGCTTTTCCAGCCAAGCTGCTTTCTTGACGCTGTGGTGATGTCCTAAAACCTTTGCATTTTGTTCCACGGCAGTGTGTTAGCGGGTTTCCTGTGTCTGATGCTTATGTTCCCAGCTGCCTTATATTATTAAAAGTTTCTAAAATACCCCAAATAGTTTTATGTTTCCCCTGTTGGAAGTCGTCACAGCAACCTCAAGGGTGTGATGCAATTGCAGGCTTGGGGTAGAGTGGCCAACGGTATTGCAAGTGGGAAGGGAGGTGTCTCTGAGTCAGTCTCTCTATTAATGCATGCTGTCCATGCAGCAGGAAATCTGAGAACATCTGCACTAGGATATCCTATTCCTCCTCCCCGTACCAATTATCTCAGCCACCTCACTTGGCACTGTTAGCTCATGTGCTGATGATAGCCAGTTGGACATGGTGTCTGAACAGCTTTGACACACCAAATCTATGGGTGATGGATTCCTTGTAGGCTGGATGAGAAGGGCAGAAGGTGGTTGCTGCCATGATGGAATCCAGTTCCTAGTGGGAAAGATCTATGGATTTGAATTCTTTTATTTTAAGGGCACGTGGGTTCCATGATAATGCTTCCTTTGGGTGCAACCTACCTTGCACAGTCTGGTTTAACACTGGCTGTGTGCTGCCAAAATGGCTGTGAATAACCTGTGCTGAACTCAATCTCATATTTTTTTTCACCAAGGCTTTTAAGGTCTGGTTGTCTTCTCACTGGGGTTCCTTCTAGCCTTAAAGACCATGATTTGAGACAGTTTGGGTTTTCATTTTAAAGGATAGTGTATTGGGTGCAGCTGGCAGTGGAGGGCTGCTGGGGCCTCTCTGAGGAGACACCTGGAGCTGCCACATGCTGGACACAGCTGGTTCCAGACGGCTCTGCAGTGGCCCCACCACAGGACACAGCAGAGCCCATCAGAAAAGCTCTTGGCACCTCTGTGAAAACGTATTCAAGAAAGGGCAAAAGGCTGCATTGGCAGTGAGGAGAAAAGTGTGAGGAAAAAATCTGTGTGGGCACCCAGGTCAGAGCAGGAGGAGGAGGTGCTGCAGGTGCCGGAGCAGAGGTTGCCCTGCAGCCTGTGGAGAGACCATGGTGGGGCAGGTGGCTATTCTCTGAAGAATATTGCGGCCTGTGGAGAGGAGCCGGCACTGGAGCAGGTTCTCCTGACAGGAACTGTGGCCCATGGAGGGGACGCATGCTGCAGCAGGGGAAAACTGTGAGGAGGAAGGAGCAGCAGAGAGGAGCTGTTATAGACTGACCGCAACGCCCATTCCCCATCCCCCTGCACGGCTTGGGGTAAGGGGAAAGGAGGTAGAGGATTCAGGAATGGAGGAGTGAAGTTGAGCCTAGGAAAAAGTGGTGGGATGAGGTGAGGGGAAGGCATTGCTTTAACTTATCTTTGTTTCTCTATATACAAATTATTTTAATTGGCAGTAAATTAAATTTTCCCCAAGCCAAGTATGTTTTGCCTATGACAAATTGGTAAGTGATCTCCCTCTCTTTATCTCAACCCACAAGCTTTTTCAACTTATTTTGTCCCCCTGTGCTGTTGAGGAGGGGTTGTGAGAGAGCAGCTGGGTGGGGTCTGGCAGGCATTTAGTCAGAGAAGCTCAAGTGCCATATGGCTGGTTGCCTCTCAATTTCAAACTCTGTGTCTCCATTTCACAGTCCTATGTCTGGGCTAAATGCAAGGGCAAATCGCTTGCGCAGAACTGTCTTGCACTCTTTTTTAATTGAGAAGGTCCTCTCAGCATAGTGATGAGAGTATACATCCTGTAGACACTTGGTTAATGAATAAGAGCTGTTTGGGTGGTGATGTTTGTGCAGACCAATTTGCAGGCACACTTTTAGGTCTGTTTTCTTGCTAATTTTCCTGCAGATCTTAGCTCATTTTGAAAGACAAGTTTATTTGTGGGTGGGTTGTGAACAGTTCCCAGCTAAATCTGTGTAGGCCTTACTGTATAATACAGGGGGCTTTTTGCTAACAGGGAAAGAAATAGAAGAATCGGTGGAGGCAGATGAAGCTGGAGATGTCTCTTCACTCTTCAAATTGGTTCATGAAAGACGATGGGAAATTGTACATATGGTATTTTGACAGTGTCCTGCGGTTCTGGTGCTGGACCATCTTAAATCACAGTGCTAATGTCTTCTTCAGCTGAGCTTATTATGATCACACTTTAAATTCTGAGGAACAGTGGCAGAGTTGTATGAGACAAACAAAAAATTACTGTTACTCTGGCAACTGTCTATCCACCTCTGAGAAAAATTTTTGAAATTTCATTAAGAAATTATTTACCCCAACATCTGGGTATTGTCAGCTATCGTACTTTCTTGCCTTTTGCCAGCAATAAATCATCTACTTAGAGATTTGTTCATGTAGTTAAACTCGTAAGCATGGTCAGAATATGTGGTGCTGCTCTTGCTTGCACCACATCTTCAAAATTCAGCACACTGTCTATCCTAAAACACCAGGAGAAACACTTCTTGCTAATACACCTGGATTTGTGCCACAGTGATAATCAGCAACCTGTCATTATCAGAGTCTGGTAGGCCAGCACTGTGGTGTCAGGCAAGTTACAGTATGTTTACCTGTACACACATTAAAGTACTGATTGCAGTGCAAAGGAACCGGTCTGACTGCATTGAAGCAAGCGTCTACCTTTTAATCCAGTCAGAGCTCATGGACTGAAAAGTCTGATTCAGCCTCTGAGGCAGTCGCAGTGGGGGATGGAAGCAGAGCTAGCTGGAGCAGATCTCTGATGAGAAGGGGTCTGTCTCTTCTCTAGGTGGGTTGTGTTTGAATGCTTTAGTTGTGCTGAAGTAGAACAGCCACTTGTACAAGTCAGGCTTATTTAGCAGAGAGAAAGGTTATTGTTCCTTCTAGGCAACACAAACTACCATCAATCTGGGGCTTCTTTGGGCTCCATTTAAGAAAATAAGCTAGCAAAGTAAAGCCTCTTTTGCATGCCTAGTGTCTTTTTGGATTAGTATCCAATTGTGGCTGCTGCTAGCTAGGTTGAGCTCTTCTGAGGTGACTGATGGATGCAAATACAACTGCAAAAATTGTTGCTGCTGCTGCTAGCTAGGTTGAGCTCTTCTGAGATGACTGATGGATGCAAATACAAGGACAGAGAGCACAAGAGAAAAGAAAGAAGGGCTGACAGCCTTCAAAATGGTATGCTAAATTCTCCAGCAGCTGGCTCTTTCTATGCAAGTTTTGCCAGTGAAAACTACCTTTTCAAGTCAGTGGTGTTTGGATCTCTCTGTGCTGGGTCTGGAGGCAGGCAGCTTGTCTGCTCTGATAGAAAGGCAAGCACTATCATCCATTAGGCTTAATGATAAGAACCTATTAGTTGTGCTCTCATTATATGAGTAGAAACTTTATGGGATGGTCAGAGCTAGCAGCAAGCTATGCAAATCAAAGGCATCCGTTACAGGCAAATGTTCGTTAACGTCTATAATGGTACATGAGAGATTGACTTGATCAGCATGATGCCCCATTGACCCTCTCAGCTGAATGTCCAGGTCTCCATTTACACATAGGTCAACTGTCAGAGCTCTTTTCTGCAAGTGTCAAGTTTATCCCCCCAGGTCTGTAGTGAGAGGCCTTAACTACTCTACCAACATACCCTGGAGCTAACCAAATAGTACCAGCACTTGTATGCATTTGTATACCAGCAGCAGGGAAGATAAATGGCTTATTGTGCTCATAGTGAAGGTCAGTAGGTCAAATACTGAGTAGCGTCTGTTTTGCAATCTGTGCCTAAATTATAGGAAACATTTATGTGTGTGCTTAAATCCAACCCCAAACACTAAAGAGCTTAAGAACACTCTTACAGTGAGCACATTCCTGAATATTTGCACAAATAGGAAAAATACCAAGCATTCAAAACATGATATCCAAAATGTGTTCATGTCTTGGGTTTGTTGTAGGAAGTTAGCTGAGCCTGTGTGATATTTCTAGCCAAACGAACTGTGAGTAAGGAATATAGCTTACCTGGAGCCAAATCCTGCCTTCCATTAGTCAAGAGTCTCTCTTCAGTGGTCTTGATTTTATTTTTTTGACTGGGTAGGGAATACAGTATTCATCCAAAGGTTATTATGTGGTATTTTACACCTTTTTAAAATAAACCACTCCCTCACCTTTTTTGATATAGTCTAGTTAAAGCATTTGTACACGGAGAAATGAGTGGAATAAAATTCTGGCATCAGTTGAGATCTTATGTTCTAACCTATAAAAATGAGGTGAAGTATCTGAGCTGGAATGCAAAATCTGGAGAAAGTAGTAAGGTAGTTTCCGGTGCTATTTTTGTATTTCCTGAGGCTTGTGTCATTATGTGCTGCCTTATTACTATTCTCTTATATAAGATATGAAAATAACAGAGGGAAATTGCTTTTCCATTCTATTTCCTGAAGTCTAAAACACACCATTATTTCATCTTGCATTCAGATATCTCTGATATTTAAATGCTGAAGATCCATATTAGATGGATGCTTCATAATGTATGTCCATGTTCCTGAGACTTTGGTTTATGTTTAGAGTTCCTTGGAATATTTCTCTCCTTCCCTTTGTTGCTCCTTTGTTGTTTCTCTTGTTTACTACAGTTAAAAGTATTTTTCTTTCTCCAACTAGCTTGTGTATTTTTTATTTTGTTTTGTTTTCTAATGTTTTCTGTCCCTGAATGCTGAATCTTGCTCAGATTAGTCTGTGACAAATTGGTTACGTGGTGAAGCCCAGGGCAGTATGGTAGGAGCAAACCTACTGTGGTTTTGCAGGTATTTTAGCTGCACTGTAGTATGTGGAACTCTTAGAGTGGTAACACAGTAGCTCTTAAAAATTCTTTGTTTTATTGAGTATAGTAGCATAACCCATTTGAGTTTGTTTTGGGACAGTTTTTTGAAGGACAAATGTCTAACTTTAGTCACAATTAGTTCCTTCAACTATTACTAGGTCTTGGTGTTGTTATTGATGTACTATGGATGTTTTCTTTGCATTTTAACAGGTGTACAATATGTTTCAACATCAAAGTCTTGGAATTAAAGTCAGCATTCGAGTGACCAAACTAGTCCTCCTTCGCAACCGACCTGTGAGTTCCAACTCATTTTTACCTTGCTGCTGTGATTGTACTGTGGTAGTCTCACAAGCAGGGCAGGATCCCTGTGCTGGGGTGGGAGGGGGAAGTGGGGCATGCCTGGCCACATGATCACAAACAAGTTGTAAGTAGTGCCTGCCACACTTCACCAGGCAGTATTAAATATGAAAAGTATAGAGGGCTGTGGGAGTGAAAGGAGCTACAGTCCTTTCATTTACCCTTCCTGGTAAATTTTCGTCTGCTTATAGTTGCAAACCAGTCTCAGGAGTTAACTGTTACAAAAGTTAAATATTATATGGCTCTGGTATCAAATATATAACTTTCAGACTTACAAGACTTTTGAATGTAGTGCTGTATTAGAAGCTTATGACTGCTGCCAGGTGATGGAGTTTGTTCTGTAGATCAAATGACAGGAGTCAGTGTGGATTCCAAAGTCCCTAGTTCACCTGCTCAGATGAAGCTGGTTTTGCACTTTTTGTTCTATCACATCTATATCTTTGAGCCTCTGATTTTTCATCGGAGGTCTAATGCTTTATGTAGACTGTGACTGATATTTCTTCTTTTGTATCTGTTTGGGTTTTTTTCCAAAAGGCGAAGTTGTCTATTGGACATCATGGAGAGAGGTCTCTGGAGAGCTTTTGTCAATGGCAAAATGAAGAATATGGTGGGGCAAAATACCTTGGTAACAACCAGGTTCCAGGTGCGAGGGATGACACCCCTCCTGTGGATGCTGCTGTTTTTGTAACCAGGTATAGTAAGGTCTGGTTTATCAGTTTACTTCAACCAATAATGGCCCATAGTCCATGATGGGGTTATCTGGTCTAGTAGTAATCTAAGAAAAAGATCTGTTGATGATGGTACATCTGCTACCTACATGCTGTTCAGATGCCTCAGATGAAAGTGATTTTTCTTGTTTCTGTGTATACTTAAAAAGGTTGGGCAAAAGCATCTCTCCTTTTGAACCAGAGCATTGTTGTAGCCATGGTCACTATATCATGTCGTAGTCAGGGTACAGGCAAGACATGGCTGTAGCACAGGTGATACTTTTTTCTCACACCAGTGGGTATAAATGGAAAAAAAATAGATGAGGTTTTAGAGCATAAGGCCTTCTTCCTAGAAGAAAGAAGCTGTGGAATTGAGAACGCAGATGAGAACAAGTGCTCTGTGTGTAAGTAGGTATGAATCAGCTGAACAGTCTGAGAGGAGCAGACAGTGTGTCAGTAGTGGGGAGGTCGTGAGGGAGTTATCTCCTAAAGAAAGTGAGAGATGAATACCATAAACTAAATTAATTTTCTCTCTTTTTGCCCCAGGAAATAACCACTTTAACACCCCTCTTCTGTCACAACTGAGATAGAGGAGGAGTGCCATTCTTAATTTGTTTGTATGTTTGAAAACTGCTGCATTTATTTCAGATGTGAAATAATTTGTGTATGAATACTTCAGCAAAATTCCTTGCAGCCTGCAGCTCTGTACCTGTTGATGTATTAAACACATCAGGGTATGGCCCAGATAAATTAAGCAAAAAGGGTGTTGTCCCTATTAACCTGTAGTCCTTTTTCCTCTAAGTTTACACTACCTGAACTCAATCTCACAATACAAGTCCCATGTTCCTCACAGTTACCATAAATTTTGAGTAGCAAATTCATGGTCTTTTAAGTTGATTGCATATTTTAAGATGTAAATGAAGAATGCATTGTTATAGAAATGATCTCTAAATACGTAAAGTGAGCACAAAAATATAGTGTAAAATGGATGCTGTACGTGCTAGAAAAACACTACTTCCTACCCCCTTCTTCCCCAATTTGAGAAAAGAAATGTCTGTACTGCAGTTTGGTACTGCTCACCTCTTTCACCTTTTTCTCTCTGCCAACAATGTAAGTAGAAATATATGTTTTTGCATAAACTGCCATTCTGATTGTAATAATCTATTGTGTTAATAGTCACATTGCAAACTATCCATGGGATTTTGGTGAGTGTTCAGTAAAATAGCTGGTGAGGTGGGCATGGGGCCAGCAAAGTGCCTAAGAATGCACCTTCACAGACATGTGTGCAGTTCCCCCAAATCCTTCCCTCTCATCTGTATTCAGTGTAGTCCAACCAAGCACTTAAGCAGATACTTAACATTTCAGACAGGGTGAATAGTTCTTTTGAAGTCAATGGGCTGCACATCCTGGTTATAGTTAAGCATGTGCTTCATTGGATCAGGGCCTAAATAAATAACTAACATTTTTGTTAAACTCATCTGGGCATCCAGTTGTCCTGCATGACAAGTGAAGCATACAGAATCTCTTCTGATGTGCTCTAAGCACAGGGTGGAGGGAATGAGCGGAGCATTTAATCTGTGCAGTCTCTCCGCAGCTTATAAAACTGAATGCATAATGTCAGGCTAAATGAGTTGGACTCAGGCATCTGAGGAAGAATTTGTAGGGTTTTGCAGTCAGAGTAGCTGGAGAAGTACAGGTTCAGTTGGGTTAGAAACTAGATTCAGATTTTGTGAGAAAGACTCAGGCCAGGGAGCACAATACTGTGCATAAGAGCAGAGTTTTTCCTGTTTGATAGGCCAGCATGTGTGCTTGTAATCTTTTTCCTTCCTTCTTGCTATGTCTTGTCATCCTTAACCCATCCCGCTTCTGCCGCATAGAGGATGCCGCATTGCTTGGAAGACTTCTGGCCCAGCAGCCCAATTCCTGCATCAGGGAAATGAGGTTTTCTACTCTTGGCTTTGGATGTGTGTGTGTGTGTGTGTGTGTGTCCCTGGACCCTCCCCAGACTGTACAGATGGACCAGTGGTAGAGGACATGGGAGCAACAGCATGTCCAGCAGAAGCAATTGCGCCAGAAAAAGCAGAAGCTGAATTTTCAGCAGCTGCAGCTGCTTTAGGAATAGAAACAGATTCTTTGGGGTCAACCTCTGAAGAAATCCCTCTGGTTCCAATCTGGCTGTGTTCATTTAAAACACCAAGGCATGCTTGCCTTTTGAAACTTCACCTCTAACTGATGTTCCCCATATACTCATTTGTATGCAAAAGTAGATTACCTAGGTGGCAAATATCCCCTCTGTTGGATTTTAATAGCATCCACCTGATTGAGTTCCAGGTAAGAGGCATTCCGTGTCTGTGAAATAAGATGTACAATTGTCCAGTAAATAAATGAGACAGTGGGAATAATCTATTAAGAGTCCTGAAGGTCTGAGTATAGCGTTGTGGTCTCTATAGTCATCAGACTTTTCTTGTTCAAGTTCTGCTTTTGAACTTGCAGAAATTCAGATCTCTGGCATCTATGGATAATGTACTTCATGTTTTAATGGGCAGCTGACCAGAATAACTTCTGTCTGCAGAATCTGTATCTTAGTGATCTTAGAAGCATGTCTTATTTGAAACACATTCCCCCTCTTGATCTTCTGTCTTTTGCATTCCCTAGGAAATCTTCAGACATACTGATGTTCTCCCCACCTCCTGGCTGTAGGTGTTTGGGTCACTTTATAGGTGATGTGATAGTAGAGTGAAGAATGACAAAAACGCTGATAGGGACAGAATTCAGAGCTGTCATTAAGCAAAGACTTGTTTTTTTCCTGACATACTGGTGTGGTTATTCCATTTGCAGCCTGCTCCTCCCTTCCACATCTCTCCAGCCCTTTGCCTTCCCATTAAATGGGCAAATGAAGCAATTCAATGTGCATCGAGGAAACTGGGCACATAGTGCTACTAAATGTACATATGGATGTGGAAAGTTTTTTTTGGCAGGTTTTTGACTGTACCAGTTTTCTCTGTCCTTTAGCTTTATGACCCTACAGGGTTAAACTGGTCAAAAGATGTCATTTGAAGGATGCTGGGAAGTGTCCATTAAACAGAATACTTCTTATTCATGTTGCACAGTTCAACTCCTGTCCTTCTTTCTTACAGGAAGGACTTGAATTGCAGAATTTAGCTTAGCACCGTTAGGTATTTTTTTCCAGTTCATGTGAGCCAGATGGAGGAGTGACTGTAGGAGGAGTTCTGAGCTCTTCTTTTCTGGCTATTTTTATTGAACAAAAGCAATTGACTTGTCATTTTTTTAGAAGAATAGTTTAAGTCTGCTAATAGAAACACTCTGTTCAGTACCACAAGTGATAATGACAGAGAATTTCACAGGTCCCTAGAAGGTGAGAACACATGTCCTGCTTGATTCAGTCAGTGGCTAAAAGTGAAGAGTAAAATTGCTTCACAGCTACAGCGTGTGATTTCAATATATTGTCCAAGACTTAGTGTGATAAGGTCAGATCTTGGATTTGAACTGCAGCTCCTGGAGTAAGAGTTTTATTCCAACATAGCTCTATAAAGGATTCTGCTAACAAAACTATGTCTCTGTGGTAAGACACCTCTGCACATGCAGTGAATATTAAGATATCTTTTTTATATTCTTGGAGTGTCATTATAGTATCATCCATGTCAAGCTGTCCCTTCAAAAATACAGATGCAGTTAAGCTCAAAAACGTGCCAGAGACCTGTGATTGAAACCTTTGTAAAAGCAGATCAGTTTCAATGCCATGATGGGGCCATCTTACCTCACTGGTGTGACTGCTCCACAGGTGAGACAGATCTTTCTTACTGCCTTTTCAGTCTTTGGCTCCCCTCTGATTGCCAGGAAAGGACTGCAGGAGTTTCAGTATATAGGTTTTGTGATGGGGTGGCTGCTTGCCTTTGGAAGAAGACTGAGACCCACCAAGTTAATTTGTGCCTAAAGGTTTGGATGTGCTTTTCTGTTTGGCCACAGATTTGGGGGGTAAAAAGTTTACAATAGGTCTGGATGATTTAAATCCTAGCATTTTGGTACCCAATCTTTAAATAGAAGGATGGTGTTTCTTGGACTCGTGTTTATGACAGTTTAAAGGATGGGCTGAGGAGGTTTCATACATGCAGGCCTGCATGCTGTGAATTGGGCAGCTGCATTCAGTTCTTCTTGCTGACTTGTTTCAAGTCTTCCCTGACTAGATAGCATCACAACACTCTCTTTATAGACGAAGATTGTTCTACCTCTGTACAACAGTCTGCAAGTTGTGCTGGATCATTTACAAGACCCCTCATTTTATGGCATGGTGGTAATTTCTCCAGGGAGCTGCCTGGAAGTGCCAGACAGCTTTCAGTGTACAACAGTGCAAGGAGCAAAATTGCTGTGCTTTATTTGCAGAGCTGGCCAGCCCCTGAAGAGATGCTTTTCTAGCAATGGCCTCCTGCCATTTGCTAATAGTTTGGCTATCTGTTGTCACAAGAAAAGCATCTGTTTGATTTACCAGTTTATATAACATAATAAGTCCTTAAATAAACCCCTGTCAAGTTGGCTCTGGGAACTCAAGCAGGCATGCTTGTGCCAGCTCCGTCAGGAGACTGTCATTAGTCTTCTTTGGAAAGGCTGGGATGCCAAGGTGTCGAGACACAGTAAGGCTGCGGTGAAAAATGAAAGCTGGGGCTGGTGTGTGGTCGTAGCTTCCGATTTTGTTTTGTTCCTATCTGATTTTTTTAACACTTTGATGGTTGTAATGGTTTTTTTTCTGCATTGAAGTATGGCTAGTTTTCAGTGTCTGCTTAACAAGAGCTGGTAAATAGCTGCTGTTCCTCTCCTTTTAAGCCCTTGACAACTTGATTTGTGACTTTCAAAGGAGTTTGGTGTGAAGGATT
Source organism: Haliaeetus albicilla (assembly GCF_947461875.1). Lineage (NCBI taxonomy): Eukaryota > Metazoa > Chordata > Aves > Accipitriformes > Accipitridae > Haliaeetus > Haliaeetus albicilla. The sequence continues at coordinate 24,810,507 of NC_091494.1, read as the reverse complement.
TGGGTTCATCAGTTACAGTCCTGGGCCTTAAATCCCTTTTCCTATAAACCCTAGTTTCATATTTTTTCTTCAAGAAGAAAGTATTTTTAATATTTCTCTATTTTTATCTTTTTCGTAGTATTTATCTTTCTCTAAGTATTTTTAATCTTCCCCCTGCCAAACTCTTAACCTCAAAATCCCACTGGGGACTCAGGCATTTTAAATGACACACTCCAAATGTACTAATATGATTCTCTCACTAGCCTCCCCACGGGGTGAGGAAAGCCATAATGATAGAGATTATGGTTCCTCAGCTTCCCTTGGGTTAAGGAACTTCTGAAATGTTTTAGCACATGTGATGCTTTTCTCTAGCTCCTCTTCATAGCAGATTGCACTGCAAAGTAGGTCTGGTAAAGATAGCTCCTAAAAGTTCAGGTCTCAGTGCTTATTGAAATGTATTCAAACCATTAATTTAGTTATAAAATACTTTTCCTCCCACACCTCTTTTTCTGTCATGAGGAATCTCATTTACAAAATCTTCTCGCATAAAGTGTCATTGCTTAGATGGTGAGCTTCAAGGGTTTTTATTCTGTTTCTGTTTAATACAGCTCCATGGATCCCTGTTTGATTTGTGGGTGCCAGTGGCATATGTAGTATCTTTTCCTGCCTTGATGAGATCTAGGGAGACTGGTTGAGATTTGGGGGAGTAACAGAGACCAAATGAAGTCTCTTGAACCTGTGTTGGATTCAAATCATAAAATGGCAAATCTGACTGTAATAAGTTTAGCTGAAGCCAATTCACCTAGCTGTTACCTGGCAAATCCTGAAAATCTCTTTCTTCTTTTTTGTCAACATCTGTCTTTCTCTGTTTAGTCCTGCTTCTTTCTTGTCCTTTTCTATTCTAGTGGAAGAAGAAAAAAACTGAAGAACTGAGAATTTCTGGGTATAAATGATCAGTTCTGTGTCTCCAGGCAGTGTCCCCACATATCTCCTCCTCCCACTTTTGATGGTGCTATTGCATCACAGGGTGTCTGCTCCTTTTTGTTACAGTTCCCTTGTGAAAATAAGAGATTCAGTTTTAATCCAGTGGCTGAAGAAGTCTGACATCATAGAGTGAGTGAGGCAGTACTCTTTTACATGCTAAATCTTTGGACTGTAGTATGTGCAGCTGATTCACATAATTGCTTGTAATCTTGCAGTAGCAATCAATGCTGCTATCTGTGTTGTCATCGGGTAGACTGCACAGCAGTTTAAAAAAACCAAAACAAACCCCAAACCTCAATACCCATGATAAGTGAGTCATGCATCACTGCTTTTTCCTAGCCTGAAGTCTGGAGGCACAGGATACATTTCACTTCTGTTCTGTTTTTCTTTTTAGGACAGATTTCTGCGTACACAAAGACGAGCCTTGTGACACTGTGGGTAAGTCAAAGAAGTAAGGGAGAGTATTTTGATAGCCAACTCTATGCTAAGAGGAGGTTTCTGTGCAATCTTTCATTTTTTGGTTTGCTGTGATGTTACTTTTGCTATTCTGTATAACTCTGTGATGCAAATATGGATTAGTTGAGCAAGGTATGAACTATAAATAAGCCATTAAATATTAACCCCTTCTAAGCACTGGAGGTCTCTGAGTTCAGGAAGTAATCTTAGTATTTCTACTTTGGAGCGGATGTAGAAGTAGATAAGTGGAGGTTAAGAAACTGTTTTTCGGTGTGTCTGTACGATGCTCCTTTCAGTGTTCTCTCACCTAAACCAAGAATTTGCTAACTAATGAATGTATTTCCCATTGTAAGAACCTGTGTAACACTCCCATATCAAACTGGCACTCAGACATCAGAGAAGAATACCTCATTGTAGGATAGCCCAGTTAAATCTGCTTTCCTGCCTCCTACTCCTCCTACTTCCTAACTGCTTTTAGTCTTATCGAAACCCTGGATACACACGGTCCTTACATCCCACAAATTAAATACTTTACTTATTTTTGTATTTAACTTAGGTTAGCAGTTACCTTCACTGTATCTGTTCTCCTGGTATTTTTTTTTTTTAATCACCACAGTAGCAGCAGTGTTTGGAGGCATAGCTCAACATCCTCTCTATGATGATTACGTTATTTTTTTTTTAGGCTTGACTCAAAGTCAAGTGGCCCCTTTACATTCTGTGTAAACTTGGAATGGATCCTGGTTTTCAGCTGATCTTACACTCCAGTGTTCAGAGAGACACTTGCAGACCAGGGGTTGCTATGCTGACAATAGTGGGTGATGAGGAAGGAGCATGGGAGAAAGTGCCTTCAGTAGGAGCTCTGAAACTACCTACAGAAGTCTCATCTCAGAATGCAGGTCCTTCCCTCTCTGTGTTGTGGAGACTGATCAGGTGAAAGGAGGAAATACAGAGCTGAAAAATACATACATTTTCTTTTCAAACATGAACAAGGACTGGCCTCTACGTCCAAGTTTTCTTTCCAGTCAGAATCCCTCACAATGCATTTATTCTGTGTCCAATGGAAAACACACTTGCACTGAGGAAAGTTTTTACACTGTGTACCTGCATCTGAACATGACTGTGGTAAGATACAATAAAGAAGTTTTAAAAAAAAAAAAAAAAAAAAAAAAAAAAAGCTGATGGAAGACACATGCTGACTAAGGTCAGAGCTCTTTCCATTTTTAAAGACAGTATTGTTGAAGAACTCTATTCAGGGAATTATATTACCATAGACAGCATGACTAAGGAAATATTTTTATGACTTCTTTTCTGTTCTTACAATACTCAAGTACTTTCCTGTGCTGCGACTTGCTGCAGGCTGTGGCTGCAGTGGAGAAAGTGGAAGATCAGAGCAATAAAGATTAAACTCATTTGTTAGTCTTTTCAGTGTAGTTTTTCCAAGATATTTAGAAGGTGAATGTTCCTGGGATAAAACCAGTCTGGCCTCTTTGCTCTCTTCAATCCTACTTTTCCTTCCTTCTCCCCTGACAGTTTCATTATGTGGCAGCAAAGCACTAGCATCTTCACTTATGCATTTTCTATGCCCCACTGTTTCTGTTGCCTGAACCCAGAGGCAGTGTGCCTTATCCCTGAGTACAGATGAAATCCTCCATCATATGATACCATCTTTTCTTAAATACTGTTGAAATAAGTAAATATTTTGATAACATCAATTTTCAAGCATTATTGCCTGTACCCAAGCTGGCAAGTTGCTGCAGTTGTTTCAGATCATCTACAATTTAGGCCCTTAACTCTGTGTTGTATATGCTGTTAGCATATTTTGTAAGTTTTCTTCAAAACCGTAAAACAAGGAACTATTCCGGTAGGGCTGCAATCTGAATGAAGTCCACTCAAGTTATACTGCACTCTGATATCTCATCTGTCCCTGCCTTGCAAAATACTTCTTATGCATAGTGGCTGGAGGTAGAGCCTGAAAAAGAGAACCAATTCCTTTGTTCATCAGCTTGCTAAAGAGTAATGCGATGGTGCAGTATGAAATTAGAATGCTGGATTTTAATGGATCCCTATCCATAAAACAGATGTTTCATCTTTCTGCGTCCTTATGTGTGACCTAAGCCCAGAGGACAGTATCTGTTAATTATGGACAATGTGTCTGATGCCTTGAATATATTATATACTTGTGATTTATATAGAGATCATTGCCTTCTGTGGATGAATGTAGCACTGTATTAGCTTCATTCTTCTTTCTCTGCCAAAGGTATTGTATTGGTGATATAACTGATTTTTCTTTACTGATGAAAGTTAGCCCATATGTAATCCATTCATATTACAGATATTAGATCAGAAGGGAATTTGGCGTTGTTGTGTCATTTGCATACGTCTCACAGCAGAGGAAGAATAAATTAAGGAATGTACATCTGTGGCATGCATCTGGTTTGAGAAAGTCGTTGGTGTTGGTAGTACTAAATTTTAACTGTGTGAAAGATCCTCCAGTTTTCTTCCTTAGTCAGTCAGAACAGGGAAAAAGAGGTGTCGGTTGTAGAGAAGTAGGTTTTTAGTAGCCAGCATTCTGTGCCCTATATATATGCAATGTAACATGGCCTTTACTTGGGCTTAATATCAGTGCAACAATCGAAGTAGGCTGATGCCCATTCGTATACCATACTGGTTTATGAAGAATTATGTTGATGTTTCAGCCATCTCTATTGTTGCCAAGTTCCTATTCCTCACTCCAGCTGCCAGATTGTCCCCTCCAAATCAGCAAGACCGCCTGCAAAAGCAAGAAGCTAGTCCAAAGAGTGACATTCATTTGGTCTTGATGGTGATGCTGAGGTTATAGCACTCCCCAAAATTCTCTAGAACAGCAACTTGCTTTCATTTCTCATCTTATACTTCGCCTTTATAGATGCAGAACATGGTCTCAGCAGATGCATATCTGTTTTCATACCTGCTTATGGATAAAGTTGGCCATTGCAATGTGGTACACTGCCATCCTGTAAAGGAAGAAACATCCTTCTGGTGAGCAGGCACTCTCCTAAACTAGGAGACTGGGGCTACTGCGCTATATAAGGCAGAGAATCTGGACTCTAGACTCCTGATTTCTATTCCTAGCTCTGGTATTGACTCATTGTGTGTCATTTGGCAAGTCACTTACATGCTGAATGCTTCTGTCTTCCTCTGTGAAATGAGGATTTTGAGTGCAAAGCTACAGGAGATTGCATGGCTTAAGAAGTTCTCATACAAAGCAGTGTGATGTCCTTGAGTATATGATGCAATACAAGTCCAGAATCTAATGTTGCTTAGTCATGTTTAAGAGACTATAAAGAATCTGTTAGATTATGTGTACTGAAATAAGAGGACTCAGAATGCTGTAGGTAATGGTTTTTTTTAGTGACAGTGCCTTGATTTTCTTTATATTGTAAGAAATATGGAAGCAAAACTTTCCCTGGTGGAAGTATTGAGGCCCAGCTGTTGTTAGGAAGTGAGATTATGAAGTTTAAATGGCTTATAAGAGGTGTTCATTTGTGCTCAAAAAGATCCATATTGAAAAACCTGTCTGGAATCTTTGCCTGCCATGCAGACACAGAGAGAAAACAGCAGCAGGAGGTTTGTATTTGTATTCTGGCAGGGGCCCCTCACTGAAACCAGTTGCTCTGGGGACTTCATTCAAATTTTCTTGGCCCAGCTGCCAAGGTAGTGTGGAAGGTTACATAATGGCTGAAACAAGCTCAAAAATGGTGAAAATATGTAGGTATGTCTTTGTGGGGTGATACCCCACTGGCTGCATCAAGAAACAGAACCACATTTGTTTAAGAAATAATTTGTTAATGCTTATTGCCCCACTTGGTTGTCTAAGTTAAGAACGAATGAATTCAAAAGGAGGTGGACAGAAGGAAAACAATATGCCTGTGTGCAATACATTAGCAACAACTGTGTTTCAACAGCCTCAGTTGCAGGACCTCCAATATGCTGTGCAGTTTGAACAGGGATGGTTTGCTTTGCGGGACACAGCCTTGTCACACACTGGTCAAAAAGTTTGCAGTCTGCTGCTGCTTCAGACTCATCTCTCGTGATGTGACTCTAACCAGATCTGCCGTTTCCTGCAGAAAAATCTTTGTTCCAATTGAGCTGCATCTAAGCCAGCCAAATTGAGAGTTTAATGTCTAGCTATTAATATCAGGCTGCAGCTTGGAGCCTTGCACGTTGTCAGAATCCAACCTTTCTGTGACATAAGCAGATTGAGAATGCCCCTTTCGTTCAATATTTCCACTGCTAGTGCCAAATAAGCAGCTTTACGGTTAGTTAGGAATGATCCTGCATATTTCAAGGCAGAGCTTGGCCTTGATTCCTCAGTGTACATGTTACCCCAGATCCAAGCTGAAGCTTCCCTGTATTCAGCTAATAATAAAAGTGGGGGCAGTGTGGAATTGGGAAATGGAAAATAAGAATGTGTCTTAAATATCCTTAAATTGCCCTGGTTAAAAATGTCTTTACCTCTGCTGCAGTCACATGTGCTTTTCTGTGGCTTGATGTCGGGGAAGAGAAAGCAGAGTATAGTGTACATATTGCAGATGAGCAGGTTTAGTAGAAGGAATAGCTGCCCGGAGAAAACTGAGCATCAGAGCGGAGGGGATTGAGAAACATAGTTTTCCAGACTGTTTCCACAAGTGAATCAATGTTTTGTGAAAAACATTCCCATCTCCTGGCTGGCTTTAATTAAAGGGCTCAAAGATAACTTACTGAGAGTCCTGAAGATTATAAGTCCTTCCATAATTTGTGTCCTTTTTCTTGAGCCTTCCAAACACTGATACGTGAATGGGGAAGTTGGGTTTTGGTTTTGCCACTGCACTGCTGATGACTGCAAAGATGACATCCTTCTGCTGTACCAGTGTGTTCATTTCTTAGTCCTTTCCTTCTTTCAAGTGTGTAGAGAGCTATGGGTGAAAAGTACCATAGAGAGCTGTATATTATGATGCTATTAGCCAATTTCCCTCCCTTTGTAGCTACACCCTGCTTTCTTCTTATGAGTTTATCATAGTAAAGTGTTTCCAAATATGCCGACATTTTGCAAACAAAGCATTTGGTCTATGTCTCCAAGTAGATTTCAACCCTTTTTTATTCCACATAGAACACCTGAATAAAGGACTGCATATTTTTACCTTTTCCTTGGCCATTTGCTTTTGCAGTCGGGTGGTGTCCTGTCCACAGCAAGTAACTGGTTGGTCCTGCCTGTACTGTGTACTGTTCATTTAAATCTTTCTCCCTATGTAATATTGATTCCAGTCTCCTAACAGTGTCACAACAAAGAATTAATCCCCAAGGAAAGGGAAAAGACTAGCTGGTTTGCTGTGAGTGGAAAAGAAAAGGAATTTTCTCACATTAAAAACATTTTCCATAGTGGTTCGTGTTGAATGTTTCTGTATATTCCAGGGCGGGTTTTTACTTGATGCCAGAATAAATAGAAATACCTGCTGCTTAAAACAATTCATTAGAGAAGCAGTGCCTGGCTTTAGCAAAAGCCTTGCTGGGACTGTCCTTCAGACTAAAATCAAACACACTTTAATGCATTAAAATGAACATACTGTAGGTTAAAATGTCCCTTAAAGAAACACTGTCACGTTTATTTGGTGTTTGTGAAAGGAAGGGACCTCGCAGCATTGCAAATTTTTATGTCACTTGTGGCTGTGTAGGGCAATGGAGACTCAGGCTGCTAGCTTTATGAAACTAAAGGGAGCCATGGTGCAGTGCAGTGGAAGACTTTTTCCCTTGCCTTTTGGTTGCTAGGGAATAAATGCTCGTCTGCACAACCCAGACAGTGCAGAACTGTGCTATTGGGCATATTCATCACTACCATCTCTCAGGCCCCACCCTACCCACAACGGCCTTCCAATTTCTTTTCACCAGCTAGCAATCTCTCCTCTTCCAAATTCCCACTAAAAAAATTTGTCTGCCAAGTGAGTGTAATATAAGATTGCATAAATTTTAATAGAAGCACTGGGATGAGCACAGCCACTCAAGTAATCAGGAATTCCTGCTGCCGTAACCCTTGCTCTTCCTCACTTCAGTATCCTGTGTGCGCTTTTCCTTCTTGTTTCAGGGACATGGCTTCAGCCAGGCTGCTTCACGTTTGCCTGGCTGTTCGCAGGCTCACAGCTAAAGACCAGAGGAAAATCCTGCTTACACTGGACTCAGTGAGAGTTTTGTTAGTGATTTCAGTAGGGTCAGGATCCCGGTCTTGTTCTTACATGTTGTCTGAGACATGCAACCCTCCTTTAGGCCTTTGTCAAAAAACTGGCTGAGGTTTTTTCTAGAGAGACTAGTTGGTTTGGGGTACCTGAGACATCTTTGGAAAGCCTGATATCCTGAGGATGGTCCTTTGTACTTTCTGAAAATCAGTTGACATGTCTATTAAGCTATTTGAGCATTCAAAATCACTGAAATATTTTAAAATCTTGCAAAGAAACAATAGTCTGTGATAGTCAGAAAATGAAACCCAGTAGAAACCACAGTGAAGCTGACCAGTTTGCTTTTGGAAAGACAAGTAAAACAGAAAATACAAACAAAGGCCATATATACACAATCCATTCCTTTCCATCCAGTCTGTAAAAAATAAAAAAGCTGGGCATGCCAGTTTTAACAGACTACATATTTATTTTTAAATACATCAACTTTCTCACTGATTTATGTGAAAACTTAAAATGTGTGCAATGTAGTTGGTTGAGTGAAGTGCTGATATTGTTTTATAGAGACTTATTTTCTGTTTATTGTTATGGAAAGTAGAACATTGAATTTCATTTGCCTTTGGGTTTGTTTTGCAGCTCAGTAGTCTTGTTTAGGTTTGTCTTTATTCATTCCGTATAGTAAGGACAGTGGTGGAGTCTTGGTCTCCTTAGCTGAAAAATGACTGTCTTTCTGGAAGAGACGCAGTAGCCAAACACAAGATACTGTCCTTACTTCAGAGCTTATATGGTCCCTTTGCAAGGCCTTTTTGCAGAAAAGAAGAGATTGATCAGTCTGTTCTGTTCTTAAAATTTATTAAACTGTGAGAGTTAGGGACTGAATTTCTAGTTATCTCAACACATTGTTTCATGTCTTGGGGGCAAGAATTAACTTGCATAATTTAAATAAATGAAAGTGTTTAGTGGAGGGAGGGTTAATGACAGATGTTCTGTACGTTTGTCATTGTTCCCTCTTCCATGTGTTTCCAGTCCCTAGCTCTAAAGTATCACAGACCCTCAGTTGCTCTCATGATTAACCCCCTTCCCTTGCCTTTTTGCCAAGGGTCTATTTCTATTTGGTAGTAGTTCAGAGCTCTTAGAAGCTCTTGCTCAATTTTGTTCCTTCATCTTCTCTTTGTTCAGCTGGGCCTGGACACCAAGAGGCTGCTCTCCCTGGAGAAGCCTGGATGGTCTGTCTTCCATCACGCTAACCGCATGGCTTGCCCACTGAGGTCATAGAATTTCCCTACGTTTACTACACTTTGTTCTTCATAAACCTCCAGCAGTTCCTTATTAGTTCCCCTCCATACATCATTCTCCTTTTGTAGCCCCAAAATGTGTTTCAAGCACTTTTATTTTCCAATTATTTATCTGTCTGTCATGTTAGTAAGCACCCATCCCACAAGATAAAACAATGGGCCTCACAGTGGTGGTGTATGTTTGAAGCTAGCTTGTTCTTAGTAATTTGGAACTAAACACTGCTAGGGGGGAGGAGTAATACACTCCTGTACCTGGCCTTTCATTTCCTCCACCATCAAACTGCTATTGGTAATTAATGCTCATAGATATTTAAGCTGGCTTGCTGAAATGTGTACATAGTCTTTGTCAGCTGTAAGGCAGCATGTCCAAAATCTTCTTATCAGTTTACCACCCTGCTTTTGTTTGTTTGCATATCTTCACTGATCTTAAATCTTGGTTTGCTGATCTTAAATCTTGCTTTTCTGTTTTCTTGACCCTCCAGTAAGGCTTTAAGCCAGAGTTTTTGTCTTCCTTATTGTGACTTGACCCAAAGTTGGTGCAGGATGTTTGAGCTTATTTTAGCTTGAAAACTTTACCTTCTCCCATGGTTTCATTAATGGTTCATGGTAATGAACAAGAGGACAACTGTCTAAAATGCTGTGGAAAGGAACCATAGTATTGCTTTACCGGGCAACATTTTTCTGAGTAAATATCCTTCAGGCCATCACATCTTGTCATTGTACAAGGTGGGTGCTGATTACTATTTGAATGAAAGATATCTTCAGAAAACTCACTGGCTACAAGAATTTTGTTATGGTACTTTCCCATCAGGCACCCAGGACTCCAAACCAAATCTTAGCGTAATGTCAAATTGGTGTGTAACTAAGCTCCTCTCTGTTGCCTTTATTAAAAGGAGTATGTCACAAGGGAAAATATTTGCCACAACTTTGTTGATATTTATTCTGATACTCTGACTTTATTCTTTCATTTCAACTCCATGTCATAACTCACTTTATGCGCTAAATCATTGTGCAGTTTGACTGGTACGGGTGCAAACATGTGCTGCATTCCACTCCAGGGCCATTTATGTCTGTGTGAAATTATATTGACATGTACACAAAGCACCTGGGAATTTCAGTCTCCTAGCTTAAAGGGCAGATACCTGCATAAGACATTCCCTTCCCCATCTTTTTACCCCTCACCCCCTTCCTACATCTGGGGCTTTGACATGCAATCATTGTGGGGAAAAGGACTCGTTATTACTGTTTTAACTAATAGTTCCCAATGAATTTATGTGATAGTGTGCCATAGAAGAAATTCAGTAAATTTTCCTGCTAGCACAGAGTAAAAAACAATCAGAAACATAATCTTTTAGTGTTTCTTTTTCTTTTGCCTGACAGGCAGTTCTTATGGTTTTGGTTTACCTAAATATACTATGCTAGAACTTCTGAATTATAGTTTTATCTCCTAGGCAGTTTTCTGCCCCTATTATTTTCTAAATTAGAGATGATTTGTGAGACACTGCCTAAGAACCAAGGCTTTGCTTATGCCTAAATACTATTTAATCATGATCTAAAGGTATCTCTGCTGTTTATCTCTAAAAGTGGTCACTGTGTTTGCAAACAGACAAGCTGACGGTAGAAGCCTAATTGATGTCCAGCTAAGCACACACTGCCAAACAACTGTCAAGAAAAGCTCTGGAACTGCTCCTTGCCACTGTGTGTGTGAAGCTGAGAAGCCTTTGAGGCAGACATGAGCAGAACAATCTCATTATATTAGGTCTGTGGACAGACCATGTCTGTCTTTTGGGGTTTATAGTATTTCTGCTGTTGTCTCTTGCCTCATCCATGTAAATGGAGACTTGCAGATTTACATGCTTTCTGCACTGCTTCACTAGCTTCACACCCCAGTTCCATCACTTCCCCTTGCTGAGGATTTGTTTCTCTGGGGGATTCTTGCAAGAAGGAACATAAATAAAATCATCTCTTCCGCTTGCATAGCGCATCCTGCTTCCTCCTTTCTCTTTTATAATATAAAGCTGTGGAAAGAGAAATAATGGTTGTTTTCTACAGTGTCAAACCTGCTGACAGTATGTTACAAATAACCCATTGCTTGCTATTGTTATCTGTGCTAGAAATGCCAACCCAAGGTTCTCTGCAGCAGAAAGCAGAATTTGCTGCTGTAACATGTTTCAAACCAGGTGGACAGGGAAAACATGAAGTCATAAAAGCAGTTGCTCATTGTTTCTTATCCAAGAGCACGGAACAGATTTTGCACATCCTGACTTCCACTCCAGTGCTATACCTGTTAATTCACGGTGCCTCCCTGATAGACCTGTGCCATTAAACAATACATTGAGAGTTTTTTGCATTTTATTTTATTTGTAGAAGAGAATTTATTGAGAGGAGAAGGAAATGAGTTTGTAAATAGGGCTTTTCCTCAGTAAAATTCAAAGCTCTTTACCAAAGATTTCAGAACTGTTATCCCCATTGTACTGAGTGAGGAAATGAAGCCTAGAGATGTGAAGGGACATGCCAAAGGACAGAGCTGGCTGGGGGCTAAGCCACAGCTCTTGGGTCTCAGTCCAGGCCCCTCAGCTGGAGGCAATGCTACCTCTTCTCAGGCCTTCCCAGTGGAAGCTCAGCTTCTTTGGGCAGCAGCCAGTTCTTCAGGTCAGTAATGATTCAACCCTTCAACAGGCCAGAGGTTTGTGTTTCTTCTTTCCACTGCTTGAGTCTTTATTTTTACTTCTGTTTACACGTTCCAGCCTGGTCAGTTTGCTGCAGACTGCAGCCACATATTGTTTAAGAAAGCTGACGCATTTATAATTGAGAAACATCTGAGGTTTTTCTTCTCCTCCTGTCAGACATAAGATGGCTTTTATCCAGTTGACTGCTTTACAGTGCCTTTATCCTTTGCTGGCTTGAAAACATTTCAGATAGTTTCTATTGTTTTATAGACCCTGTAGCTAAAAAAACAAGCTGTGTAAAAACATCTGTACATAGCTGTGCAGTAGGCTACAGACAAGTAGGGTAATAAGGCATGATTGCATTCATTGTAGCATTTGCTCCACTGGATAATCAAATAGAAGCATTCCAGTTGCACACAGGATATGTAAGAGTAAAGGAAGGAAATGAAGGACAGTTGCCTACTGTACTTCTACATTTCTTTCGTCTTGCAGCTGCCGAGACTAAATGGAATTTTGAGAGCAAATTTTAAATAACATAGAGATGAGATTTTACTAGTGATAACCAAGAAAACAGCACTGACAAGTGTGCATAAAACTTCCCCCCACACTGTCCCCAAGAAGGAAGCTTGACCTGCACTGATTTCCATTTGGTTTTTTTCAGCTTTGGTTAACCATCTGGTAACATGACCTAGTATAATACCTAGCCTGTTTTGCAGGGTGTCTGATCGTGGAAGGATTTTGCTACACCAACTTCACTCAGTAGTTTGAAAGTCAGTTTTAGTCCTTGGAATATTGTTCGTTTTTATTTAACAGTTCTCCTACTTCTACTGCCTCAGCACAAGCTCCAAGTCTTTCAGTTGTGATTGTGCTACACATAATGCGAATAGGAATTGGGCACGTAACAGGACTTTGCACCACTGAAAATCTGCCCTGTGTTTACCAGCATGCTGAAAATGCAGTAGGAAGTGTGCTCCAGCTATGATCCCATACAAGATCAATGTTAATGGCAGGTGCTGTGGGAGAGGTGATGAAATTTTGAGCTGACCCAAGAACACACAGACTATGGCTTGCCATCACATGTTAGAGAGAAGCACCTACACTTTGTTGGCAAAATCAGTATTTTACAGGTACACCCCACTTCATAGTTAGATTTGCGCTGTATTCACAGTTCAGCAAAATTGAGGGGCTAAAGAAGATGACTGCTTCATGATCTGTGGTCACAGCTGTATTTAAGCATCTAAAAATACAGTCTTATTTTTAGAGGTTCTGTCCCACACTTGACTAATGGTTCCAATGCAGCAAACTGTGATATAATTGTATTTAATAGTTTCCTGACTCCAAGCTGATCAGCTGTGACTGTTTTGTGCTATAGTTGTAAATGAAAAAGTGAGCAAATTTCACCTACTTGGAGGTCTCAACTGGGCTGTTAGAAGTGGTATAAATACTCTGTTGCCGATAGTGGAAGTGAATTTAAATGTTAAATGCAAATTTATCTGGATACCCTACACCTGAAAAATCATGCCATCTAAATAAAAATCCAACATATTTCAGCATTCTCTCTTTTTAATCCTTTATATTTGACTGTTGGACAAGGATTCTGTATTTCAACACTGTGAATCCTGTGGTTTATTAAATGGTAGGTCATAAAAAGTGAGTGATTGAGGAGCTAAACTTCCTTCAGCAGTTGTTGCTTGTAGAAGTGGAAAAGATTTAGAGAAGCACCAAGGAAGCTGAGAAAAAGGATAAGCAGTTAGAGAAGACTAAGATGATTTATCATATAATTTTGCACTAACATGTAGGATTGTGAACCATGGCAGTTCAGGGGGATACAGGATGCATTTGCATTATGGGGATGGCAAATGTCAGGGCCCTGAGTGCTTCCCCAGCCTTCCTGGGAATTTGGCTGCCTGGGCCAACTTAGGTAGTGGTTCAGGTGTCAGCTTTGAGGAAAGCACATCAAGAAAGCTCTGCTAAGAACCTCTCTGCTCACCTTGCTTGGGTGCAGTGGTACTGTGCCTTTGTCAGTGAGGCCACTGCCTCTACCTGCCTTATCATGCTCGACTTCAGCTCCCCTTCCCTTTTGGAGCAGCACCTGCCTTTGCTGCTCCCTGACAACAAACTCTAGAGAAGGATGATGCAGAAAACAGGCAGTAATCATGTCAGCCATCCCAGCTGATTCTTTTACTCCCCAGGAGACTGTTTCCAAAGATAAGATGATAACTTCATAATTTGCTCAGAATTGATGTCTTTTGGATAATTTTGGTCATCTTTTGGCCTCATGTTAGAACATCTGGTGTGGAGATAACGCTCGGCTAAGGATGGGCCTGCTGAAT